>NW_012114411.1:2184828-2200086 GCF_000951035.1 Colobus angolensis palliatus
AGAGGTTGCAGTGAGCTGAGATCATGCCACTGCACTTCAGCCTGGGTGACAGAGGCAGACCCTGTCTCAAAAAAAAAAAAAAAATTCTTAGGCCAGGGTATGTGTGTGTAAACATTAGTGCAGTTACTCTAATAAATGCTTGAAATTTAAACTGTAAGAGAAAGAAAAGACTAACAGACAGCATCTGTTAGGAAAAATACAGCTCCTACAAGTAAATACAGCACATTCAATATAATGATGTTTTAATGCACTTAGGATCATATAATCCAAGTTTTGCTGTAGAACTGCTAACTGCACAATAACCTAGCCATTTTGTGCTTTCAAGTTAGGTATTTAGCTTATTAATATATGTGTTATGTTACTAAATAAGGAAGGTTATTTTGAATTTACTGTTCACTATTTTGAAGTAAATATCTTTAGTTTTTAAAAATGATACTAAAAACATGACAGAATATATTAATTCTGTCTAACTGAACATGGGTAAACAGAGAAATAACACAGATTTCCAAATTTACAATATTGCTATGTGTTGTTGGCATATGCTTGAGAGGAGAAATATTCTAATTTGAGAAAAAACTATTTCTACCTCCAACCCCTGTGAAAATTACAATGTATAAACAATAAATCATATTCCAGATTTTATGAGAATGAATGACCAAGTGAAATTTAAATAATGCAGAGTCAGCAAAATTTACTACTCTCTTAAGAGGCTATGGAACAGGGTGTGTCTGGAAGAGGTCCCAGAGGAATACTGAAAGATAAGCCCGCAGGCAAATGCGGCATTAATTTCAGCAACCAGACACATACATTCCCGGCTAGTTAACACCACAATTCAAGCAAAAGGAGGCATCTTTTCTGTGTGGTTTCCACTCACAGCCCTCCCCATCAGGCCAGGCGCACCTGCACTGAAGGCTGTGCAGAGACTGGCCTTCGCTGACACAGGTTGGTGGCCGCCTCCCCCGACCCCAGGTTCCCTGAAAAGAGCAGTCACAGCCAGAACACATGGGGCAGACACCCACCCTGGCTCTCGAGTCCATGTCAGCTTGCTTCTCCACGCTAACTGACACATCACAGGAGAAGGGATGTGTCTCCTGTCAAAGGTCCTGCCTCCACTCTGTAGACAGAATGCTAGGATACAATGCTACCATTAGGAACAGGAAGGTGTCATAAGGATTTTGGAACCTTCTGAGGGCAAATCTGCTTTGTCATGACCTCAGTTTCAGAGTTCCAGCACTTATGCCTATGAAAAGTACATGGCTGAAAATACAACCTGAGTTTTCCGTAACTTTGTATTTTCATTTTGACAACCAGCATCCTAAGCTGCAGGTGGTGACGGGCGAGGAAGGTGGCAGGTGTGAGTGGTTCTGGCAGTGGGCCGCCCCTGTCGTGTGCAGAAACATGTCTCCCAAAGGCAAAACAAAATGAAACAAATACACAAAAAATCAGGACGTGGGGGTACTGAGGAGGAAGCAACAGTGCTGAAAGGAAGAGCGCAGAAGGCCAGAAGCAGGTCCATCCTCAGAGGAAGTAAGCTCATGGCTTAGCTCACTGTGGCACATTTTAAAGGATGGGACACAGGGCCGGGCACAGTGGCTCACATCTGTAATCCCAGCACTTTGGGAGGCTGAGATGGGCGCATCACCTGAGATCCGGAGTTTGAGACAAGCCTGGCCAACACAGTGAAAGCCCATCTCTACTAAAAATAGAAAAATTAGCCGGGCATGGCAGAGCGCGCCTGTAGTTCCAGCTACTCAGGAGGCTGAGGCAGGAGAATCACTTGAACCTGGGAGGTGGAGGCTGCAGTGAGCCGAGGTTGCACCACTGCACTCCAGCCTGGGCGACAGGGTGAGACTCCATCTCAAAAAACAAACAAACAAACAAAAAAACCCAACAACAACTAAAAGGATGGAACACAGAAAACTGCAGTAACTGCAGAAGTCTGTGCTGAGAGGTGAGCTGAGAGGTGAGCTGAGAGGCGGCAGGGGAGGCTGAAGAAGGGCAGAGTGGGGAAAGTTTCTTAGGGGGGATGACGGGACGTTCAGGAATGGTCTCTGGGGTTTACTGAATCGCACTCTCTTCACCAAGCAGCAGGAGCAGCTGAGCAGGTCACCCCTGCAGCTGCTGCCTAGGAGGAGGGAGTCCCGGGGCTCCACCCCACAGCAGGGGATGATGAGTGACAGGCTTTGGCAGACAGGAAGAAAGAGGCTTCCTTGCACATTTGGGGCAGATGGGGTAGAGGATCAGAAACGAGGCCTGAAGACTCAAAGTGCCAATGACAAAAACCTGAGTCAACCTAAATAAACTGGGGACAGTGGGTGCTGGGAGCAGACGAGCAGGCTGAACTGTGGAAGCTCAGTTGAGTGTGGGGTAGTGTTAGTGGGGAAAAGGACAGGCCGGGCTATTACACCTACACTTGGACTCGCCTCCTAACTACCCCCACTTGCTACTGGATACGAGACAAGTCGCTGAATATTCTCTAGTTTCCTAAATCCTAAAGCAACGGTCTGAACCATAACCCGGGGGGCACATGGTAGTCCAGGAGGGGCACAGGATTTTCATCGTCACCAAAGTGTTAACCAAGCACTTCGTGGCTCTAGAAGTCACATGTGTCCTTTTCGGAAGATGGGCTGCTTCTATCATAGTGGAACCCAAGTTCTTTGATAAATTAAAAAAAAAAAAAATTGGTGAGTATATAGGAGATTGAGATTGGAAGTATTCATTGACTTCCATTGGTATTTCCAGTTATAATTAGTCAATGACTTCTCCAGATATAGATACCAGGGAAAGGAAGCTCTTTGAAGCAATGAGCTCTCTAGCGAAACAGGACGCTATAAGGAAACCTGTGCATTTTCCCTGATCTCTTTCCAAGAAGCTGAATCCTTTTCAGAAAAACTAACAAAAAGAAATCTTACTTAAATGGATCCATGCCACGTGGCTACCTTATTGGCAGCCTGAAATCCTTTGGAGAGTTTAGTAACTATATTTCTTGGACAAGATCTAAAAAGACTGTATGCGGGATTCTCCCCCTCACTAAATATCAAGACTCTACTAGATCACGTTCCTTTACACAGAGAATTTATGACACACAGTCTTGTAGGATCTGATCAATGTGAGGGCAACACAGAAGTCACCACCCAAGGTCTCCCTTAACTTGGCTAAGAGAGAAGGATCCACTACGTGGAACATGATTATTCACAAGTAATCATGATAAAAGATGGTAACAAACAAACAGAGAGTGCAACGAATGCTCATAATTTTATGTTGCCTTGGCACTCATTTTAAATATAAGTGGGAGTTTTTCATTCCAGAAGCAAGGCTCTGTCACTTTTGACAATTTCCAGTTCTATTCACTGCACCCCCGGTTCCTCAATGTGGTCGATCCAGACATCTGCTTTATACAACTGCTGCCTGGTGACCAACTCCCTATAGGACAGCTAGATGCAGCCTGCTGGCCCTTGCACTCCAGGTGGACCGTGCAGATATGCCACAATGACTCCCTCTCAGTCGCGGCATGACCTCCTGCAACCCCTGCCTTCTCGCTTTCAACCCATGAATTACAGCTCCCTACGGGAAACCTGTGTGGGTAACGCTCTGGACCCAATAAGGTACTGGCCATGGGTTCTTCTCTCTCCTCTGCCTGTGCGCTCTGGCCTGCGTGTGTGTGGCCTCCAGGGGTGTGCTATATCCCCCGGGGTCCGTAAGTACCAAAACTTCTTAAACTCTCACACTGTGCTAGTGTCATTAAAGGCCCACAATCGGACCCCTGACTGGTAGCTGGCCCCAAAGGGACCCGTGCTTGTAGATCTCTTGCTGGCACTTGTCTGGGCCTCTGGTGGTTGCTGGGGACCATGTGATCAGTTAAGTTAATAATGAAACTTAAAGAGTTCCATCTAAGACAAAGCAGTTGCATGTGTGCCCATCTATATGCCTCCTTATTAGGAAAACTCCTGGTAACAGTCACCCCTATCTGTGCCCTACAAATGTACCAGTGCTGACGTACAGCAGGCATTCCATGAATCTTTCTTAAATAATTGAAAAAAACTGGCTTATCAAAAACAGAATGAAGTCCAGAATGCAACATTAAGGTAGTAAACAAATAACAGGAAAGAATGAGAATGTATCAGAAATAAATTATTTGACAAATATTTATCAAGCAACTCCTAGGCTCTAGAGATACAAAGATCATCGGGTACAAATTGGAAGGTACACCAGCTTTCTCAACATCTCTTACCTGAATCCCTTTATATTGATTTCTTGCTTCCAACAATGGTCCTGGTTTTCCTGGCCCGCTGACCCCTGCCTCTTTTAACTGTGTGCCCTGGAACTCTACTTGGTAAACTGCCTCCCTGGTTGCAGACGGCATGTTCTGCTTCCTTGCTAAGCTAGACTCGCCTCTTTCCTGTGGATCCTGCCTTCCCTGTGGCCCCCACAGAAAAATTATTCATTCTCCCTTCCCTTGAGGCTGCGGAGGAGACTCGGCTTTCCTCTTGTTCCCCAAAACATTGCTCTTTTAACCCCTGGAGGAAGCTCACAGAGGTGTATTACCTTGCATCCCTCTTCCCAAGCAGCAGTTCCGTGAGCCAGGAGTTTAAGATTCATAGGAGATGAGGCAGGCAATGGAGCTGGAGCGCATAGTGAGGCCACCCCGCTAGGGCACCATGTGCAGGGTGAAGGGAGAAGAATTGTACACTGGAGCCAATGGGTTATCAGGCTGGGTAACTTAAGATTCAGGTGTCTTTTCATATAAGGATAGCAAATAATCAGATATATCCTATACAAAAACAATTCTGGCAAAATTATGGTGAAACTGGTATGGCATAGAGCAACCTGGCTAGAATGTTATCACGGAAGGCTCTGTGAATGGCGACATCAGTCTATCAGGATTTTCAGGGTGGAAATGGAGAGAGATGGAGAGAGAAACACTGAAGAAGTTTAATCAAACGGGCTTAGGATTAGCTGGATTTGCAGGGGGTGGAGGCGATAACCCCAAGGTTTCCAGCTTGGGTCACTGAATAGAGATAAACACCAATAGGAGAACTGGAAAAAGATGCGTGCAAGGGAGTGGAGATGTGGAGTCTAGTTTTGATGACAAAAATATGGACAAAAGCAGGCAACAGAAAACGCAGCTACCAGGTGCATGAGGTTGAGCATGAAGCCATATTTCGGTTCTATCTGTTAGTAGGCTGGTCCCTCTGGACTGAGTAAGCCCCTGAGGGTCATGGATAATTTGGGGGATGGAGGACATCTTACAGAGAGATACTAGATCTTCTACTAATCTAGCATGTAGAGAACTCAAAATGTTCATTTATTAGTAAATACTTAAAAAGATATGACTTCATATGATTCCAAGCTGGTAAGGCGAGTCAAACCTATCCCTCCTGAATTCCCAACCCCTGAGGCAACTGTCCTCTTGATCAGAACTGACTGACTCTCTCTCCCTGCGCCAGTCTCAAACCCATCACTCAGGGGTGCCATGTTCGGCGACTTACCTGAGCAGAATGGACTGAGGGCATCTGAAAGAAGTGGGGTCCAATCCGACCGCTACACTGAGTATTACACTATCATGTCCCGTTTTGTCCTATATTAAAGAGGCCATTGAGAAATTTGAGGAGATAATGAAAAAGCCAATTGAACAGATTAAAGGAACAAGGAAAGAGGGCGGGGGGGTTGGGTTCTTTTACTAATAAATAAATGGCTACTGAGTGACTTAATTATCTCTAAATATA
Source organism: Colobus angolensis palliatus (assembly GCF_000951035.1). Lineage (NCBI taxonomy): Eukaryota > Metazoa > Chordata > Mammalia > Primates > Cercopithecidae > Colobus > Colobus angolensis. Next base: position 2,190,555 of record NW_012114411.1, read on the forward strand.
CTAGGCAGTATTATGGGTAGGACATTGTTCTTTATCAACAAGAAAAACAATGAACTGAAAATGCAGCTTCCAGCCTGGAGGTGGGGCCACAGATGGTCTTAAAGAGCTGGCCTTTCCAGTTCGTAAATACCAGAAACAGTGCAGAAGCATCTGCAGGAGAGGTGACAATGAGGATGCGTCTCTGTTTGTGGTGATGAAAAAGCTCTGGAGATGGTTGCACAACACGGTGAACATATTTTAAAGAAAAATGCTTTTAAAACTCCTTGCATTTTTTTAGGGGGTGGGTAACGGCATGTTAAAGAGAAAGAGTTTATCAGTGAGAAATAATAAGATGACCAGGATTATACTATATGGTCCAAAATATTTCCTCTTAAAAACTCGTAGAGGTTGGCATGGAGCCATGCTGTGGATAGACTGATGCGCGGCCTGTCAAATGCGAGATGGGTGGGAGCACAGAGCCGGGGCCTTCAGGCCTGCGGGCAGCTCTCTGCACAACCTCCACAATTGAGCTGAAAGAAGAGGAATCTGAAGCAGACCCCGTGCTTTGAGGACCTGAGGCTGGCACCTCTTTCCAGACCCCATTAACATGCAGATGCTATCAAGGTCCCAGCTGGCAGCCTGCAGGGACAATCGCCATGTTTATGAGGGACACACAAGACTGGGAGTCAAACTCAGCCAACAGTGGTGTGAGAAGCATCAGTCTATGGAACAGGGCAATGGTTTTCCAAACAAGCCCTTTTTCTTCGAAGTGCAATCTAAAGTGGAACCCCAATAAATAAATAAGAGCAAAGCTCTGCTGAGGAGACTGTGCCCGAATCCGATTCCTGAAGCTGCCCTTGGAGGATGCTCAAGAACTCCAAGGCTCCACACTGCATAGGCTGAATGCCACAGAAAAGGCCAAAAAGTGGCCACAGAATCATTTAATTGGATGAATCAAATACTATGAAAAGGCGTATCTAGGCACAAATATATCTCCACGTGCTTGAGGGTCCTGTTCAGCTGAGAACTACAGGTAGAAAATAATGAAGCAGCCCAACATATACATGGCATTTACATTTAAAGGACAGCTAAGATCCTTTCAAATCTGTTGAGATACTATCAGGTTTACTCATCCACTTAATAAATATTTACTGTACTACTACTAAATATGACACAATGTAACAAAAAATATATATAATACACAGTCTCTTCCCTTCAGGAGTTGATAGCCTAGCACAAGAGACAAAAGAGTATGTACACAGCTCTAAGAGTATAATGGCACTCTTCTGATGGACGGGCAGGTCTAAGCAGCACAGGGGTCAACCACAGCCAGGGGGCAGGAGCACCTTGTAATCATGGCTGAAGATGTGAAGCCAGGACAGGTACCAAGAAGGAACACCAAGGATCCTAGTGGGAAAACAGGCGCTGAAAGCCAAAAAGGCACAAACGGCTTGAGATGGGCATTTAGGGTCAAAAAGAGCAAAGAAATACCAGGAAATGAAACAACAAACAGCTGTGCAAAATGAGCTATCACACAGCTTCTCAAACTTTTCCCTCAAAGAACACAGAAAGCCAAAGGAGAGTAAGTATCTATGAGAAGTTTAGAGGCAGAGTCCTGGGAGGGGAATAAGGAACAAATAATTTTCTTAGATGTCCTTATATTTTCTCTTAAAAAGTAAATGCAAGTACTGTCCTACACTCTTCGTGTTTTTGCATTTAATTTTAAAACAATCTTCTGCCCACCAAGATGTGCAGCTTCCTATGGACCCTGGACCCCAGCACTGGGCACCCACGATTACATGTTTGCCACGTGATAAGCAAGGCTAGGGGTGGGTGGGCTGGCCCATCCCAGGGCAAGGGCTGGTGCCTGCGAGTCAGGCTCTTCAGCATCGCCAGCTACACTTCCTAGAAGCACAGGTACGGTGTCCATGACTGAACAGACAAAACTAAGGGGACGCATGATCAATGCCTTAGAAATCATGTAAGTGACAAGTGTTTCAGGAGTTACAGAGAGAAACAGATCATTTTACCCTGGGAGGACTACACCTCACAAAGATGGCAAGACTGGAGGTGGTCAATAAACAACACTAGCATTTCCACGGCACTTTGGGGAGGAGAAAAGAGAACGGCACTGAACAAAGCTTGAGGGCAAGAGAGAAGTGAAGTGGGCAATGGTGAACCAGCGAACTTAGCTGGACTTAAGGCAATGAACGGGGCAAAGTCAAAAACAAAAGGATTCTGACACTTTGACTTTATCCTCAAAGTGACAGGAGATCAATGAAGGTTTTTGTAAGAGCAATAGGACACAGTTAGAACTACCCAGTGAATTCAAAGACTTTTGTCTACTTATTTCTCCTTCAAATGTTCTTATATCATGGAAAGCAAAGTTTTATTTTATAATCAATATAGCATGGCTGTCCAGTGTTCCCTGATGAGTGATTGCATATAACATTAAGCAACTAGGTCTGAAACCACCACTTTGAGTAATATTCAAGAATGATCAAGTCAAAGAGTTAAATCTCAAATGCATGGAAGAGGTCTTATAAATCAATAAAGAAGATGATAAATACTAATGATGTTGGGCAAAGGACATGAACGTGTAATTCACAAGAGAAAAAATGATCAATACATATTTTAAGTATTTTATCTCCCTAATTATTAATGTAATGAAAATTAACATAAAATTCTTTTCCTTTTTATGTAATTGTAGATTCAAAAAGGCCATTTTTGGTGATAATTTAGGGTCACAGTAACTCTCATATGCTGTTGGTAGGGATGTAATTCGACAAAACCTTTTTGGGGTAGAATATGGCAATTCCACTTACCAAAATTTATCCTACAGAAATATTCCAACAAGTACCTGTGAATACTCACTACAGCATAATTTTACAGGGGAAATATTGGGAACAATGTAAACATTTATCAACAGAATATTAGATTAGTGAATTATGGTACAGCAGTAAAATGCAATTATATCATTTCATATCTGTAAAGAGTGAAATAGACCCTTCTAGAGTCATTTGGAAGTGTGTGAAAGACAAAGTATTAGCTTCAAGAAAGCTGAGATCACGATCATCTCGTTCACTACAGGATAACTAGGGGCTAAATCTGCCTGGCTCCAAATAGGCAGTCAATATGGGTGAAATAAATGAAGATTAGGTTAAGTGAAAAAAGTTGCAACACGTTATATAGCATAATTCTATTTTCTTTTTCTGTGACACACACACATATTTCACATACACCTCTATTGGTAATAGGGGTTACCACTGGAGAGTGTGATTGGGACGAGATTTTTTAAATTTTTAATTAAAAAAAAAAAAAAAAACTAGTCAAGGGCTGGACAGAGTGGCTCACGCCTATAATTCCAGCACTTTGGGAGGCCGAGGTGGATGGATCCCTTGAGTCAGGAGTTCAAAGCCAGCCTGGTCAACATGGTGAAACCCCATCCCTACTAAAAAAATAAGAAAATTAGCTGGGTGTGGTGGTGGGCGCCTGTAATCCCAGCCACTCGGGAGGCTGATGTAGGAGAATCGCTTGAACCTGGAAGGCGGAGGTTGCAGTGAGCTGAGATCGCGCCATTGCACTCCAGCCTGGGCAAAAGAGTGAGACTCCGTCTCAAAAAAAAAACAAAAAACCACCCCAAAACCCCAAATAACTACTCAAGTGTATTAGTGAGAAGGGGGAAACAGTAGGAGTTTGACCTACAACTCACCATGAACAATCAACTGAGGTAACTTGCTCACTTCAGACCAGCTGGGATCTTTTACTTTTTATTTTGTTTTCAGCTTTATAAATTGTTTAAAAAATTGTTTCAAAATGAATATATATGACTGTTTTAGAGGAAAAATAATCTAGAAGAATTATTTACAAACTTTTCCTTGTGGTACTCCCAAGCTGGGTATAAGGCAACTGGTGGATGTAGCTGTGGACCTGAAAACGTCACAATGAAATTGGGCAGGAACGACTGACTCACCAGCAGCTAGACGGCAGCAAGAAAAGTCAAGCAGGGAGGTGCTGGGGTGTGGTATATTTTGTAATCCCTGGAATACATGCTAAGGCTACTTTCTCTTGAAACTCATTACAAGTCCCGTATCCTTAAAAGGAATTTGGATGTATTTAAGGGAAAGAGTGTTAAAGCTATTAATATCACTTACAGAGCACTTAGTATGTACCAGGCCTCTGGAAAGCACCCTGCCTACATTGAATCCTGACACCAAGCTAAGAGGTTCGAGCACTGACGTACACATTTTACCCAGGAGACACAGAGACTGTGAGGTCAGAGACCTGCATTGGATGCATCAGGCTTCTGGGTCCCTGTGCTGCACTGCTCTACTAAGCTGCTCAAGGAACTAGCTGAATGGCAGGAAGGGCTCCATTCATGAGACCATCAAGCCAGTGCCCAGGGAGCTGTCACAACAAGATGTGGGTGCCATGTGCACTAGCTGGTACCTTAACTACCTAGGAATGTTAGCACACATGGTGGAAACAAGGAAATCACTGGACCAAACCATCTTTCCAGATTCTGACTTAGTTGCACTGCTCCAAACTAAGAAGAATGAGGCTGATGTTTCCTTTTAAATTGGAAATTTATACTTGTGAGGCTGAGGCAGGAGGATCACTTGAGCCCAGGAGTTTAAGGCTGCAGTATGCTATAACCACACCTGTGAACAGCCTCTGCACTCCAGCCTGGACAACATAGCGAGATCCTGTCTCTTAGAAAAATACAAACTGGAAACTTGGTCCATGTGAAGCACGTTAGTTCTACAAAAGCCAAAGATGAAAACTTCAGAAAAGTGAAATAAAAGTTTGTGTTCACGATTCTATGAAACACACAGCAAAAGTCTCCAAAGGCTGACAATACACCTAGGAAAAATAGAACAAGATTGTAGATTAAGAGCTGCTTCTGAATTCCTGCAGTAACACAAGTCTTGCCTTCATTCGACAAGAAAATGTTCATAATTTACTATTTGCAAAGACGCGCTCTTTTCAATATAAGTCGAAACACCGATCCTCTGCTCTCCTGTACAGAAAACTTCTAAGAGAGTCTTGACACAGAAATGCAAATCTCCCCTCCTTCCTGAGATGTTAATTCCACATCTACCTTATGGATAAGTTAAGTATGAACATCATTAAGTACCGTCTGGATTATATTTCTTCAGTCATTTAAACTTTTAAAATGTTCCGAGTTAAACACACATGCTATTGCACAATTTCATTTTCAATGCAAATATTATTAATAATGATGACAAACAGATCACACTCACAATGGCTTTTTCTTCCAAGGATCTCAAGGGATTTGGATAACTTGGGGCCCAAGGGACCTGGAGAATGGATGGCACCCTTCCCTGCGTGAATCTCGTGGGAAATCGCTGGGACTAACGCAACAGTAACTTAAATCAGTGGCTTCCAAACTTTTCTGACCATGGTTCACAGCAAGAAATACATTTTTCATGATGACCTAGAACACACATACAGATAGGTATGCCATGCACACAACTCTTAACGACAGTGCCAGGAATTTACCTTCCCTGCATGCAGTATACGTTGATGTTTTCTATTCTACTCTCTTTCTTTCTTCTTCTTCTTATTGCTATTGTTACTGTTGTAGTGGCGGTGACAATTCACTAAATTGATATCATGACCTACTTACAGGTCACAACCACTGGTGTGCAAAACATTGCCTTCGGTGTCCACAGTTTTAGGACACTGGCCTAGGCAGTCTTCTTGCCCTCCATGCTCTTCCTGGATTCACCCATCCTCTCTCCTGGCTCCACTGACTATCTGTACAAGAGGACTCCAGCCCAGATTCCACCTCAAGGCTCCAGAGCCATACATCCAATTGCTTACCAGATAGCCTCACTTGGACATCTCAAAAGCAACCTTAACATCATGTCCAAAAAGGTTATTTTATCACGACCATCCCCTAGTCTTAGTAAATGGGCCAACTCAGCTGTCCGAGCCAAAAACCTAGGAGTTATTCCTCTTTCCTTCTCTCCCACAGCCAATTGGTCACCAAGTCCCGCTTCTTATAACTTCTAAATTACTTTAGAATCCTATCGCTTCTCCCCACCACCACCCCATTCTTGGTATCACTCCATGGGGCTACTGCCACAAGCCTTCAGGACTGCTCCCCTCCCATTCTATTCCACCCTGAAGCTAGAGTGATCTTTCAAAAATGCAAATCGAGTCACACTGCGGACCTCCATGGAGTGCCAATATCCCCAGGATGGAGCTGCAGCTCCCGGAGAGGCCCGGCCTCCTTGCCGTTGCTCCTGCCCTGGCTCCTGCCACATTTCTTCTCTTCTACGGTGGCGTCTGGCTCTAGGGTCTGGCTGCGCATGGGAACCACTGGGGCAACTTTTAAAAAATATAAGTGCCCAGGCCTCCCTTCAGAACAGTTCAATCAGAATCCAAGAAGTGACTGTCTGTGCAGCCCTGGCCCTGCCAAAGGCCTTTTCCTGTGTCTCACAAGCTGGTCCCCACACGCTGCCCCTTCCGTGTCCTCAGCCCCAACACCAGATTGGCCCTTCAGGTCTCAGTTTCAAGGTCATTTTCTCAAGGGCTGTATTCCTTAATTCCCCAGGCCTGGGAGGCCTCATGTTCCCACAGAATCCTTAATTTCTCTTATCACAACCTAGTGGGTTCTACAACCTCCCAGCATGGCATGGTGGCTTCAATAAATATCTACAATATGAATATATTAACGTCAATTCTAATAACAGATATGACGAGAAGATATGGTTGAGGAAAGCTGATGGAAAAACACCACCACTGACGTGCATGAGATAAACCCACATCGGAGGCATCTGTGCAGTTCTCCTTCTTTCTGTGGAGTGTGCAGCGGGGTGGCAAGCAGAGGCCATTTGGTGCCTAAATCCGGCCACATATTCCCATGAAAGCCTTCCCCGAGGGACATGTCTCATCTCCATCTTCTTCCTAGTTCATCGCAGATAATGGGTGGGAAATTCAGTTTCCCCTGCCTCAACAAATGGGAAGAAAAAGCTGCCTGTCCAGAATGATCAAGTAAACCAGGGAAGCTAGGTCGGACCTGGGCCACCCTGCTCTACTGTGTGCCGGCACCAGGCTCTCCCTCCCAGTGGAGAGTTGAAAAGAGGAACACTGAACTTGTAGAGAAACGCTAAAGCTAATATTCCTACAGCAACTCCTCAGCCACATTTCATGCTGTGCATATTAAGGTACCCATTAAAGTCTTGCTGGTAATGGAAAAAATTATCTATGTGCAATGAGAATGAGTTAATGCAACAGAGGAACCTTAACTTTTACATCTCCTGACTTTTCACTTTTAAGAGGTACCTGAACCTTGCATTTTTGTGGGGTTCTGTACATTTCCTATGTAGGTGTAAAGTCATACTTGAAAGATATAATTCCATTCACCACACAAGCAACTTCATAGTCTATTCTATTGCATCAACTTTTTCTGTAAAAATAAATTAAGGATATTATTCCTGGAACAGAATAAATTCTTGGAATTACTGAGTAACTTATGTAGCGTTCCACTGTTCCAAGAACACATCACTTATTTTATCATGACAATGTAAAGGTATTAATCTTTTGGCTTCCATTTCAACAATGAGAAATGCTGCGAGAGACACAGACACCTGCATTACATTTCAGCTCAAGTTTATATCATCCATAAACATCTCTGTTTTGGACACCTCGGCCAAACAAATGCTCACAGAATACTCTATGTAGCATTTGATTTTATGGAACTATAAAAGTTCCTTGCTGTTAATTACAGAGACAAATGTCTCATCACACATTTGGTTACCAGATAGCAGCATAATTAGTTTTCTCCATTAACCTTTCAGATATAAAATTTGATTTCAAGTAAAAAACATTGTAAACCCCTTGGAATCTGAATAACCCGGTATATTTCTGCAGGTTTGAAAAAAATGCAATACTAAGAAAACAATTTTATGGATTCTTATTTACAAGGATATTGGTTGTGTGGAATACTGAAAGAAAATCTGTCTAAACTTTGTAATGATTTGAAAATATATTATCAAATATGCGTGCGATAAGCTATCCTTTGTAGAGAAATGAGGCACAGTCACCTGACCCCCAGTGGAATGTGCCCTTTGACCTCTCTCTCCTAACTATGGTCATGCAGCCACATTGTTCAGCACAGCCTCTCATCTGCTCCCCCTTCATCCTGGCATCTGTGAGACAACGGATGAGGGAGGTGCGTTCAGCTGATGGCAATGGAATAGTTTTTTTCCTGTTTAAAGTCAAATTCCCTTCAGAATGACTGATCCCACAACCCTGGCCTGCTAAGGACCATGCTGTAGCTTACATTCGCAGAGGGCGCGTTTGATGGGTTCAATGTGTAGATGGGGTGCTATCAACATTGACGTACGTTTACACTGCCGACAGTGGGTCGGCAGTGGGGAGGGTGGGATGAAGACCTCCTGTGTCGTGTGGGACAATCCTGCACAAGGAAACGGCCTCATCTCAATCGTCCCACTCTGATCTACTGATAACTGGAGGCACATTACCTTTTAATATGTCTTAACATGGAACTCATGTATTCGAAAACAGTTATTAAGAGTCTACTCTGCGCCAAGGAATACTACAGTAGGAACACAGCATTGAACACTCAGAGTCTTGCCCTGAAGGAATTCAAGCTGAGACTGGAAGGACAACGAAAAGATCATGGAGGCAAGGGTAGTCGAGGTCACTCTAGGCAAAGAGGTCGGCAGAGCACACGCCAGGGCCCCAGCGTTGCAAGATTCCAGGGGTGCTGTCCCTTGTGCCATGTGAGTCTGCGAGGCCCGGGGAGAGGGGTGGCACGGAGACTGGTGACACACAGGGGCACAGAAGGGCATCCTATTTCAGAGTTAGACTTTAAAGGAGGGAGACTTTTACCTAATAAAATAGAAAACAGGCTGGGCGTGGTGGCTCATGCCGGTAATTCCAGCAGTTTGGGAGGCCAAGGCGGGCAGATCACTTGAGGTCAGGAGTTCAAGACCTGCCTGGCCAAAATGGTGAAACCCTGTCTCTACTAAAAATACAAAAACTAGCCAGGCGTGGTGGCGCGCACCTATAGTGCCAGCTACTCAGGAGGCCGAGGCAGGAGAATCACTTGAATCGGAGGTGAAGGATGCAGTGAGCCGAGATTGCACCACTGTACTCCAGCCTGGGTGACACAGTGAGACTCTAACTCAAAGGAAAAAAAAGTTTATTTAACAAATATTTATGATATTTCCTAGAATGTGCCAGACATTGTTCTGCAAACAAAAATGCAAAGAGATCGGGCTAGATGACAGCAGGGTACATACAGGCTTGGAAGAGTTGATACCAAAGGAAGCTTTTAGATTTCTAGTGCCAAAAGCCATTATATTTTAGGGTTCAAGTAAAAGACTGTATTTCTCAGTGTCCATTGAAGATATATGTGACCATACAAAAAATAAGTGTTGACTGGAATATCTGGTTATGTTCTTTAAGAAGCAAGTGGAACAAATAAATTAAGCAAGCACTTGTTGTCCTATTGGGATTTTCTTGTGGTTTTTTTTTTTTTTTTTTTTTTTTTTTT
>NW_012114411.1:2200333-2211392 GCF_000951035.1 Colobus angolensis palliatus
GAAGTGAGGAAGTACACAGTCTGAAATGTAAGGAAGGAGAGCTGCTGCAGGAATGAAAAGTGGTCTGGTACGGCTGCTGTACATGGAGGCAAGAGGGGAGTGTCAGGAATCAGCTGGAAGAAGTAGACGGGGGCAGTTCATGCAGGGTCTCAGCTGTCATGCTAGGGAGTTTGGGTGCACTTAGATGACAAATAATTTCAAGCATCACACCTACAATCCCAGCACTGTGGGAGGCCAAGGCTGGAGGATCGCTTGAGGCCAGGAGTTCAAGACCAACCAGGGCAACAGAGGGAGACGCTGTCTCTACAAAAAATAAAAAAATTAGCTGGGCATGGTGGTACATGCCTGAAGTCCCAGGTACTTGGAAGGCTGAGTAGCTTGAGCCCAGGAGTTGGAGGCTTCAGTGAGCTATGATCATGCCATGCACTCCAGCCAGGGCAACAGAGTGAGACCCTGTCTCTGAAAAATGGAAAAGAACTTCAGGCAGAGGGGCAGCCCAAGTTGCACACAATACTCTCAGGAACCGAAAGGCACCATGTGGATCGCAATGGCTGCAGGTTCAGGTTTCTGCCCTTCGCCAGCCCCACTCCCCTGCTATTGCTGGGGCACTGCTGTCCGGGTCACTTTCTCTCCGATAATCTGCTACTTGTAAGGAAAACAGACTTCCTGCGCCAACATCCCAGGTCTATTTTTAACTTTGAGATGCAGAACACACTGGTTCAAAATCCTTGTTTCACCGTATAGACGGCTATATGATTTTCCTCCGAAAATAAAATCACAGAGAGGCTGAATTGTCAACACGTTTCCTTAGATTCTACCCTTCATGACTTCATTATTATTTTTTTTCAATGATTTGGTCATGACCAGTGTAAGAAAAGTAAAAGACCACAATATGTTACACTTTTAATTTACAGGACCGTTGCTGAACCACAACGAGCCTTCCTGAGAAACAGAAAGAGGTGGTTTTTCTTCAGGACAGCTGCTGCCCCCACGCGGGCCGTGGCAAGCAGCTGCAGGCTGCATGTTAGCCCCACTGGCCCCTCACAGGGCCCCCTTGGGCAGGTACAACTTGGGCGGCTGTGTGCAGGGGCCCAACTCCCTCAGAAACCTGACAGGCACCAAGGTTGGTTGGTGTGATCTTTAATACATGGCTGTATGTCCTTAAATTAAGGTAGAAAAGCTTGCTTCATGTGGAATCTGAGAAGTCAACAATGTCAACATCGGTTTACAGACGGGCCAGTGCTACCTTAAGCACCTTTCTAAAGCTGTACCTGTGTTAGAGCAGAATAAGGAACAAGTAGAACAAAGGTGATTTTCCAATTTTGGTTTCCAACATGTCACTGGCTTTCACATGTGAGTTCTCCTTTTCGGTCTCTTTTAGATTTGAAAAAAGAAGTTGTATCTCACAAATCAACATCAGAAATCCCAAATTTCTACTCTAGTATGTTACAGAAACTTAAAGTTAAATGAGGCATCTTTTAGTTTGGCTCACTAAATGTCTCTAAAATCTCAATATAGCAGTATACTTTACAATAAATCTTCAGAGTCCTAACGACAGTGTCCAATATATTCATGCATGTAAATCACATATCTGAAGACCTATCAGCAGAGTACCTATTACGGATACAGCATTGTGCTAGGTTCTCAAAGGATCCAAAATGAATTCAGGTCACACTTGCCCTCTAGGATCTGACAATTTACATTAGGAGCGATTAGAAGAGTCCTGCAAATAAACAACTCCATTTCAATGCGGCAGCTGTTAAGGTTCGGGGGAGGATCTGCTGGGTGACTTGAGCACAATGAAGCCACACACAAAAATAAGTAAATATTAGGCATCACACGGTGAGTGCCAGAGAAGAGTACTGTTACTACTTAGTGCCCAAGTATAGGAAGAAAAGATAACTTCTAGGCCGGGTGCGGTGGCTCACGCCTGTCATCCCAGCACTTTGGGAGGCCGAGGCGGGCGGATCATGAGGTCAGGAGATCGAGACCATCCTAGCTAACACGGTGAAACTCGTCTCTACTAAAAATACAAACACATTAGCTGGGGGTGGTGGCGGGCACCTGTAGTCCCAGATATTCGGGAGGCTGAGGCAGGAGAATGGCGTGAACCCGGGAGATGGGGCTTGCAGTGAGCCGAGATGGCGCCACTGCACTCCAGCCTGGGTGACACAGCGAGACTCTGTCTCAAAAAAATAAAATAAAATAAAAGGTAATTCCTAAATCTGGGAGAAGGAGGAAGAATGGGGTAATAAAAACACAAACAGTGTTTTTCAGTTTGAAAAAGCATTTTACCATACAGGATTTCCCATGTGTGCCAGGAGGGCCAACATTATTCTTCTATTATAGAAGATGAGGAAAGCCCTCAAGAGTGTTATCCAAGGTGTCACAGCTGGAGCCTGAGATTTGAAGCAAGGTTTTCTGACTCTAAATCCGACTTCTCTCTACTATGCTATGTAAACTGAGAAGGCTTACAGGCCAAGGTAATATTTGAACTGGGCTTTAAAAACCGATGGGAGAGACAGGATTTTAGGGGAAGGAGTTTGGAAATGGGGTAAGGCATGGATGGAGAAGCAGCCACTGTGAAACGGCGGAGATGAGAACGGGAAGGTGCTTTAAGGAGGGAATGATGTGGCCGGTTTGACAACAGCACATGTTTTCAGTGAGGGTGAAGAGCAAGAGAAGGCTGGAAAGGTGGTTTAGGAACAGACAGCGAACTGAACGAGGGGGAGAGCAGGGTTCACTCCTCCACGGCAGCGTGTTACAGTGGAAAGACTGCGGCCAGGCCATGTCCAAATTCCAGATCCAGGCTCTTGTCTCCTAGCTCTATGACCTTACATACATTAACAATTCTAAAGGCCCATTTTTCTCATATAAAAGTAGAAATGACAACACCTTCTCAGAGCTGGTCTCAGTGTTAAATGAGATAAAGTTCGGAAGTGCCCAGCATACACGGGAGATAGTAAACAAGCCCTAGCTCCTTTCTTCCCAGCAGGAGGGGCTTTCCCAGGCTGCAGCTCCTGGCCACCCCATTCCTTCTCTCTGTGGAGCCCCCTCTGCACCTGGAAGTCCTGCTTTAGGAAGCCGGCTGGCTCAGCGGAAGGTGGTTGCATGAAAGCTGGAGACAGGGAGATGTAGATGTGGTCGGCTCACACTACGCATACTAAACACTCAGTGAAGGGCTTTGCCTTGATTCTAGAACCCATGACAAGGCAGCTGAAGTCTCTAAGCAGGAGAGGGGATGAGAAGTTATGTATTGAGATCAGCCCATGTGAGCAGATTGGAGCAAGGAGTTGTGGCAGCTCTGACAAGGTGAAGAGCTCAGAAGTGGATGTCAGGAGACCCAACTGGAAAGTGTGGTCAGCTACTAATGACCATGTAGCCTTGGGCAAATCACTTTCACCTCTGAGTTGGGGTTCCCATTTGTAAACCATGAGGCCACCCAACACCAACCTCACAGTGTAGCTGCAATAGAAACTAAATGAGAAATGGGGTGCCCGTATGGCCTAAATACAAATGCCTCCCAGGCTTCAGGCAACAAGTCATACATGAGAACGACAAAGTTCTGCATCCACAGCTACTGAAACACATGTATATGTGCACATAAATTGAAAGAAGCTATCGGTATTTAAGTCTCCTCAACAGGCTCTCCAAACTTTGACTTTGCTTGCAATTGTTTTTGAAGCCATTTTTCGGTCCTACAGTATAATCAGACATATCAGGTGCTGTATGAAGCCTTGGGAACAGTCTAGACCAGGGGTTTTAAAATAGTGACTGGGGGTGCCCTAACATTCTGCAAAGGCCCACAGAGGAATGTGGAACGCACATAAGGTGCTCTGGGTCTCCTCGACCTTACTTCAAGCAGCTCTGCTCCCCTTTGATCTGCTGGACACGCTGGGGGTTCCGCTTGGGAGCGCGTTTGAACAAAGCCTGCCATGCAGTTAAGGGCTTGCTTTGGAGACAGGCAGACCCTGGCTTGCATCCTGGCTCTGGCACTGAGTAACTCTGTGAACTCCTCAAATTCTTCATCTATCAAGAGGGAAAAACAACACGTTTCTTGGGACAATTGATGGGATAACATTTACAAAGTCCTTTACATAGTGCCTGGCACACAGCAAGCTCTGGGTAAATGACACTATTACTGGCCACATACTTAACCCCAAGAGACACTCCAGGTTGTCTGTCCTGTTCATTCCACCACCAAAAAAGGAGAGGACTGACATGAAAGAGCACAGGGACACAAGGACGCAGTGGGGCCAGGGTGCTGAAGGTGGAGCTTTTACGGGGAGGAACAGAGTGGGGAAGCACTTGCTTCCAAATACTGGGATTTCGGGGTTCTACTTTTCCCCCTTGGCCCTTCATTTCCCCTAAGGTTGCAACTCCTGCCCCAGATATGGTGACACACTAGACCGTTCTTCCTCTTGGGAGCAGAGACTCAGCTCCTAAGCCTTTTGAAACCAACCAAGAACCAGGGTGGGACCCAGGCCACCTGACTCCAGGTGAAGACCTCCTCCATCTTACAAACAGACCTGCCCAGTCCTCCAGGGAGGAGAACGATGTCGTGGCTGGGAGATAACTCTCTAACTTGTAAAAGTGCACAGGAAGTTTTCCAGTGTGTCCTCTTTGGGGAGATTCTGGGGACTCTAGTGGGGGCAGCTGTCATCAAGAAAGCCATTGAAAAGAGATTTCAGAGTTTCAGAGACGTCGATCCTGCTCACCTGGCATGGCAGCCACATTGTGTGCTTCATCTATGGAAAGCTGAATAACTGAACTGAATACTAAAAAGAGTAACTAGAACAGGGCTTGGCATGGATGAAAACGGAGCACAATGAATTTCTGTTGAATGAATGAATGAATGAGACTGAACACCTGACAAATATGTTTCAAATGTACATACTATGATAAATGCAACCCAAAATCCAATGTGTGAAAAGAAACTTCATTTTATATTTGTATTAGTGCTATGAATAATAAATTAATTGTCTCATTAAAATCCTTCTATAAGTGCCCTGCTAGCAGCTAAGGCCTCCTCCATGAGCCTTGGCTTTGCCTGGCTCCACAGGGCAGAGGGGAAAGATCTTTGAGAGGAGGCCTAGGTTTACTCTGGTCTCTGCTATTAATGAGCAGGTCAGGTAACTGAGCTTTGGTTCCCAACATTATAGGAATCATTATATCTACCCTAAGTACCCCACAGGTATATGGTAAAAATCCCGAGAAAACAGATGTGAAAGAACTTTCTAAACCATAAGGTGTAACACTCATGGTCAAGCTATAATGATGCTTACTGCTGGCTCCCTCACCCTTCCCACCTGGAATCTTCTCCAGGGAGGAGAAATACAGGAGCGAATCTTTCCTGTAGTTCAACATCTCTGCTTCGCAGAGCCCTCCCCTCTACCCCTTCCAACTCTGCATTTGCTGTTGCCCTGACCATTCACATTTGTCATTTAATTACTGTTGACAGGGGGGCGGTTAAGTGCAGTGTTCAAAGCTCAGGCAGACCTGCACTGGAACCCCACCTGACCTGTGGCACTTCCTACTTGCGAGACCTTGGGCAGGTCACCTTGACATCTCTAGGCTCATCTACAAAATGGGGATGACGATAACTCGTACAGATATTCTGCAAAGAGCCACTCAGGTCTTTCATGCAAAGTGCTCAGTGTGCTGCCTTGCACACAGTAAGTGCTTAAACAACTGTAGCTCTTACGATTGCTGAATACTGCACCCTCTTTCCTGAATTTGTCCTGTCTCCTCTCCAACTGGATCTGAATCTCCGAGAACAAGGTCCCTGTCCTATCCATTTCTGTGACTATCTCTGACCTCACTCCCATGCCAGAAAAGTGCTGAGTTCGGAGTATTTTCTCATAAAGACACTGGGTGAATTAACGGAACCGTTTTCCTTCAAACAGTGCTTAAATCTTCATTGTAGTCCCATCACAGCCAGCTTGAGAAAGTCAATGTCCACAGGGTAAAGTAACGTCTTCTGACCCTATTATCCAATTAAAAATATGTAATTCCTAAAGCACTCGGCCAAGCCATTTACACTACTGAGCTACCCGACCATGTGAGATGCACTATGTTCCTTAACAGCCTAAAAACGTTCCACAGAAGGAGACCTGATGTGGGAAACTCTGCCACATTCTGGAAGAGTCTTTTTCACCTGGGACATAACCTTTGATCTTATAGATGCAGATAGTACTAAAGGGAACACATATGTTTGAATGTAGAAAATCCTATAGAATATCCCTGGGACAGTGTGTCAGTACTTTGTTACAGGGGAAAGAGTTCTAGTATTTTGGTACCAAAACCCCTTGGATGTCATAAGCTTCCCATAGAATTCGACATCTTTATGGACAGGCTTTAGCAATTTATAAAGTAAACATAATTGAAATATTTAAATCTATGTTTTGAAAAGTGTAACTGTAAAAATATAAACTATAACACTGTCAACAAAAAAATTCCTACTTCCGGATGCCATCGGTAACTATTCTCATTTGTTCCAGAAATCATGTTTCTGTGACAATTTCTGTTATTTTTTTCCTAACTGACCTAGAGATCACAAAATAAAAATGTTATTTGGGAACCAACTACATCGTGACCTCAGAATGAACAAAAGATTGAGAATAACCCACAGCACACTCCCAGGCTGTTCAATCTTTTGTCTCTTGATATTGAAGGCCTTCTTGAGCAACCACTTTGAAAGTGTATCTATTTCAAGCCTGGTCTTTCATTGGAATTCTTGTATCTTCCTCAACTCGGACCAGGAAGAAGAAAATCAACAACATCTATCATCTTTGGGAGTTTCCAGCTTACTGAATCCTGGGCACTAGCATCCTGTTGCTCTTCAGCTTCCCCTCTCTTATCCTTACAATTCACTTCCCTCATAGTGACCTTACCACTTTTCTAGTACACAGCAGAAAGCGCGGGAAAGCCTGCCTTGCTGGAGAAGAACTAAATCAAGGACATGATGTTCCATTTGTATGGTGAACGTAAATTTTCTACTAAAGGGCAAATTCGTTATTTCAAATGGCTTATAGAGTGTACTTTGATAATACAGAATTCCAACTGACCAGCCAGGCGCGGTGGCTCACGCCTGTAATCCCAGTACTTTGGGAGGCCAAGGTGGGTGGATCACCTGAGGTCAGGAGTTCGAGACCAGCCTGGCCAACATGGTGAACCTCTGTCTCTACTAAAAATACAAAAAATTAGCCAGGTGTGGTGGCGGGCGCCTGTAATCCCAGCTACTTGGGAGGCTGAGGCAGGAGAATGGCTTGAACCTGGAAGGCAGGGGCTGTAGTGAGCCGAGATCATGCCATTGTACTCCAGCCTGGAGAATAAGAGCGAAACTCTGTCTAAAAAAAAAAAAAAAACAGAATTCCAACTGACCAAGTTTAGGGGACTGGAAAGACTGAAATCCAAGAATATTCTCTTTCTGGGCCACAGCATTTCACTTGATTATTAACCTTCTGGCTCCTAGCTCTCTTTAACAGTAAACGGGTACTGGGAGCAGTGCTGGCACCAGTGATATTCTTTCCCTCAGCAAAAAGATCCATGTGCCATTAATGAACGCTCATGTAAGAAATGCTGACATTTCCCTCCTAGTTTTCCTCTTAAAGTATATATTAATATTTGACTTCTTCCCAATGCATCCCGACCCACCCTTTTTATCCCTCAAAGCAAAACCAGGGAGATCCTGGTGAGAGCTTCGTTTGAAGGCTGACCCACACTGGGTCTGGGCAGCAGTCCTGCTACCTGAAGTCCCCTTTGATGGGGTAATTGTGGCTTTGATTGTAATCGCTCTTGCTCTGACCCCTCTCATGTTCTGCTTCCTTGCTATGCAGTGCTGGGCCCTCACCCTGCTACCTGGGATTGCAGAGGTCCAAGATGGGCAAGGTGGAAGCCAAAGGCCACACCATCTACTCTCCACTCTGATCTTATGGGTACTTCACTCTTAGAGGCAAAATCCTACATGGTTGCATTTTTGGCTGATGGTGTGCAAATAAAAAACTGCACATCCAAAGCCTTTCCTGTACAGCGTGTGCGCCAACACTGCACATGGGAAAGGTGGCAATGTTTGTGGCTACCTACCTACCCATCATGCAGCTACACTTGCTGGAAAGTCTCGGAGATGCTGCTTTAGCTCTGCTCGTCCCTGACGTGAGCTGGGAACAAGGATGGTAAGAGGAAAGCATGCTGTTCCCCCTGCCCCAAAATGCTGGTGTGAAAGGGGCACAAAGCCAGGAAAATGAGGAGCTCTTTGATGATAACTAGCACTATCAAGAGCTGGTTAGGCAGACAATCACACTTTTATTTTCCTTATGCTTTTTGACTGTAGATTTAATTTAATTTTGTCATGGCAGGATTAGCAACTGGGCCACAGAGGTGAAGGGACATTATAATAAGACAGCACATTAATCCTCTATCCCACCCAAGGCAGAAGCAAAACCAAACAAATAGCCGCTTCCTGGAAATTGAATTTCTGTTATCCAGATGTCAAAGATGTAATACCCCAATTACACAAACTATTGCCAGTGAAGCATGCCAGCGAATATGCAATGTAAATGGGGTGAGCGCAGAGCCACAAAACTGCACAGTCAGCATCTGGCTCTGTGAGTGAGTGATAATTAGCACTGTGTGTAGACACTAATAAACATTTATGTCTGAAATTACAACTTTTAGCAATGTTAATAAGGGATATATTGGCAATCTGTAAAATAAAAGGTCTTGAAAAGAATGTCATACATTAAGCAATGGCAGACATTTCCCGTTCCTGAACAATTTCCTTTTTCCCCCTAATTGCAAATGGCCACGATGTTTTGCTGAGAAATTAATTGACATAGGAACCTACCTAAAAAAATGGGTTGTGTCTCTTTGGCCTCCCCATTAACATCGTTGCTGAATTCTGGGATCTTATACACCTCATGGTGATAATCTGGCATGAGAAAACAACCAAAAATTAGAATCCTAATGACCTCAAGATAGGAATAAGCAGTCAAGTCTAGAATCTCATTCTATTTATTATGTATAATCTATAATTTATAAATAAACTTTTTGAGAACTGAATTAATCACAGAATTTGTAGTCGATAGTAATTCCTAAAACTTTGCTTATTCTGGAGTATGCAAACTTGAAAGATTACTTTGGCTTCAGAAGACAGCTTTGCTTGATCACACCATTTTCACGGTAAATTATGCCCACAGATGCCAATTTTTAGGTTTTTTTTTTTTTTTATTTGAGGTGGCAAGTAACGTTTGCCCAATCATAGAGCAGGAGAGGGTTCCAAATATCTCTTCACAACCCATTTTCACCAGTGTATCAACAGTATGCTTTAAAGTTAGCCAGCACTCTAGTTTTCTCAGTTTACCCAGAAAATCTCAGCCTTTAAGCAGCTTAAAGGCAAGCACACATGAAAAATACTGATTTGTTATTTCAAATGTAGTATGATTTGGATAAGAAAGCAAGATTTTCATCTTTCACACAAGTGACTCTTTCACTTTCAGCTACTGCACTTTATTTAATATGCAACAGTTTATTTTCTAAAACTGCACCTGCAGAGAGAGAGAAGAATCAGACCTATAATTAAAAAAAAAAAAAAAGAAAAAGAAAAAGAAGGAAAAACTTGCTATGTCAGTCAAAGTTTAAAATACAATATTTTACAAGCTTCTCTATGGAGGCTACTGCACTTTGGCTTCTATTTTTGAAAAGTAGGGTCACTTAGGCATGAAGACAGAGGTTCCTCCTTAACACCTACTCCCCTTCCTCTGACCTTAGATCTCCCAGGACCAAGTCAACAAAACTACTCTCACTTTTAAGATAAAGCAGTTAAGTTCTCTGAGGTCATCAATAAGAAAGCAGCCTACATTCCTGAATGAATCAGATAGCACCATCAGGGCAGTCACCCAGACAGAGACTTTTAAAAGTCCAAGTAACTGAGTAATCAACACGGATGTGGAAAAAAAAAATTTACTCAGAAAGTGGGAAGAGCCAAGTATTTTGAATGCGTGAAACTATTTCAGGCCTCTTTCATTAAACAGTGTCCAAACTAAATTAGGGGAGGCAGATAAGAATGAATCTTCAAAATGCCTATCATCAAACTGTTTTCAGACGAACCAAATTAACATCTTAGCTAGCTTAGCTCAGTTTGAAAAATTCGATTACTTGTAATTGTCCACGATTTTTCACTAATTTTCATCAGTTTACAAGTGACTTTTGCAGGTCGTTGAAGAGTTTCTACCCTGATGCCAATGCTAGGGAAAACGACAGAGGAAAAGTGGACAGGTTCTGTGGTGTGGCTTTGACCTCAACTTGATTAAAAGACGACATTTAAACAGAGCGAGTCTAAACTCAATATGAGGACTTGTGACATTACAATGAACAAAGTCACCTGCCCCTAATTAAAGATGACAATGCATTTTGAGATATATTTTCACGATGGCTCTTACCTTGAGTTATCATTAAAAAAAAAAAAAAAAGTCAAATCAGGAAGATAAAGACTCTTAACAAGTAACTGAACACAGACAAGACTGTATTCCACTTTCCCCTCCCTGACCAAATACAAACCCCGAGAGTGTGGTGTACACCTGTTAATTCGTCAGGAACTATTTGGATTTTCTTTTCTTCCTTTTTTTGTTTTAGAGGACACTTATCTGACTGCTACGTGATCTAGTCTAAAACACCTTTCCAACCCAAATCAGCTAGCTAGAGATGTTGGATGTCAACAATTCCGCCTTGGGCTAGGACACGGCGTGAGCTTCTTTCTCCTTCTTAACAAGAACAACAACGGTCATCCTTTTTCCTCCTTCTCTGGGAGGGGGGAAGGGGAAAGACCCCAGAAAACAAAAACAGCAAATCTCAGATTCGATGGTCCACGCTCGGCCTGATGGCCAGGCAGGTCCGCGGCCGCCCCAGTTCAGCCCCGGAGGCGCCCCGAGGAGGGCTCGGGCCCCCCGGTGTCATTGTTTGCTAATTTCCTGAGCTGCCCTCCGACTTGTTTACGTTAAATAACACCCCGGCTCCCCCCGCACAACTTTCCCCGCCGCCCGGCGTGTGCGGCTGCGGCCCT
>NW_012114411.1:2212417-2218546 GCF_000951035.1 Colobus angolensis palliatus
CACCTCCCCGCCGTCACATCCCGGGCGCCCCGGGGCCCGATGCGGTGATTTTAGGCAAGTTTTAGGGGGGAAAAAACTTACCCATCTGCGCTCTCTCTACAAGGACAGAGAGGAGGTTTTAGAATATTGTGGAAAAGAGTATAGTAGAGAGAGCTCCCATTCCCTAACCCAGGCTGGGCGGAATGTGGGGAGAGCCGAGTCACATTCAAGGAGAGCACTTGGAATGGGGGGCTTGGTGGCCCTGGGGACTCTCAGGAGGCCGTGGTCAAGGCAGGTGCAGGAGACTCTGCTTCTCCAGGTCATATGTCGGAATCATGGACCCAAACACAAAGCGCTTACTTGTTTTGTGTAATATTCTTTTCGGGGAAGCAGAGAGAGTACTCCAGGCACCATTTCTTTCTCACATCTTTCCTGTGGGCCAGGAAAAGAATTCACACCATCTGGGAATGGTAGGACAGGAACGTGATGGGACATGCGTGAAAGTATCCGCCAAAGCCAACCAGGAAGAGGGTCAAGAGTCGGAGGGGCGGGGGTCTACCTCTCCAGCACGGGGCAAAGGCCAGTGGCCCCAAAAGAGAGAGGAAAATGGGGAGGTTGACAAATGTGATGAGTGTCCCGTGGGTCCCACCCAAATGAGGCAGCTGCTGAGGAACCGCTCTTCAGGGACACAGAGTAGGACAACTGCCGAGGAAGGGGGACGTTGAGGCAGCTTGCAGAAGCACGCAAGTGGAAACAGAACCAAAGAGCAGGGTAACCAGCAAACCAGGCAGCGGAGGCAGGGGTGGTTACCCATCCAAAGGTCTTGAATGGTACCAAAGGCGGCACATCTGGAAGGCTGGTTATTCCTAGCAGGGAGGGGAGAGGGAGAACTGTTTCTTCCGTTCAATAAAGCAAACCTTCAACAAGAATTTGTTAACCTTTTTGGTCACTGTTTCCTTTGAGATTATGTTCAAAGCTCAAGGGCCCTTTTTCCCAGAAAACATGTATGGGACACGTAAAATTTAGTATACATTTATTGGAGTTCTTAGACGTGCCTTGCTGCTCTCAGAAAATTAGTGGTAAAAGTGATTAAAGCAATACCCTATTTGGGTTTCTTTCTTCCCTGACACCCCTTTCTTTAAAACCAGGTATAAAAACCTGAAGATGTTTTGGATTTTTTTTTTTTTTTTTTTGAGACAGAGTCTCGTTCTGTCGCCCAGGATGGAGTGCAGTGGTGCAATCTCAGCTTACTGCAACCTCTCTCCGGGTTCAAGCGATTCTCCCGCCTCAGCCTCCCAAGTAGCTGGGATTACAGGCATGGGCCACCACGCCCAGCTAATTTTTTGTATTTTTAGTAGAGATGGGGCTTTGCCATGTTGGCCGGGCTGGTTTCAAACTCCTGACCTCAAGTGATCGGCTGCCTAGGCCTCCCAAAGTGCTGGTATTACAGGCGTGAGCCACCACGCCCGGCTGTTCTGGATGTTTTTAAGGAAACAAAGCCTACAGTTTTGTTCCTCAGGCTGGGATCCATTCTTTCTTTATGTAATGCCTTTTAAAATGTTACTCCCAAAGCCGTAAGGCTAAGTTCTACACTGACTAAGGAACTTCCCGGATCCTTCATGCCTTGGAGCATATAATGAGATTTTATTATGCTTCAACGATGATGAACTCAGTGACGGTGTCATCCCAAGAAGTAAATCCCTGGAGAAGATATTAACAACTTAGCATTTTCAGTTCAAGTGGGGATGCAAATTCCATTTCCTGAAGAGAATATTTTTGATATAGTTAAGAAGAAAATATTTGAGTAAGAATATTTTTAAATAGTAGTCATTTCTTCTTGACCCTTTTTAACCTGGCTTTCCAGAGATGGCGTATGAGTGAGTTGGCCTGCAGAGGACACAGGCTAGGCCTGTCTTATTAAGTTTTAGAGAAAATAAATGTCTATTTACCCTGCATTTTGTGCAAATCACTATGCTCTTATCTAACAAAAATGTATATATCACATTTCGTATTAAGATTAATTATAATATTTAATTAAACTGAGATTGCTTGGGGCCAGGTGTGGTGTTTCACACCTGTAATCCCAACACTTTGGGATTCAGAAGGATTGCTTAAGGCCAGGAATTCAAGACCAACCTGGATAACATCATGAGACCCGGTCTCTACCAAAAGATAAAAATATAAAATAAAACGTAAAGTGAGATTGCTTTAAGTGGCAGGTATCCATATAGTGACCACTCCTTATCCTTGGGGAATGTGTCCAAGACCTTCAGGACATATTCCCCAATGTCCTAACCTGAGGATAGTACCGAACCCCGTATATACTATGTTAGTATCAAACCCCATACATACTGTGTTGGTTTTGTTTTATGTTTCCTAATAACCAACCAACCACCAAGAATACGCTGAGCTAAAGAATGATTCCCGTTCCAGGTCAGGAGTGGGTTGGCTAAAGATTTCATCGTGCCACTCAAAATGGGGCACAATTTTAAACCGATGAATTGTTTATTTCTGGAAGTTTGCATTCAATATTTGCAGGCCATAGGCGACTGCAAGTAACCGAAGTCATGGATAAAGGGGGACTACTGTATTAGCCTGCTTGGGCTATCGTAACAAATATCACGTACTGGGTGACTTAACAGCAATTTCTTTTCTTACCATTCTAAAGGCTGCAAGTTTCAGACCTAGGTGTGGCAGGGTCAGTTTCTGGTGAGGGCTCTTTCCTTAGCTTGCGCACCGCTACCCTTGCATGGCATGGGGAGACAGCGGTCTTTCTCTCCCTCTTCTTATAAGGCCACCAATCTTATCAAATTAGGGCTCCGCCTTTATGACCTCTTTTAACCTTAATTACCTTCTAGTAAAGGTTCAATCTCCAGATACAGTCACGTTAGGAGTTAGGGATTCAGCATACGAGTTTGTGGGGGACCCAAATCAGTCTGTAGCCATCTTGTTTTCATTCAAACATAGTGTCTGTATTGGGGGTTCCTGGAAAGTTTTCTAGGGAATCTACTGAGGTCATTTCTTTGCCTCATTCTTTCCAATTTTAGTATATGTGCTGCCGAAGCGAGCACTCTTTGCCTCATTCTTAAAGGTCCCCTAAAGTTCCAGAACCACAGGTTTATGTGTTACTGGAGACCAGAGATAACTGGTCAAATACTCAATGACATCATGCAGGGCAAACATTTTATTATATGGCCATGCTTAAAACCACTTGATTATAAAGATTTCATGTTGGTTTCAATCTTTGACAAAGCCAGATAATTTGGCCAGAAAACATGAAGTAACCTTAACCTTAATACTTAAAATGCTCTTCCTGAAAACTGTCCTGAGAGGAATAGCATTATGAAAAGTTTCATCTTTATTTAGAGCTCTGCTGTCGAATAGAAATACAATGCAAGCTATATATGTAATTTAAAATGTCCTATTAGCCACACTGAAAAAAGTAAAAATAAACAGATGAAATTCATTTTAATAATTTATCTTATTTAACTGAATACATTAAAATACCATTATTTTGACACATAATCAATATGAGAATATTATTATTGAGATAGTTTATATGCTTTTTATTGTACAAAGTTTTGAAATTGCTATGCATCTTATCCTTAGATTACAAATCAGTTCAAACTAGCCAAATTTCAAATTGTCCATAGTCACATGTAGTTAGTGGTGACCACATTGGGCATCTCAGATTTAGAAGGAATGTCTGATTTGAATCATGCTATGTACGTAGATGTAGTATGTCTACAACGTGATTATTGTTTAACTGTTTTATTAATACCCCTCAGAAAGAAGATGAGCAGAATGGGATTATTGGGTTTCAGGCTTTTTATAATCTTTGATTGGATTTTCTGGAATTGAATATCCTGTCATTAAATAGATTCTGGGAATCCTTCAGGAAGATTTAATACGTATAAATATCCACTTTTCAACATTAGGACAATCACGCATCAGATGGTCATGGAAGGAATAGACGCCCTCCTTTTAGCCGCCGGTTCCCAAGTGTTGCTAACCTAATGCAGTTTCTACACTCGTTGACTTCATTGGTTTTGGTGACTGTAATTTAAGAGAAAGGAGGCAGTATTTATAAGAGATTACATAAGTGAAATTGAGAGTTAGAATGTTCCAGAAATAATATTACCTTATATTTATACAGGGCTTCTTTTATAGCTCAGGCATATGTATGCATTATCTAACTCTTAATAGCTCTATGAGATTGGTATATATTAATATTCCAATTTTGCAAATGAGAAAAATCCGTTCTGAAGACCATTTTTTAGTGAAACTAGAATGGTCTGCTGTTTCCTGACTGTTAATTAACCTTAATTTTTTTTAACTTGGCTCTTTAAAATACATTTTTTTGTTCTTTTTAAGATCTACCTTATATATGATAAATAATACACACCTTAAGTGGATATCTCAATTAATTTGTTTTACTTATATATACATCCATGTATCCCCCACCCTGATGAAGATTGAGATCTTTTCCAGCATACCAGTAGGCTTCCCTGAGGCCCCTCAAAGTACATAGCCCCCCAAGGAAACCACATTTCTAACCTCTCTCATAATAGCTTGGTTTTGCCTGCTCTTGAACTTCATATAAATGGAGGCATACAGTGTGTACTATTTTATGTCTGACTTCTTTTGCTTAATGTTATGCCTGTGAGATTCATTCATGATGCTGGCCATAGTAGTAGTTCATCACTTTTCATTGCTGCACATTATTTCATTATAAGAATGTAGCACAATTTTAATCTACTGTTGATGGATATTCTTGTACATTTTTGTTCATGTTTTTTGGTGCACATAAGCACACTTTATCTCATATATCCATGAGTAGGATTGCTGTGTTATAGTATATACATTTGTTTAGATCTAGTAGACTACTGTTAAAATAGTTTTTCTAAGTAATTCTTTTTTTTTTTTTTTTTTGAGACTGAATCTCGTTCTGTCACCCAGGCCAGAGTGCAGTGGTGTGATCTTGGCTCACTGCAGCCTTCGCCTCCTAGGTTCAAGCAACTCTCCTGCCTCAGCCTCCCTAGTAGCTGGGATTACAGGCATGGGCCACCACGCCCAGCTAATTTTTTGTATTTTTAGTAGAGATGGGGCTTTGCCATGTTGGCCGGGCTGGTTTCAAACTCCTGACCTCAAGTGATCGGCTGCCTAGGCCTCCCAAAGTGCTGGTATTACAGGCGTGAGCCACCACGCCCGGCTGTTCTGGATGTTTTTAAGGAAACAAAGCCTACAGTTTTGTTCCTCAGGCTGGGATCCATTCTTTCTTTATGTAATGCCTTTTAAAATGTTACTCCCAAAGCCGTAAGGCTAAGTTCTACGCTGACTAAGGAACTTCCCGGATCCTTCATGCCTTGGAGCATATAATGAGATTTTATTATGCTTCAACGATGATGAACTCAGTGACGGTGTCATCCCAAGAAGTAAATCCCTGGAGAAGATATTAACAACTTAGCATTTTCAGTTCAAGTGGGGATGCAAATTCCATTTCCTGAAGAGAATATTTTTGATATAGTTAAGAAGAAAATATTTGAGTAAGAATATTTTTAAATAGTAGTCATTTCTTCTTGACCCTTTTTAACCTGGCTTTCCAGAGATGGCGTATGAGTGAGTTGGCCTGCAGAGGACACAGGCTAGGCCTGTCTTATTAAGTTTTAGAGAAAATAAATGTCTATTTACCCTGCATTTTGTGCAAATCACTATGCTCTTATCTAACAAAAATGTATATATCACATTTCGTATTAAGATTAATTATAATATTTAATTAAACTGAGATTGCTTGGGGCCAGGTGTGGTGTTTCACACCTGTAATCCCAACACTTTGGGATTCAGAAGGATTGCTTAAGGCCAGGAATTCAAGACCAACCTGGATAACATCATGAGACCCGGTCTCTACCAAAAGATAAAAATATAAAATAAAACGTAAAGTGAGATTGCTTTAAGTGGCAGGTATCCATATAGTGACCACTCCTTATCCTTGGGGAATGTGTCCAAGACCTTCAGGACATATTCCCCAATGTCCTAACCTGAGGATAGTACCGAACCCCGTATATACTATGTTAGTATCAAACCCCATACATACTGTGTTGGTTTTGTTTTATGTTTCCTAATAACCAACCAACCACCAAGAATACGCTG
>NW_012114411.1:2218596-2245570 GCF_000951035.1 Colobus angolensis palliatus
AAAAAAAAATTATTAGGTTGGTGCAAAAGTAGTTGTAGTTTTGCCATTTGAAGTTCTTTTTATATTGTAGATATTTATTTTGGAGGATATTTGTATTACAAAAGTTTTCTCACAATCTGTAGCTCGTGCTTTCATCTTAATGTTCTTAATTTTAATGAAGCTGAGTTTACAAATGTTTTTATGTTAAGAAGTTGTCTTCTATCTGTATAAACTTTTCTCTTAAGCTTGAATTTGTCAGTGTATCAGTTTGCTGAGGCTGCTGTAACAAATGACTACAAACTTAGTGGCTTAAAACAATAAATATTTGCTATTTCACCATTGTAGAGGCCGGAAGTGTGAAATCAGTAGCACTGGCCTGAAATCAAGGCATCCTCGAGGCTGAGGTCCATCCAGAGGCTCTTGAGGAAAGTTGTGCCTTGCCTCTTCTTGTTCTTTCCTCTTCCAGCTTCTGCAGGATGCTGGCATTCCTTGGATTATGGCCGCATCACTCCAATCTCTGCATTGCTCTCTCTGTCTTCACATCACCATCTCCTGTTCCTGTGTGTGCAAGTCTCCTCCTCATCTCTTATAAGGACACTTATAATGACATTTAGGCCATACTCAGATAATCCAGGATAATCTCCCTTCACAAGATTCTTAACTAATCACACCTGCAAACCACCCTCACCTCCTCCCCCTGCCTTCCGCCCCCCCCCCCCAAATAAGGCAACATTCACAGTTCCAAGGATTAGGATGTAGAGATCTTTCAGAGATTCCTTTCTCCTCCTCCCAGTCAAATTGACTCTGGAGCAACTAAACCCCAAGACAAGACAGTGATATTATAGATGAAATTCTGGCTGGGTTTAGGGAGACTTGCTTACCATTCACCATGCAAGTTTCTATTATTTGTAAGCTTCAGTTTCTTTATCTATAGAAAGAATAACATGTGCCTTATCAACTCCGCCAAGTTGTTTGCAGGTGAAATCCTGCATGTGAAAGTGATTTGAAAAATTCAAATTTAGGGTCATTTGGCATTAGTTCATGCCATACCTGAGATGAAATTGAGCACCTTACAATGATATTGCAATTCTCACTGTTGCAATTGAATGAAACTCTTAGGTAAGTAAATACCTCCTGCAGCATTAGAAGTATTCAGACTGCAGGCAGTGTTAACCCGAGTTTTATCCCAAACATTTGTGACTGTATAGCGTAGAAGTTTATGGCATATACTCTGGAGACTTCCTGGGGTGAAATCCAGGTTTATCACTTCATGGTGGTGGAACTCTGGCCAATTCTGTATCTGATACACTGCATTACCCTACCTGTGCTATATCCAGGGAAAATTTAATGTAAATAATTGTTAACTCTTAGAAGATGGTTAGTTACTAAAAGAGGTAATAGAGGCGTCTAGGGGCTACAGAAGTAGCAGGTGCACAGAAGCAGCCACTACATCTACATCTTGCTGAGGGAGAGGGAATGCTAAAGGAAGGAGGGAGGAGGAGGGTCCCTCCACCCCCAGTCAGGGATTCAGTCTTATTTTTTAAGAGCACGCAGCCTGCTGAAGGCAAATGACTTTCCAGAAGGCGAGGGACAGAGCTAGTCTGCAGCAGCAGCTACCTGCAAGAACACTGTGGCCTGAGCATGCGACTGGAGCTCTGCCAAGCTGGCCCCTGAGCTCCTACCCTGGAACAATGGAGGACCAGATCCTGCACAGGAAGGGGCTTCCTGAGGCTGTGGCCCTGCAGTGTCCCTCTGGTGCCCTCTGTTGACAAGACCTAATGTGCCGCCAGCTCTAGGGTCACAAAGTAGGGTGGCTCTGAAGCGGAGAGGCAAGCCATTGAGGACTGGCAGTTCTATATTCTCTTATACCTTATTTTCTTCACCTAGAAACTGGGATACTAATTGTACCTCTCACATATCGTGAAGAGTGAATGAATTGATGCACGATAAGTGCTTACCCCAGGGGCTAGTGTGATCTATGTCAGCTCTTCCAATGGCTCTTATTCGTTCATGATACCAGGCCCGTGTGATGAGCTAATATAAAAAGACAAGCAAGACACGGCCTATGCCTTCATGGAGCCTCATCTCTAGTGCCTTTAAGAAGATTGTCAGATCTGTCCGGACACAGTGGCTCACGTCTGTAATCCTGGCACTTTGGGAGGCCAAGGTGGGTGGATCACTTGAGGTCAGGAGTTCGAGACCAGCTTGGCCAACGTGGTGAAACCCCACCTCTACCAAAAATACAAAAATTAGCCTTGTATGGTGGCACATGCCTGTAGTCCCAGCTACTCAGAAGGCTGAGTCTGGAGAATCGCTTGAACCCTGGAGGCAGAAGAAGTTGCAGTGAGCCAAGATCGCACCACTGTACTCCAGCCTGGGTGACAGAGAGAGACCCTGACTCAAAAAAATTAGGGATTAATACTATCTCAAAGCCTGCCATTAGGAATTTAAATAACTTCTTCCCACAGTATAATAAGTTTTTGTTTTCTTGTCTAGCTCTTAAAAGCAGAGAAGTATGCATATTTTTGATTCCTTAGAGAATCAGTGCCAAGTAAATGAATTCATTCCTTCAGCCAATATCTGGTGACTACCTGGGATGAGCCAGGCAGTCTTCTAGACTTGGGGGACTCAGAAGTGAACAACACAAAATATGTTTTCTGTCCTCGTGGAGTTTAAATTTTAGGTGGGAAGCAGGGGAGATAGACAATAAATAAACTAAAAATGTGGGATCAGTGATGAATACTGTAAAGAAAAAACTGGGAACAGAGATGGACTTGACTCTTTCCCAAGCCTCACTGTCACAGGCATGTGAATCAGAGAAACTCCATCTTGAATGGGAGCTGGGTAAAATGAGGCTGAGACCTGCTGGGCTGCATTCCCAGACGGTTAAGGCATTCCAAGTCACAGGATGAGATAGGAGGTCGGCACAAGATAGAGGTCACAAAGACCTTGCTGATGAAACAGTTTGCAGTAAAGAAGCTGGCCCAAGATGGCCCCAAGAGTGACCTCTGGTCACCCTCACTGCTACATTTCAGCCTCAGGACAGTTTACAAATGCCATGGTAACGTCGGGAAGTTACCTTATATGGTCTAAAAAGGGGAGGCATGGCTGGGCGCTGTGGCCCACGCCTGTAATCCCAGCACTTTTGGAGGTCGAGGTGGGCAGATCATGAGGTCAGGAAATTGAGACTATCCTGGCTAACCAGGTGAAACCCCATCTCTACTAAAAATACAAAAAAATTAGCCAGTTGTGGTGGCAGGGGCCTGTAATCCCAGCTACTCAGGAGGCTGAGGCAGGAGAATGGTGTGAACCTAGGAGGTGGGTGGACCTTGCGGTGAGCCGAGATTGTGAGATTGCGCCACTGCACTACAGCCTGGGTGACAGAGCAAGACTCCGTCTAAAAAAAAAAAACAAAAAGAAAAGAAAAAGAAAACAAAAGGAGGAGACATAAATAATCCACCCCTTGTTTAATGTATAATTGAGAAATAACCATGAAAATAGGCAACCAGCAGACCCTGGGGCTGCTCTACCTATGGAGTAGCCTTTCTTTTATTCCTTTACTTTCCTAATAAACTTTCACTTTATGGACTCACCTTGCATTCTTCCTTGTTTGAGATCCAAGAACCCTCTCGTGGGGTCTGGATGCAGACCCCTTTCTTGTAACATCATTACGGAAAAAGAATGTGGGGGTGGTTGTGGGGGTGGGGGTGGTAGTGGTGGTAGTTGTGCTGTGTGTGTGTGTTTCAGTGCCAGCTCCATGTCTGTAATTCTCCATCAGTGTGGAAGTCAGAAATTCCAGAATCCCAGGAGACCCTGTGCTGAGAAGTTTTTCTTTTGCACATAGAGATTTTGGTTAAATTCGAGGGAGGTTCTCCTTTTAAAAAACCTTTCCTTCATATTATAAACATGTTCAGTCCTTCAGCATATTCAGATGCATTATCAAATACCTGGTGGGGGATGAAGTCCTCTCCCAATGGACAGTCTTTATTCTCTCCTGACTGCCCAACTAAGGCAATTATATCGGATGCACTGCTAAACCTACTGCAACCTCCGCCTCCCAGTTCAAGCGATTCTCCTGCCTCAGCCTCCTGGTAAACCCAATCTTTTTCACCAGTGCCGACATCGCCTTCAATCTGAACAGGTCCTCCATGTTATGTTCTCTTTTTAAAATTCTTCCTTTTTAAAATATGAATATATTTATATCAGGAATGGCCAGTCTCCAACCTATGAAGTAAAGGTAGAAGTTTTAGACTAAACTCTTTCATTTAATTCCCCCATTCCAAAGACCTTGGAAACAGGTCTGAAAATCATAGGAACCACAAATTTAAAAAGTGTTAGTTTGATATGTCTGAAATTAATGCCTTAATTTATTCACCACAGAATGTCTTCACACATCGCTGTTTTCTGTAATTTATACCATATACTGTCTACTCAAGTTAATGTGTGAAGCACAGTTAAATTATACCTAAAAAGGAATATGAAAATTATCTACAAGACGGTGACGGGAAGAGGGTCTAACTAGGAGTAATGGGGCAAAATTTAAATGAGACAAATTGAAATAGAAGTTTTAGCAAAACTGTCAGGTATTTCAGCCTAACTGGAATAAGCTCCTCGGAAATAGGCTTCCAGACATTTAGAGTACTGAGAATGGAATGGACAGAGTTCTAGAAAATATTTCTGTAGGGAACGTGTAATTGTCCATGTGGCCTCAAAACCAAGGCCTCAAAAAAAAAAATAACCTTTTTATTTATTTATTTATTTATTGTTGAGATAGAATCTTGCTCTGTTGCCCAGGCTGGAATGCAATGGCATGATCTTGGCTCACCGCAACCTCTGCCTCCCGGGTTCAAGTGATTCTCCTGCCTCAGCCTCCAGAGTAGCTGGGATTACAGGCATGTGTCACCACCACGCCCAGCTAATTTTGTATTTTTAGTAAAGACCAAGTTTCTCCATGTTGGTCAGGCGGGTCTTGAACTCCTAACCTCAGGTGATCTGCCCGCCTCGGCCTCCCAAAGTGCTGGGATTACAGGTTCAAATGACCCTTTATGTGTCTCATATCTTCAATTTTCAGTCTTTGGTTAATCATGTCAAGGAAGGTTTGGGATAAAGATCAAATGAACAATTCTAGAGAAAAGAGAGATATATTTTGTCAATACGATTTCATTTTGTTCTTTTTCCTGATGTGTATAGCATGCTGGTACTTTCGTTCGTTTTCTTATGGCTAATTTAACTCTAGTAGAGGTTACCAAACTGATAACTCAGGAGACTGAAGTCTATTATACACTTTCCTGACTTTGCACTTCAGTCTCATCCTAAAGGAGTCTGTGTGAGAACTGTCAAGGCAGGAGGATCTCTGTGATTCCATTCTGTTTTATTTTTGAGAGCAAATCATATTATGCTAATTAGTATTTTTATTTTTATTTTTTGAGACAGGGTCTTGCTATATTACCGAGGCTGGGGTGCAGTGGCGTGATCTCCGCAACCTCTGCCTCCCAGGCTCGGGTGATCCTCCTGTCTCAGCCTCCAGAGTAGCTGGCACTACATGCGTGCACCACTACACCTGGCTAATTTTTGTATTTTTAGTAGAGATGGGGTTTCACCATGTTGGCCAGGCTGGTCTTGAACTCCTGACCTCAAGCTATCCACCCGATTCAGCCTCCCAAAGTGCTAAGATTACAGGTATGAGCCACCACGCCCAGCCGCTAATTAGTATTTTTAAATGTTAGCAATTTGGAGGTTGCATTCATTAATTCACTCTCAATGCCTACTTATGCCCACAGCACCTTGTTCTAGGTTCCAGCCCCTGTAGGAAATGAGGGTATTTAAGAGACTGCTTCAGCATTCAGTGAATACACAGGTTAGCAGGCTATTAAGATGAGAAGGACCTGCTGTGTTTCACATCAGACACCACATCAAAAACACTAAGAGCAACGTGGAATGGAATTCAGACAGGTCAGTGTTTGAGGGTGGGGAGAGGGGACACGCAGGAAGAGGTTGCCAGGTCGGGTGAGTCTAGGTTTATTTTCCTCGATGACGTTTAACAGACTTGCTTTAACTCTACAGTCATATTTCAGTAGAATAGCATTCTTTTCAAACAGAGAGTTGAAGATGTGAAATAATTTTTGGAATTCTTCAGTGAAAACAGAAGCAGGCTAGTCCCTCACATGCTCCTGCCTGAACCTTCACCCCGAAGCCCCACCCTGCCCCACTTCTCTGAACACACCCGAAATGCCTCTCCTGGTTTCTCTGCTCTGATCTCTGAGATGCTCCGAGTTCACTCAGGCTCCATCTCATCATTGACCCAAACTCCCCATTCGGGGCCGCATCCTGTTCAGGCAATGGGGAATGGCTGTGCGCTTCCTTGCACCATGGTGACCACTGTTGAACTGAACAAGCACACTCCTTAGAGCTTAGTAGCTCACTGCAGACACCAAACAGTCTCTCATTCTCACTGTGTCGCCCAGGCTGGAGTGCAGTGGCACAATCTCAGCTCCCTGCAACCTCCACCTCGCGGGTTCAAGTGATTCTCCTGCCTCAGCCTCTGCAGTAGCTGGGACTACAAGCATGCACCACCACACTCAGCTAATTTTTGTATTGTTAGTAGAGATGGGGTGTCACCATGTTGACCAGGCTGGTCTTGAACTCCTGACCTCAGGTGATCCGCCCGCCTCAGCCTCCCAAAGTGCTGGGATTACAGGTGTGAGCCACCGTGCCTGGCGAATGTTTTAAAATCGGAAGGAAATCTACACTGCCAAATTGAGCAAACTTAAAGACCAAAGATACTACAATAAAACAAACTACACTGGCCAGGAAAATTTAAAGAGTGATGGCGGTAGGCATCACAAAAGTGCTCAAAAGCTCATGATTTTTTTTCCCGAAAAATCTAATACAGACTGAGTAGAAAAGTGGACATTCAAAGTGATAAATACAGTCTAATGTGGCTAACACACTTTCTTATCTTCAGTCGTGATCATTCTTAGAAAAAAAGAAAAACGGACTCTCACCCCAATTCTTAGCAGATATTGAAACTACAGCAGTGTAACTTCATATAACTAAATCATTATTTAAAAGCTAAATGGGGCTGAGCAAGGTGGCTCACTCCTTTAATCCCAACAGTTTGGGATGCCCAGGCGGGTGGATCATCTGAGGGCAAGAGTTCGAGACCAACCTGGCCAACATGGTGAAATCTCATCTCTACTAAAAATACAAAAATTAGCCAGGCATGGGGGCACGTGCCTGTAATCCCAGCTTTCAGGAGGGTAAGGCAGGAGAATCACTTTAACGGGGGGGCAGAAGTTGCCACAAGCCAAGATCATGCCACTGTACTCCAGCCTGGGCAACAGAGCAAGACTTCATTTCAAAAAATAATTAATAAAATAAAACATTCCTGCAAGCGTTTTGCTTTGAAATTCCCAACGCCTTTTCCAGGAAATGAGAAGAGACTTTGAACTCATCTGTACGAGTAATGCTGACAAGTAAATTTTCGCAGGGCTATAACCTCATCTATTCTTTAAGGACAAGCTGACTTGGTCTCCAATAGTACACCAATAAAACACTTGCAGCTACCTAAGCATCTTCATGCTTCAGACTGCCTCTGTCTGACCTACTGTACTTAGAGGCTGACTTTTAAATAATCTGACGTTTTAGGTATATTTTTGTGGGCAACTGAAGAGGCACCATAAACCTGAGAATTCTCATTTTAAGCATTAGGTATTCCTGGTTGATATTCTTTCACCAAATGTCATAAATTAGGGTTACCAGATCTGGGCAGAGGAAGGGGAGAATCAAACAGGAACACCCAGTTAAGTTTGAATTCCACACAATGAATACTTTTTAAAAAAGTGTAAGTATGTCTCATGCAACATTTGGTTCATGCTTTATACTAATAAATTATGCATTCAAATTGAACTAGGTGTCTTGGATTTTATTTGACAACCCTATCGTAAATGGGAATTTCTACTCCTGCAGCTTGCTCACCCTTCATTTCCCAGAACTTCACCCAGGGCTCAGAGTTCAGAGTGGGGTGGGGTTGGGGAATAAAAGAGAGGATATTTGACACTCATTGCCAAGTCCTTGGCAATTTCCAGGCCTATGAAATTGGTGCTGAGATGTCAGGTCCAACGAGGGGGACCCCAGGAATAAGGTAGCCCCAGTGATGAGATAGTTCTCAATTGGACGAGATACCCATCCATTTAAATCAATACCAGTTTATCCAGATCTGCAGCAATATGTATCAGTGAATAGCTGGTCCCTCAGCTGTTCATCTGGAGCCAGGCCATGGTGTATTGTTTTTTTCTTGCTTTGTTGCCCAGGCTAGAGTGCAGTGGTGCCATCATGGCTCACTGCAACCTCTGCCTCCCGGGTTCAAATGATTCTCCTGCCTCAGCCTCCCGAGTAACTGGCACTATAAGTGCACACCACCATGCCCAGCTAATTTTTGTATTTTTATACTTTTAGTAGAGACGGAGTTTCACCATGTTGGTAAGGCTGATCCTGAACTCCTGATGTCAAGTGATTTGCCTGCCTCAGCCTCGCAAAGTGCTGGAATTATAGGCGTGAGCCACCACGCTGGGCCTAAACCATGGTATATTTTATGATACCCTAACTATAGAGATATAGATGAGGTTACCCATATTACTACTACTATTTAGGGAAATATAATTCTGTGTGTAAGATGTTGTTATGACAACATATACATATGTATATGTATATGTGCCTAAGGATTCCAGGTTCTCCCACTCGTTGCCTTGAAAAAGAGAATTCTGTTGTCACCCATGCTGTGTTCCTGGGTCCAGAATTGTACAGGACTGGGTTAATGAAAGAAGGAGGGAATTAAATGAAGTCAAGGCCAGTTGAGTTGATAGAGAAAAGGCAGCAAGCTAGTCATCCAGGAGAAAAGAACAGATTCAGAAGATGAGATGGGTAGCACAGAAAGAAGGACACGGTAGGGTGTATAGGGGAAGGGGCGTGGGAGGGAGAGGGGTAGAGAGAGGGATTATGGAAGAATAGAAAGAGAAAGAAGGGGATGTCCCGCTGGTCTCTGTGCCACATCAGAGAGAAGGCAAAGGTGAAATCAGCTTTTCAAGAACTTCTGCTGTGGGTTGGAAGATTCATCTCCCTTTTGACATTCTTTTCAGAGACTGTGTTTATATTTATTTCAATAACCTTTTTTTCTTTTAGCTATCACATTGATGTTTCCTCTGAATGTGAATGGTGCTGAGCTGCTCTTACATGCATCCCCCTTCAAGCCCTTGACTTAAAGTGAGGGAGGAGGAAAACAGGGCAGCAAGGGTTTATTAAAGTCAAACCAAACCAATGTTGGGCAGTGAAACTGTAAAAGTAGTGCCTTATTTATTTCATCATTCAAACATTACCGAGGAAGAGCTAAAGTAGGTGATATGGTTTGGCTATGTCCACCCCACCAAATCCCAAGATATTACAATCTTGAATTGTAATATCCCCATGTGTCAAGAGCAAGGCCAGGTGGAGATAATTGAACCATGGGGCAGTTTCCTCCAGACTGTTCTGATGATAGTGAATAAGTCTCAGGAGATCCAATGGTTTTATAAATGGGAGTTCCCCTGTACATGCTGTCTTGCCTGCGGCCATGTAAAACATGCCTTTGCTTCTCTTTTGCCTTGCACCATGACTGTGAGGCCTCCCCAGCCATGTGGAACTGTGAGTCCATTAAACCTCTTTCCTTTATAAATTACCAAGTCTCGGATATGTGTTTATCAGCAGCATGAGAACGGACTAATACAGTAGGTATTCCCAACAGGAACATTAACAAAGAAATTGATGTTATTTATTCATGCTTTTATGATGTTATGGACTTTCTCTTCATCTCTTTTCCTCCCTTTCTCTTCATAAAGTTAAATGCATGTGTGATATGATATGTGATCATGAGATGAATAAACTTATGTTTTTGTCATGCAACGTAGAATTTGTACTCCAAATTAGTGGGGTTTTTGTTTCTTCTAAAGGTGTGTCACCATGGATGCTGAAGTCTTTGTATCAACACCTCATTGCATTACATGGCATTTGAGCACTGCATTGTTCAAAAACAATGCAATCTCCTGTTTTGGAATCACCTTCAGAGTTTATGTAAAATTATTTTTATTATTCTCAGTAATGGAAAAACATTCATCCTTAATGATGCATTTGATTTTTGGAAACAGCCAAAGATAATTTGGAGCATAGTTTGACAGATAAAATACGTGATCATAATAGATAATATTTTAGGATAAAAACAAAATAGGAAAGCTAATGAAACTTTCTTATGGTTTATAAACTGAAAATAATTATAAAAATAAGACATTCTAAGTTATTTTTGGGCAATGGACTGAGTTGAATAGACTCTTAAATAATTATTTTGAAATAATCGGTTGTTTGGAACTGTGCTTTTTCTTTGGTTTACTCTTTCATTAGTTCAACAAACATGCCTTGAGGACCTACTATCTCTTAGACACTGGCTCTGAGAATACCAAGATAAAAAGACTTAGTTCTTGTCTTCAGAGAACTTCTAATTCCACTGAAAAATAGATATACAAATGTATGATTATAGTGTACATGTCTTATCTGAAAACCTTTGGTAGTTTTTGGAATCCAGAATTGTTCACATCTTAAGGTAAGATCATGGTATTCTAGTTACTATGACTGCATAACAATTACCCCAAAACTTAGTGGGTTTTAATAAAACAACAAAAACATTCACTTTTCTCATTTAGGCAGGTCTTGGTGGCACCAGCTTTTCTTTGCTCCATTTGGCCAACAGGTGGGATGCTTGTATGCCCAGGGCAGGGGTCACATTAAGGTTTATTTGCTGGCATGTCCAGTGGTTGGTGTTGGCTGGTGGTTGAAACCTTAGCAGAGACTGTGGGTCAGAACACCTCCACGTGACCTCACCATGTGGCCTGGGACATGGTGACCAGGTTTCAAGGGCAGGAAGTTCAAGAGAAAAAGGAAGACAAGCAAAAGCCATATGACTGTCGAAGACCTGGCATTGGAAGTCAAGCAGTGTCTATTCCACCGCTTTTTATTCATCAAGGCAGGCATAAAATCCCATTTTCAAGGGGAAGAAGAAACAGGCCTCATTTCTTGATGAGAAGTGAACGTTTTGGAAGAATCTGTGGGATGAGAAGTATTGCAGTGGCCATTTTTGGAGTGGGGCCACAGATACACAAACTCTACATGTGCATCTATAGCCCCAGTCCAAAAATGAGCTACGGAATACTATCTGTGGGGCCCGAGGCTCCACTCTGTAATGGAACCAATTAATATATCTGCAACAGAATTAACCAATATTCACACAAAGTAGGAGCCATTGAGATTATAAACATACATATAAATAGTTCAATTCAGGTTTTGCCAGCAAATGAGTTACTCCAAAAATATTTTAGTATTCCCTGGGAAGAGCTAAAAGAGCGATTCCCAACAGCAACATTAAAAAGTCAATTGACGTTATCTATCTATGCCTTGATGACATTATGGATTTTCTCTTTATCTCTTTTCCTCCCCTTCTCTTCATAAAGTTAAATATGTGTGCAATATGATGTGTGGCCATGAGATGAATAAACTTATGTTTTTGTCATGCAAAAGATACCCAGAGATTTTTTGGATTTCAGAATTTCTCATAAGTGATTTTTGAACCGTTATATAATCCAGGCTGATGAAGGCTGTTGGTATCCACAATGTATCTGGAGGAAGAGACTGTAGAAGGACTGGGGAGTAAGAAAACTTCAAAAAAGAGGTAGAAGGGATTAGGAGGGAGGTTCCACCCCAGAGAAACAGTATGTGCAAAAGAATGGAGGTCTGAGAGAGCGTGGAGTGTCTAGAGAAAAGCAAGATTTTGAGAATGGCTGGAATAATACTCAAAAGAGTGTCAGGGGTCAAACCAGGAAGGATCTTTCTTGGATGCCATATTACGGAATTTAGAATTTATCCTACAGAGGTAAAATCAGAGTTCCATTAGGCATTTTAAACACAATAAGGATGTGATCATATTTGTCCTTCAGAGAGATTATTTTGATGGCAGATAGATGGCGGACTAAGGGGAATGAGAATGGGATTCACTCTTTAGTAGGCAGCTAGAATGGATGATCACCAGAAATTAGAGCTACCATTTTGTTTTGCACTGTAGGTCAGAGTGAATCAAAAAAAAAAACAGGATATGCTGGGCGCGGTGGCTCATGCCTGTAATCTTAGCACTTTGGGAGGCCGAGGAGGGTGGATCACAAGGTCGGGAGTTTAAGACCAGCCTGGCCAATATGGTGAAACCCTGTCTCTATTAAAAATACGAAAATTAGCAGGGTGTGGTGGCGGGCACCTGTAGTTCCAGCTACTCAGAAGGCTGAGGCAGGAGAATGTGAACCCGGGAGGCAGAGGTTGCAGTGAGCCGAGATCGTGCTACTGCACTCCAGCCTGGGTAACAGAGCGAGACTCCATCTCAAAAAACAGAAACAAAACAAAAAGTATGATGTGAAGGCAAGTTGTCGACTTGTCTCCTCTTTAATTTTTTAATCCATGTGGTACATCTTCTTTACAATGTAAAAATAGCACAAGGCATAGAATAACAGTGTACCCTGTACCACACCTCCTCACTCCTATTCTGGTTTCTGAAGGCCACTGGTTTCACCCCTTTAAACCATTCCTTCTGGGATTTACCTCCTTGATCAAAATGAGCCATGTCTATTACATGTAACAGAAAAAACAACTGAAAATGACTTAAATAATATTTATTCTCACACAACAAGAAATCTAGGTTGGATAGGTTTCAGCCACTGTGTTTGCCTCCATCTCAGCTAGCTCCTTTCATCATCACAAGATTCATGCTTTTGTTCTGAGAGTCATGCAAAAATAAACAACAACAACGAATTCAGTGGAAGAAGAAGAGGGATTGTTCTTGTGAGTCTTTTTGTATTGTTCAGTTTATTAGCAACTAAGTCTTTTCCAGAATCTCTCCAGCTCCCTTCCCCTCATGTTCCTTTGGCTAATTTGGGTCCCATGCCTTGTGATGGATTATCTGTTGTCAATTCAGTATCGACACTACCCCTTCTAAGTTCTCCTCTGCTTTGAAGAAGAGAAGCCTGGAATTATGTTTGCCATAATCCCCTTTGTCATATGGTTCCAGGGTGGAATGTAACAACGAGAGGCACCCTTGAGCCATAGTGATGAAGAGATCATTCTCTAGAGTCAGTTGCAGTCAGAAGTATGAATGGGTGTGATATTGCTAAAAACGTCAAGGTGAGTTCTAAGAACCACTTGCTTTGAGTGCTTCAGGTTGAGAAAGTCAGGGGTAGTGTATTAGTCCGTTCTTGCTATAAAGAACTACCTGAGACTGGGTAATTTATTTTTTTAAAAAAAGAGGTTTAATTGGCTCAGAGTTCCACAGGCTGTACAGGAAGCTTGGCTGG
The DNA here is from genome assembly GCF_000951035.1 of Colobus angolensis palliatus. NCBI lineage: Eukaryota > Metazoa > Chordata > Mammalia > Primates > Cercopithecidae > Colobus > Colobus angolensis. The sequence goes on from NW_012114411.1 coordinate 2,231,988, forward strand.
GGAGGCCTCAGGAAACTTACAGTCATGGTGGAAGGGGAAACAGCCACATCTTACATGTCTGGGACAGGAGGAAGAGAGCAAGGGAGAAGCGCTACACACTTTTAAACAACCAGATCTCGTGAGAACTCACTATCATGAGAACAGCAAGGGAAATGTCTGCCCCCATGATCCAGTCACCTCCCACCAGGCCCATTCTCCAACATGGGGATTACAATTCAACATGAAATTTGGGTGGAGAAGCAAATCCAAACCATATCAGGTAGCTTCTGTTACCAATGCTCCCTTAGGTTTTTTTTGGGGGGGAGCTATGGGGGGTAAACCACAAATTCCCTATAGTAAAACCCTTAATATCTAGGCTGCATAGAGTAGCTTCTGGTTTCCTGATTAATATATGAACCTTCCTAAACATGACTGATGCAAGGGCAATAAATTATAACAACTGACAGCCTAATCACGACCTCCCCACAAAGATATGTGGGAAGATTAACATCTGAACGAAAACTGATGTTCCAACACAAAGAAAAATTGGGTGGGGGTAGAGGACATGATTCCAGTATGGAGCAAAATATAAGATCAGGAATTTGGCTTCTGGTAATAATTATGTAACTTGGCGGGACTAACCTTCCCACAGATGACAATGATAAAGTCTGGATGAAAGTATTAAAAATCACCTATCGGAAGATACCAGACAGAGACTGAAAGCAGGCAAAAATTGGAGAAAAGTCTACCTTAAAAGGTTGGAACTATATCAGTGTGATTTTTGGGTTTGTAGTGTTTGCCCTAAGATGTTCACTAATCCAGTAGGTGGCTCAGGATGAAGAAAGCTGCAGCCTTACTGGACTGTGGTGTCAGAGTACAGTGTTCAGGATTGAAAAGCAGCTAGGAATCTGGGGATAAGTCTAAAAGAGAGGGCTGCATAGAGGCGACAAGCCCCAAAATCTGCATATACTTTGCTCAGATTCTTGTCTGAAAACTGAAATACGCAAATTAAAGTTAATTCTCTACTGGAACAGAAATCAACGCTCTTCTTAGCAATGTAACAGAATCCAGAGTCTCTACAATGTATCATTCATTATGTCTAGTATAAGTTAAGAAATGACTAAACACATGAGAAACAAGAAAATATGATACATATGCAAAAGAAGAAAAAAAAAAAAACCCAGTCAATGAGAACCAAACCTTAGGTGGTACTTAGCAGACAAGAATTTCAAGGCATCTATTATAAGACTGTTCAAGGACTTACAGGAAAATACATGTAATGAATGAACAGATGGAGAATCTCAGCAACAAAATGGAAACAATGAAAAAACCCAAACAAAAATTTTAGATGAAAAATACAGTAAATAAAATGAAAAATTTATTAGATATATTTAATGGCAGATTGGAGGTGGCACAATAGTCAGTGAATTTGAAAATAATGGAAATTATCCAAATTCAAAAAAAGAGGAGGAAAAGATAGAAGATACATGAATAGATACTTGGGGACTATAATATAATAACAAGCCGTCGAACACATGAAACTGGACTTCAAGAATTAGAGAAGAGGGAGAGAAGAGGGAAGAAAAACAATTTTGAAGAAATAATGGCCAAAGCCTCCCAAATTTAGTAAAAACATAAACTTACGGATCCAAAAGGTTCGTTAACCACAGCAAAAGAAATGCAAGGAAAACTACACTAAGGACGTGGCAGACTGCTGAATTCCAAAGACAGAAAGAAAGGAGCCAAGAAACAAAACAAAACAAAACACTTCTAAACACTACATAGGGAGAAACAACAACACAAATGACGGCAGACTTCTCATCAGAAACAATGGGGCCAGAAGACTATGGTGCACACCCAGGAAACCTTCAGTGAAACACTTGTTGCCCCAGCTGTGAAGAGTGGTGTTAGTAGGTAACTTTCATTTGTTTGCTTCTTTAGGAATTGCCTCAGTTGTCGAGAATGGCTTCACTCTAGGTCATACCCCTTCCTGAGGTGCCTACAGTCAGGGATCAGTCAACTGAGCCTGACCATCTTGGTCCAAGGCAAAATGTATCTGAAGGGCCGTTCTTGCTCCAGATCTTCCCAGGTGGTCAGCTCAGACTGTTACAGGGCACGCATCACAGATGAACTTTTCCTTCTTACTACTCTTACTTTCTTCTTTTTCCCACAGGTTTTGATGCCAAGGAAATTCCTTAGTAAACATCTATTGGATAAACTCCATCTTGGAGTCTGTCTCCTAGGGAACTGAACCCATGACAACAATTGTATGACATCTTTAAGTACTAAAACCTAAATGCCAACCGAGAATTCTGTATGCAGCAAGATTTTCTTGCAAAAAGGAAAGCAAAATAAAGACTTTTCAGATAAAAGCTGAGAACATGTGTCACTAGCAGACTTGTGCTATAGGAAATGCTAAAGGGAATTTTTCAAGCTGGAAGGGAACAACACTAGATGGTAACTTGGATCCAATGAAAATAATAAGGACACAGAAAATGGTAAGTATTTGGGTAAATATCAGAGGATATATATTTTGGTTTTCTGAATTTCTTTAAAAAATTATGGGATTGTTTAATGGAAAATTGTAACACTGTATTATGGGGTTTATAACATAAGTAGATGTGCTGTGACAAAAATCTCACAAAGTTTGAGGGAGTGGTAAATAAAACTAGAGTATTAGAAGGTTCCTATATTTTATGTGAAGTAGTATAGTATAAACCCTTAGCAGATTGTGACAAGTTAGAGATGTATATTGAAATCCTTAAAACAACTACTAAAAAATGTAAAAGGCATAGCAAAAAAGTCAACAGAAAAATAAAAATGGAATACTACAAAATATTTGAAAAATCCAAAAGAAGGCAAGAAAGGAAGAAGAGAGGAACAAAAACTGGAAAAATAGAAGGCAAATAGCAAAATGTACACCCAGATCCAACCCTATAAAGAATTACATTAAATGTACATGGAAGAAAAAACTCCAGTTAAAAGGCAGAAATTATCAGACCCGCTGAAAAAGCATGACTTAACTCTGTCTACAAGAGGCACACTTTCACACTTTAAGTACAAAGACACCAATAGGTTGAAAGTCAAAGGATGGGCCAGGCACAGTGGCTCACGCCTGTAATCCCAGCACTTTGGGAGGCCAAGGCAGGTGGATCACCTGAGGTCAGGAGTCCGAGACCAGCCTGGCCAACATGGAGAAATTCTGTCTCTACTAAGCATACAAAAATTAACTGGGCATGGTCGCATGCGCCTGTAGTCTCAGCTACTCGGGAAGCTGAGGCAGGAGAATCGCTTGAACCCAGGAGGCAGAGGTTGCAGTGAGCCGAGATTGCACCACTGTACTCCAGCCTGGGTAACAGAGTGAGAATGCTTCTCAAAAAAAAAATACATAAATAAATTAATTAAAAAATAAAGAAAGTCAAAGGACGGAACAATCAATCAGCACAAAACATCTGGAGTGGCTGTATTTATATCAAACAAAATAGAATTCAAGAAAAGGAGCATTAGCAGAAAAAAAAGGACATTTCATAATGATAAGAGTATAAATACATCAGGAGGACCAAACAATTATGAATGACTGTGCTAAATAACTAAGCTTCAGAATACATGAAATACCAACTGTCAGGATTACAGCAATAAAAAAATAGACAAATCCACAATTGTTGCTGGAGATTTTAACGTATCTCTGTCAGTAATTGATAGAACTAGGAGACAAAATCCATAAGGCTATGGGAGATCTAAACCATACCATTAATCACTTTGACCTAAATGACACCTTTGAAACACTATGCCCAAGTGGAAAATTCACATTTCTTCCAAGTGCGAATAGAATGTTCACTTAGATGGACTAAATGCTGGGTCATCAAACAAGTCTCCATAAATTGTTGATAAAGATTGGATTCTGAAAGAGTATGTTTTCTGACCACAACGGAATTCAATTAGCAATCAGTAACAGTAAGATAGCTAGGAAATTCCCAAATATTTGAAAATTAAGCAACACACTTTTAAGGAACACACGAGGCAAAAAATAAATCATAAGGGAAATGAGAAAATATTACAAAGTTAATGAAAGTACAACATAAAAATTTTGTGGGTTGCATTTACATCTTTAAATGCTAATATGAGACAGCAAGAAAAGCTTAACATAAATTATCTAAGATTCTGGTTTAAGAACCTGCAAAAAGACAAGCAAGTTAAACCTAAAGCAAGAAGGAAATAGTAAAAAGCAGATATCAATGGGAAAAAAAAATCCAGAAGCAATCTATAGAGAAAATTATAAGAAAGCCAGAGGTCATTATTTGTAAAGATTAATAAAATAGATAAAATTCTAGCAAGACCTATTCAGAAAAAAAGGGAGAAAACATACATTTTCAGTGTCAGAAATGAAAGAGGGTATGGATTTCACTACAGATCTTATTGGCATTGAAGGATAAGAAAATACTGTCAACTACCACCTTGGGTTGATATATTAACAATTTAGATAAAATGGCCAAGTTCCTTAAAAAATAAAACTTAAGTTGGCACAATATGAAATAAAACATTGAAACAACCCTTTTTAAATACATTGAATTTATTATGAAAAATATTTTCACAGGCTGAGCATGGTGGCTCATGTCTGAAATCCCAGCACTTTGGGAGGCTGAGGCAGGAAGATCACTTGAAGCCGGGAGTTCAAGACCAGGCTAGGCAATAAAGGGAGACCCTATCTCTAAAATAAAAAAAGTTTGGGCGTGGTGGCTCATGCTGGTAATCCCAGCACTTTGGGAGGCCGAGGTGGACGGATCACTTGAGGTCAGGAGTCCAAGACCAGACCAGCCTGGGCAATATGGGGAAACCCCATCTCTACTAAAAACACAAAAAAAGCCAGGCGTGGTGGTGGATGCCTGTATTGCCAGCTACTCAGGAGGCTGAGGCAGGAGAATCACTTGAACCCAGGAGGAATTAATAAATAAGTATATTGGCCAGGTACAGAGGTTGCAGTGAGCTGAGATCGTGCCACTGCACTCCAGTATGGGCAACAGCGTGAGGCTCTGTCTCAATACATAAAATAAAGGACAAAGAAAGAATTTCTGATTTTTTCCTTTCCATTCAGTTGGAAGTTCAGCACAATAATGCAAGACAAATAAAAGACATAAAAATAGGAGAAGTAAAACTTTCTGTTCACAGACAACATGATTGTTAATGTAAAACTTCTAAGGAATCAGTAATAACAGCAAAACTACTGGAATTAGTGAATGAGTGTACAGAGTCTTAGGATACAAAGTCAGTATGAAAAAATCAATTGCATGGCTATGTACTAACAGCAAACAATTAGAAAATAAAAACAAATTTCATAAGCTAAGGGGAAAAGTCAAGCCGGGAACTGCTTGGGGCAAACCTACCTCCCGTTCTATTCAAAGTCATCCCTCTGCTCACTGAGATTAATGCATATCTCATTGCCTCCCTTGGAAAGGCTGATCAGAAACTCAAAAGGATGTAACCATTTGTGTCCTATCTACCTATGACCCGGAAGCCCCCTCCCAGCTTTGAGTTGTCCCGCCTTTCTGTACTGAGCCAATATTCATCTTATATATGTTGATTGATGTCTCATGTCTCCCTAAAATGTATAAAACCAAGCTGTGCTTGGACCACCTTGGGTACGTGTCCTCAGGACCTTCTGGGACTGTGTCACATGCCCAAGACCTTAACTTTGGCAAAATAAACTTCCTAAATTGACTGAGACCAATCTCAGCTATTTTGCATTCAGAAAAGCATGCAAAAATATTTACCAATACATTTTTAAAAAGATGTTCAAGATCTTTACACTGACAATTATTAAATGTTTTGGGAAATATTTAAGAGACTCAAATAAATGCTACCGTTATGGCGGTATGGAGGACGTGGAGAGGAAGGTGTGGAGAAGGGCATCAGCAATGGTGACTGGACATTAGCTACATATATGGAGATAAATAAGTATATTGACCAGGCTTGGTGGCTCATGCCTGTAATACCAGCACTTCGGGAGGCCAAGGTCACAGGATTGCTTGAACCCAGGAATCTGCGACCAGCCTGGGCCACATCGTGAGACCCTATCTCTACAAAAATTAAAAACTTAGCCAGCTCTGATGGTGTGCACCTATCCTCTCAGCTACCAGGGAGACTGAGGTGGGAGGATCGCTGAGCCTGGGAGGTTGAGGCTGCAGTGAGCCATTATCATGTCACTGCACTCCAGCCTGTGCAACAGAGCAAGACCCTGTCTAAATAAATAAATAAGAATATTAATGACAGTAGAGGCCAGCTTTCTCTTTGTCAGAGAAGGGAATTACAAATATGGAAAGCAGAAAGCAAGAGTGAACCAGTAATGCTGGAACTGGTGTGAATACGTGGCTTTATAGAAAGATATGTATATGCATACACGTAAGTTCTAGTTCTGCTCACTGACAAGACTTGAAAATGTCAACACCCCATTAGTATTGAGCACACCTAAAGACCCAATCTTGATTTCTGAAAACCATTCTCCACCAAAAAACAACAACAACAACAACAAAAAACCTGAGGCTTTTTGTTGAAATTGATAATTTGCAGACTGGGGCAGGGGATGTACAAAATTAGCCTGGAAAGTTTCGTGCAAGAAAATAAGGAAGTCCCCAAAATAATGATGGGGCTCTGTTAAAGGGCATAGAAACCAGCTGGAATGGGCTCCCGCTGGTCAAATCTGGGACAAACGACATCAAAATTAGTAGTAATCATAACAAATTATAGCCAAGCACGGTGGCTCATGTCTGTAATCCCAGCACTTTGGGAGGCCAAGGTGGGTAGATCATTTGAGGCCAGGAGGTTGAGAGCAGCTTGACCAATATGGTGAAACCCTGTCTCTACTAAAAATATAAAAATTAGCCGGTTGTGGTGGCACACGCCTGTAGTCCCAGTTATTTGGGAGACTGAGGCAGGAGAATCGCTTCAGCCCAGGAGGCAGAGGTTGGGTGAGCCGAGATTGCACCACTGCACTCCAACCTGGGTGACACGGAGTGAGACTCTTGCTCAAAAAAAAAAAAGTAATCGTAACAAATTATAACTCATCAAATAAAACAGGAATCTGTGAGTCCACATTTGGTATAAAGAAATGTGTGAATAAATTGTAAGTGAAACGAGGAACAGATATTTACATAGGTTTACTTTACCTCTTCAAAAACTAATATTAATTCCAAAGGGAAAGTCACTTTACAGTGGAGAATCATGGTCAACACCTTCTTAATCAAATGAATAAACATAATACTGATGCAGAACAGGCAAGCCCCAACATTGAGGCTTAGCCCAGGAGGGTTCTTGGCTTTGCCTGGGAAAGAATTCAAGGGTGAGCCAGTGGTGTTAAACAGCAACTTGGCAGGTGTACAGCAGCAGGAAAGGTACAGCTCCTTGTGAAGCAGGGTTACCCCAAAGGCAGTGTGCCCAGAGAAGCAGCTCAGAGGTGGTTCTGCACTAATATTTATACCTGTTTTAACTATATGCAAATTAAGGGGTGGTTTATTCAGAAATGTCTAGGATGAGGGTGGTAACTTCCAGGTCATCAGGTCATTGCCATGGAAAGACCTTGTAATGTCCAGGTGTTGCCATGGCAATGGTAAACTGATATGGCATACAGGTGGGTGTGTCTTATGGAAAGCTGCTTCCCCTGGGAACCTGTTTTAGCTAGTCCTCAATTTGGTCCGGAATCTGAACCCTGTCTCTGGAGTCAAGTTTTGCCTCCTACCTCAATATCACTGGTAATAGGACAAATAGACATCAGAACCCCCTGATATAATGCCATGAGAACACAGCATCACTTCTGTGATATTCCTGTCAAAGATTCACAGCCCAAATCTAGTCATGAGAAAACACTGGAAAAACCAAAATGGTGGGATATTCATCAAAATAACTGTTTTATAGTCATCAGAATTGTCAAGGTCATGAAAATCAAGGAAAGAGTAAAGAACGATTTCAGACTGAAGGAGTCTAAAGAGATATGACAAATAAATGCAATGTATAATTGTGGACTAGCTCCTTTTGCATTAAAGAGATTATTGGGACAACTGGAAATTTAAATAGGTAAAAGGATTAAGTAGTGGTAATGTATTAATGTCAGCTTCCTGGTTTTGATGGCAGTGTTTTGACTGTGCAGGAAATCTGCAGGAAATATACACAAAAGAATTCGCTAACAAAGCTGCAGGTTTTTGGCTTTCTCCTGTCTGCTAAGTAAGTTACCACTCCATCATCTCTTTTCCACTTTCCTAAATTTTATTTTATTGATTTATTTATTTTGTTAATAATCATTATCTGTTATTTCCCTCCCATTCATTCTTTTTATGTTTATGTGTTTTTTAATTACTCAATATCATTTTTGTTTGGTTTCAGGAGTGAGCAAACAACAATGCTTCTGTTTTATCTATCATGAAAACCTGGAAGTCTCTCCGAGTGATTGTAAATCACATCATTGTGTGATTCATAGAAGTAGAAAGTGAAAGGGAAGGTATCGTAACTGGAAAAAAAGGCAGCAGGTGGAGAGAGGGGACAAAATACAAAAGATATTTAGATATCTTTATTTATTTATTGAGATGGACTTTCATTCTTGTTGCCCAGGAGTGAGTGCGGTGGCACAGTCTTGGCTCACTGCAAACTCCACCTTCCAGGTTCAAGCGATTCTCCTGCCTCAGCCTCCCAAGTAGCTGGGATTACAGGCATGCCCTGTCATGCCCAGCTAATTTTTTTTTGTATTTTTAGTAGAGACAGGGTTTCACCATGTTGGCCAGGCTTGTCTTGAACTCTTGACCTCAGGTGATCTGCTCGCCTCGACCTCCCAAAAGTGCTGGGATTACAGGCGTGAGCCACTGTTCCCAGTCGGATATCATTTAAACAGAACTCTACTATTTTATATTCTTGTATACATAGTCCTAAAGAACATGCTTTTTTAATCATTCTGCTATACAGAGAATGCAAAAAATTGTTTTGCACAAACTCATGTGAATTGTTATAAAATAATATGTTTTATTGCTGCTTAAATGTCAGTCCTCCTCAACAAAATATTAGCAAATCAAATTCAACAATGTATAAAAAAGTATATACTAGGACTAAGAGGGATTTGTTTCAGGTAGGGAAGGCTAGTTCAACATTTGAAAACTGATTGCTGTAATCTATCACATCAACAGGCTAAAGAAGAAGAATCCCATGATCCTATCAACAGATGCAGAAAAATAATTTGACAAAATCCAACACTCATTTATGAAAAATCTTTCAATAAACTAGAAATAGAAGGGAACTTCTTCAACTTGATAAAGAATATCTATTTAAAAAATCCCTAGAGCTGGCATCATGCTTAGTGGTGAGAAACTAGATGCTTTCTCGCTAAGATCAGGAACAAGGCAAGGATGTCTGCTCTCACCACTCCTATTCAACATTGTACTGGAACTCCTAGATAATGCAATAAGACAAGAAAATGACATAAAAGGTGTATAGATTGGTAAGGGAGAAATACAACTGTCTTTGTTTGCAGATGACATGACTGTCCACATAGAAATCCCAAAGAAGCAACAAGAGCTGGCTAATAAGTGATTATAGTAAGGTTGCAAGATACAAGGCTAATATGCAAAAGTCAAATACATTCTTATATAACAGCGATGAACAAATGGAATTTGAAATAAAATACATAAAACCATTGACACTAGTACTCGCAAATTAAATACTTAGGTATAAATCTAACAAAATATATATAAGAGCTGTAAGAAAAACTACAAAACTCTGATGAAAGAAATCAAAGAAGCTCTAAATAAATGGAGAGATATTCCATGCAGAAAGATAGGAAAACTCAGTATTGTCAAGCTGTCATTTCTTTCCAATTTGATCTACAGACTCAGTGCATTCCATATACACAACTGTTCCATAGTGTGTGTGTATGCACGGGTTGTTTAATGATGGGAATACATTCTGAAAATGCTTAAGTAGGCCATTTCATGGTTGTGCAAACATCACAGAGTGTACTTACATACGAAGATGGTATAGCCTATTACATACGTAGACTAGGTGGTATAGTCTATTACTCCTAGGCGATAAACCTGTACAGAATTTTACTGTACTAAGTACTGTAGGCAATTGTAACACAACGGTATTTGTGTACTTAAGCATACCTAAACATAAAAACTACAGTAAAAACCTGGTATGAAAGATAAAAGACAATATGCCTATGTAAGACACCACGGATAGTGCTTGCAGGACTGGAAATTGCTCTGGGTGGGTCATGAGTGAGTGGTGGGTGAATGTGAAGGCCTAGAACGTTAACGTACACTATCACAGACTTTATAAGCCCCATACCCTTAGGCTACACTAAGTTTATTTTTAAAATATAGTAATTGCTCCATGATCTTATGACATCTACAATGTCATTTGGTGGCAGAAATTTTTCAGCTCCATTATAATCTTAAGGGACCACTGTTGCATATGTGGTCTGCTGTTGACTGAAACACCATGATGTTGCACATGACTCTGTGTGTGTGTGTGTATGTGTGTGTGTGTGTTTGTGTGTGTGTGTTTATCCAGAAAAACCTGACTAGTACAGTGGCTAATTGTCTACTACCAGCTCTACTACCCTTCTTGCCTCCTTCTTGTCTTCAAACTGAATCAGCTTTCAGCTAACCTCAATTTACAGAGAAGCAGATAATTAACATTGAGGTATTGTTGTGTGAAGTTGATAGGGTCCATATATCTTTTACTTTTTTTTTTTTTTTTTTTAGACAGAGTCTTGCTCTTGTTGCCAGGCTGGAGTGCACTGACACGATCTTGGCTCACTGCAACCTCCACCTCCTGGGTTCAAGTGATTCTTCTGCCTCAGCCTCCTGAGTAGCAGGGATTACAGGTGCCCACCACCACACCCAGCTAATTTTTGTATTTTTAGTTGAGATGGGGTTTCACCATGTTGGCCAGGCTGGTCTCGAACTCCTGATCTCAGGTGATTTGCCCACCTCAGCCTTCCAAAGTGCTGGGATTACAGGTATGAGCCACCGCACCCGGACCTCTATATATCTTTTAACAATAATAATGTCTTCCAACCAAAAGAAAGGAATGCTAAAAATAAAAGTTTATTTCACCAGGTTGCTGGACTATATCATACATACGCATTTGATTCTATATACATAGATATGTGTTTTTATTTATTTTGGTTTTGGTTGAAGGGTCATAGCTCCAACCAAAAAGATATATGATTTTATGTATTTTGTTTTTGGTTGGAGGGTCATTCTGGATGTCAGTCTCTGCCTGCTACAGATAGTGGGTGCCTACCTCAGCAGGCTGTCTCTTGCAGACTCTGGTTTTTTCTCAGATTAAGAACCCAGGCCCACCAGCTGTAGACCTAGTCTGTGGCTCTAAGACAGACATTTAATATTGATGATTCCTTCCAACCTGACTTTGTACAAGCCTGCTTGCGGCTTGCAGGTTGCGACCTTCCCTAGCTTATACAACTGGGCTTCAGCCCTGGTTCCTTGTTTGCACTTTAGCAATCTGGTAGTTCTGGAGCCATGACACAAGCCTAGGCCCATTTGGCTAGACTGTGATTTCCTGTCTAGCTTTTGCCAGCTTCTGTGCCCAGGGTGTCTGATACCATTCATTCTACTTCTGTTTCAACTTGAATAGACTTCTATTGGACTCTGATTCTGGTTTCTGCATGACTAAGTTGCTGCCACTACTCAGTGACTATGGAAGCTGTGCCCTCACTTAGCAAGAGTGACCTCCTGCGTGGATCCAACTTGAACTGTGCCCAAGTTTCTCTTGCTCTGGTGGATACTGTGACATACATCCTGGGACTCAATGTTGTTTCTGGGTTGGTTCCAGTCTCTGTTTCCAGTTAATTCCCTGGTCCCTGATGGGGAGCTTCTGGGGTCCAACATGCAAACAAAATATGCACCCTAATTTTATCAAGTGGTAACAGTAATTGTGTGATAAAATTATGTATGATTTTATTTTCTCTATTTTCTAAATTCTTATAATATGGTTACATTAGTTTTAAAGATTCTGTGATTCTAACTTCCTATTTAGAGTAATTCTACCTCTAATTTAAGTGATCATTTTGATAAATTTATTGGTGCCCTCATATATCCTAGGTCCTGGAATCAACTTTGAGAGAGGGTAAACAGCCATTTTGAGAAAGTCATGTTGTTTGTTTTTATTTTTTTTTCATCAAGGGCCAAGCCAAACCTGCCTTTAGCAGTTGAGGTCCTTGATAAAAACAAACAAACAAACAAAAACAAATAACAAAACATTGTTTTCCAGGCAGCCCACAAAGACCTACTTACTGCAAACTTATGCATTGGATTTATGTTGATTTCTAGCATAGTTGGGCCCCAGCTGCCTCCCAGGCCACCAGGTGCCCATACTTTGTACTCATTTTCCCTTTCTCTGGGGGCTACAATAGGAGCTAATGTTAAGATCAACAAGCCCTAACCACAACTGGCATGTTTTTTCCCCTTAATACTGCTTGTTTTCCATCTCTACCTTGAGGTGGTATTAACTTAGTTGATAAGATCATGGACAGACCTGGTTTGAAGTTCTGGGTCTTCTGCTCATAGCTGTGTGATCGTGGGCAAGTTACTCGACCATGCGTGTCTCCATCAGCTCAGGGTGTGATATTGCTACCTTGCAGGATTGTGGAATGATTGTAAGGAGGCCCAGGAAGAGCTATCAGTAGAGCTATTTTGCCTTCATTCAACCTCACCAAGTTGCTGCTGAGGGAGAAGGGTGCTGGCCTCTGAGTGGATCCTGCATCTCCATTTGGGGGAGGTCAGGACAGGACTGTGCACAAAGACCCTTTATGTTACAACTTGACATGTTCTGAAGTGCCGCCTGCATTCATGACTCTCCTGGGACAGTTTGATGTCACTGTCATCAAGCATCTAGATGCTCTTATGCAGCTACAGAATTTTTTGAGGTAAATGTACAATGATTTTCAGATGAGGCTGGAAACATAGCATTCTTTGTATGATAAAGATGAACGTGTCTTAGTCCATTTATGTTGCTATAAAAGAACACCTGACTCTGGATAATTTACAAAGAAAAATATATTTGGCTCGCAGTTTTCTAGGCTGTACAAGAAGCATGGTGCCAGCGTCTGCTTCTGGTGAGGCCTCAGGAAGCTTCCACTTACTGCGGGAGGGGAAGGGGAGCCAGCATGTGGTCACATGGTGAGAGAGAGAGCAGGACAGAGAAGGAGTTGCCAGACACTTTTTAACAACCAGCTCTCACGTGAACTAATAGAGCAAGAACTCTCTCATTACTGGGAGGATGCACCAAGCCGTTCATGAGGGATCCACCCCTGTAACTCAATCACCTCCCATTAGGCCCCACCTCCAATGTTGGGGATCAAATTTCAACATGAGGTTTGGGCAACAAACATCTAAACCATAGCAAACAGGTAAGTGGGAAGTTCAGAAATAACTACCGAATTTATAGATAACGGGTCTCTGAGCCCATCTCCCCTGAATACTCCCTTCTGGGAGCCTGTGGCCAGGCTGATCTTGAACTCCTGACCTCGTGATCCACCTGCCTCTGCCTCCCAGAGTGCTGGGATTATAGGTGTGAGCCACCGCGCCAGGCCTGGTGCCTGCATT
>NW_012114411.1:2245620-2254241 GCF_000951035.1 Colobus angolensis palliatus
TTTTTTTTTTTATGAGACGGAGTCTGACTTTGTCACCCAGGCTGGAGTACAGTAGCATGATCTCAGCTCACTGTAACCTCCACCCCCCTGGGTTCAAGTGATTCTCCTGCCTCAGCCTCCCGAGTAGCTGGAATTAGAGGTGCCTGCCACCACGCCTGGCTAATTTTTGTGTTTTTAGCAGAGACAAGATTTCACCATGTTGGCCAGGCTGGTCTCGATCTCCTGACCTTATGATCCACCCACCTCAGCCTCCCAAAGTGCTGGGATTATAGGCATGAGCCACTGTGCCTGGCTGGTGCCTGCATTTTTTAACCTATGTTTCCCCTCTCTCTGTCACTGACTCTAACATGTACCCTCTTGGCTGGATCCATGAACTTGCAGGCTATTCTTCTTGGCTTACCTCTTCCACTTGGATTTTTTTTTTTTTTGAGACAAGGACTCACTTTGCCACCTAGACTAGAGTGCAGTGGTGCAATCATGGCTCACTGCAGCCTTGACCTCCTGGCTCAAGTGATCCTCCCACCTCAGCCTTCCAAGTAGCTGGGACTGCAGATATGCATCACCACACACCTGGTTAACTTTTAAGTATTTTGTAAAGAAGCAGTCTCGCTCTGTTACCCAGGCTGGTCTTGAACTCCTAATAGCATGCAGTCCTCTTGCTTCAGTCTCTGAAAGTATTGAGATCACAGGCGTGAGTCACTGCACACAGACTGTTTGGCATTTTGACAATGGCCCAAATTCTCTATTGCCTACCCGTCACTAACCCTCCTTGTCCAGTATGGAAGACACACATGGGTCTTCCTCCTCACCTTGTCCAGTTCTCACCTGACCACTTCACCAAAGCTGACGAGAAACTACTCCTCAGCACCCAGCTTCCTCCCACAGGCAATAGAGATCTTTCAACAGGGCTGATATCCACTATGGGAATTCAGAAGAAAGCTGGGCAAGTGATAGGGCAAGGGAATGAAGCCAAGAGGTAGTAGAAAGTGGGAAAGTGGAAACATCAGGGAAGGATCATGGAGGGAGAAGAAGAACAGTAAAGTTGTTCAGGTAACTGTTGGCGGATGATATGGTTTGTGGAAGGGTTGAAGAAGGAAGAAAGAAGCACACAAAGTGGCTCAACAGTCAAAGACAAGTTTATTTTAAAGAATAAGCCTGAGAGGGGCTTCTGGCAGAGTTAGGTCAGGAGCACTCTCTCTTACAGACTAAGAGTTTGTAAGACTTCAGAGCAGGAGAGCTTATCACAGGCTGTGTCTCTTTGTCTTGCTTATCTGGGAGGGAGAGTTTTGTGTCTGTTCCCATACATCTTCCTGCAGCTACAGGCATACCCACTGAATCTGCTTTTAGCTTCCCTAGCTTAGTGCATCTAAAGGGAAAGGAATGTGCTTATTAGGGCCACTGTTTTACTGGGGCCCATTGTATGAGTGTGAAGTTTGGTGGTTACCCAAGAGACTTTCCCCACTCCTTCTGGGCCCGAACTGTTTTATCTGTGTTTTACTATCTGCTCTTTCTGGCTTCTTCTTGTTAGAAGTGATTTCCTTGAAGTGCATGAGGTTAGAAAGGGAGCTAGAACTTAAAATGGCAGTGTTATTCCAAGATGATGGTGCTCCTGCTCTGTCAGTTTTGATCTGTATCCCTACCAAATCTCATGTTGAATTATAATCCCCAGGGTTGGAGGTGGGGCCTGGTAGGAGGTGATTGTAACATAGGGGCAGATTTCTCACAAATACTTTAGCGAAATCCCCCTTGATGCTGTCATCAAGATAGTGAGTTCTTGTGAGATCTAGTTGTTTAAAAGTGTGTGGTGCCCACCCCCACCTCCTGCTCCTGCTCCTGCTCCAGCCATTTAAGACTCACCTGCTCCTCCTTTGCCTTCCGCCCTGATTGGAAGCTTCCCGAGGTCTCTCCAGGAGCCAAGCAGATGCCAGCATCATGCTTCCTGTACAGTCTGCAGAACCATGAGCCAATTAAACCTGTTTTCTTCATAAATTACCCAGTCTCAGGTGTTTCTTTATAGTGATGCAAGAACAGTCAAATACAGGGGATAAAACATTAGAAAGAATGAGGATGAATGGTAAATGGAGATCTATGATGAAGAAAAATAAAGCATGTGGAGGTTACAGTTGAAAATAAAAAAAGAAAATGGGTGTAATGTTTGGAGGGGAGGCGTGCAGTGGAGGTGAAGATGGAAAGATGGGCTATGGGGCCATTTCAAGGCAGGATTATAAGGTGGGCACCTGAGACAGTCAGCTAATGACTGCCATTAGAGGAGCTGTAATAGCTCTTGCCTTCAAGAAAGACGGGATTCAAAAGATGGCTTAAATAAATACAAAAATATATAAAATAGACTATTAAACACAATAAGAGAAGTACAGACAAAGCATGGAGGGATCACACAAAAAGGACGTTATGGCATTCAACATTCTGTCCCTTATCTCTGAAGAATTTTGCGACTGAAATTTGAGGTGTTCTTTTTCTTTCTTTTCTTTTCTTTTTTTTTTCCTGAGATGGAGTCTTGCTCCGTCATGCAATGGCGTGATCTCGGCTCACTGCAACCTCTGCCTCTGAGGTCAGGCAATTCTCCTGCCTCAGCCTTCTGAGTAGCTGGGATTACAGGCGCCTGCCACCACGCCTGGCTAATTTTTGTATTTTTAGTAGAGACGGGGTTTCACCACGTTGGACAGGATGGTCTTGAACTCCTGACCTTGTGATCCACCCGCCTCGGCCTCCCAAAGTGCTGGGACTGTAGGCATAAGCCACCGTGCCCAGTCTTGGGGGTTCTTTAGTAGAAAGTTACCATGTACATATATTAAATTACTAAACATCTTCAGCAATCAAAAGGAAATCATATAATGTTTGATAGCAGAAACTTACCCTGATTTAGGGTCTATTTATAATATTAAATTTATACATTTCGAAACACTTTATCTCATTTTTTTGCCTCGAAATCTCTGTTAAGTAAAGTATGATCTTTATTTTGCAAATGATTGGCCTAATATTATACCTCTTTAAATGACAAAGTCATTTTCTACTTCTCAGTCTTCTACTTTTTTCAGTCTTATGTGCTTTTCTAAATCATTGTTGGCATGCTACAATCTGGTGTTTTCTATGATGAATCAGTAGCTTTTTTTATTGTAAAGAGTAGAAACTCTGGTCCTATTTTAACTAATCTTTTCAGTGGTAGGAGGATGAAACAGAAATAAAATATATTGAGAAGGGTAAGTAGGAATTATAAGGAATTGGCATTTGGCACTGGTCGTTCTAAGGAGATTAAAAAGGCATAAACATTAACGAAATGCAATGAACTATTCAGCTCCTAGCATCGTAAATGCTAAATAAATGTTTGTGGAAATAATGAAAGAACGGATGGATGAACTGTAAAACACAGAAATGAATATAATGATACCTAAAATTATTGAGTATTTACCATATGCCAGGCGCTGTTTTAGCCCACTATATGTATCTCATTTTAATCAACACACTAATTCCCTTACGCAGGTACTACTATTATTTCCCATTCTGCAGATGAAGAAACTGAAGTACAGAAAGATTAAGTAATTGTAGTACTGAGGCCTTGTCCCATTTATAACACTGCATGCAGCAAGTTCCTGATTTCATAAGAGCCCTGTGGCAAGTTACCTAATTTCGTAACAAAGTTAGCCAGCCACACTCTTCCTAAGCCAGCCAAGCCTGAGCCCATCAATTGGTTGTTTCTGTTTGTGCTGCCACTTGCGGCTGACGGGACCTGCTCTTGTTCCCTTACCCTTCCACCATTCTTTCAGCTCTGTTTGTGCCTTATTCCAAAGGCTGTTAGCACCACTTGACAACACATCTCTTCAGCCCTAACTGGAAATAAGAATAGGTGGGAATGGGGCTATCAATTTCAAACATAACATGGAGATCCAGGGCTTGAGTTCCAGGTCTCCAGTTCTGCCTTGACTCTCACCTCTGGTCTCTTACCCTAGAAAGCCAAAGCAAAATTCTCTGCATCTTCTGGCCAGCCGTGTTGTATTTTGTTGACTGTATGACAGCCATTCATTCAAAGATTCTGATGTAATGGCTCTGGTATATAAAAAAAAGTGCACCCTGCTCACAATAGCAAAGACTTGGAACCAACCCAAATGTCCATCAATGATAGACTGGATAAAGAAAATGTGGCACATATACACCATGGAATACTATGCAGCTATAAAGAAGAGTGAGTTCATGTCCTTTGCAGGGACGTGGGTGACGCTGGAAATCATCATTCTCAGCAAACTAACACAAGAATAGAAAACCAAACACCATATGTCCTCACTCATAAGTGGGAGGTGAATAATGAGAACACATGGACACAGGGAGGGGAACATCACACACCAGGGCCTGTCAGAGGGTAGGGGGTTAGGGGAGGGATAACATTAGGAGAAATACCTAATGTAGATGACAGGTCGATGGGTGCAGCAACCACCATGGCACGTGTATACCTATGTAACAAACCTGCACATTCTGCATATGTACCCTAGAACTTAAAGTATAATAAAAAAGTGCACCTTAAAAAAATTCACACTAAGAAGGAAAACTTATCATTCCCAATTATAACTGCGTGATGTCATCAATTGAAAAAAAAAGTGTCCCCTTTTCAGAGAAGTTAAAATCTGAAAAAAAAAGCCATGTTAAACTGGGTGAAATGTGGTCTATAATGGTGGCTTGATAGATATTTCTAACATGTGGGGGACTTCATAGCCAGCTTTTCCCATGGCCATTACTACTGCCACTTGCAGTAGTAGTTCTGTCCCTCCTTTTGGAAAAGTTTTGTCAAAAGTTCTCAGTGTTCTGTCCCTCCTTTTGGAAAGTGCTATGAATCGTAGCAGCTGTAGATATAAAGAGTGCTTTTTTTTTTCTTTTTTCTTTTTTGAAATGGAGTCTCTCTCTGTCGCCCAGGCTGGAGTGCAGTGGAATGATCTCGGTTCACTGCAACCTCTGCCTCCTGGGCTCAAGCAATTCTCCTGTCTCAGCCTCCTGAGTAGTTGGGACTACAGGCACACCCCGCTATGCCTAGCTAATTTTTGTATTTTTAGTAGAGACAGGGTTTCACCATATTGGTCAGGCTGGTCTCGAACTCCTGACCTCAGGTGATCCACCCACCTCGGCCTCCCAAAGTGCTGGGATTACAGGCTTGAGCCACCGCACCCAGCCAACAGTGCTCTTTTTGATGCAAACCTGTGAAGATTGTATATTTTGGATGTGATGGCTAACACAGAAGGGTGCAGTGGCAGAGGATGCTAAAGAGTGGATACAACAGGAAGAGTATGGAATATATCAGAGGATATGATGTTTGGGGAGGGGGTGCATGTGTCTCTTTAACCACTATACTATAGAAATATTTCCATTTCCCTCCTCCTCCAAAAAATGCTCCTTCATGACCCTCTGCAGTCAATTCCCAGCCCAAGCCCCAGCTCCTGGCAGTCACTAATCTTTCTATCACTATATTTTTAATGCTTCTAAAATTTCATATAAATGGAATCATGCAATATATAGTATTCTGTGTCTGGAATACTTCAC
This sequence comes from Colobus angolensis palliatus, assembly GCF_000951035.1. Lineage (NCBI taxonomy): Eukaryota > Metazoa > Chordata > Mammalia > Primates > Cercopithecidae > Colobus > Colobus angolensis. The sequence goes on from NW_012114411.1 coordinate 2,251,162, forward strand.
TTAACATACTGTTTTGGGACTTTTCCATGTTGTTGCATATATCAGCTATTCATTCTTCCTTTATCTCAGAATACAATCCCTTGAATGAATGATGCTACAGTGCATTTATCCATTCATTAGTTGATATATGTGTTTGGGTTGTTTCTCCAACGCAACAAGGAAACATTCAGTCTTTCACCATCACATATGATGGTGACTGTAGGTTTTTGGTAAATGCTCTTTCCTACTTTGCTGCAAGTTTTTATCATGAATAAGTGTAGGATTTTGTCAAATGCTTTTTGTGTGTGTGTCAATTAAGATGGTCACATGATTTTTCTGTGTTAGCCAGTTGATACAGTGGATTACATTGATTAATTTTTAATTAATCAATTTTTATTTGTTGAACCACTCTTGCATATCTGGAACAAGTTCTACTTTACGTCCCTGAATAACCAAAGCAATTCTAAGCAAAAAAAAACAAATCTGAAAGCATCACATTACCTGATTTCAAATTATACTACAAGGCTATGCTAAACAAAATGGCATGGTACTGGTATGAAAGTAGATACATAGACCAGTGGAACAGAGTAATCAGAAGCAAAGCCAAATTCTTACAACCAACTGGTCTTTAACAAAGTATACAAAAACATAAACTGGGGAAAGGACAACCTATTGAATAAATGGTGCTGGGAAAACTGGATAGCCACATATAGAAGAATAAAACTGGATCCCTGTCTCTCACCATATAAAAAAATCAACTCAAGATGGATCAAAGACTTTAAGACATGAAACCATAAAAATGCTAGAAGAAAACCTAGGAAAACCCCTTCTGGACATTGGCCTAGGAAAAGAATCTATGACTAAGACCCCAAAAGCAAATGCAATAAATAAATAAATAAATAAATAAATGAATAGGACTGAATTGGAAAAGCTTCTGCACAGCAAAAGAAATAATCATCAGAGTAAGCAGACAACCTACATAATGGGAGAAAATATTTGCAGACGATGCATCCAGCAGAGGACTAATATCCAGAATCTACAAGGAACTCAAACAAACCAGCCAGAAAAATAAATAATCCCATCAAAAAGTAGGTAAATGATATGAATAGACATTTCTCAAAAGAAGATATACAAATGGCCAACAAATATATGAAGAAATGCTCAACATTGCTAATCATTAGGGAAAAGCAAATTAAAATCACAAAGAGATACCATCTTACTCCAGCCAGACTGCCATTATTAAAAAGTCAGAAAACAGGCTGGGTGCAGTGGCTCATGCCTGTAATCTCAGCACTTTGGGAGGCTGAAGCGGGCGGATCACCTGATGTCAGGAGCTCGAGACCAGCCTGCTCAACATGGGGAAACCCCGTCTCTACTAAAAATACAAAAAATTAGCCGGGTGTGTTGGCGGGCACCTGTAATCCCAGCTACTTGGGAGGTTGAGGCAAGAGAATCACTTGAACCCGGGAGGCAGAGATTGCAGTCAGCTGAGATTGCGCCACCGCACTCTCCAGCCTGGGCGACAAGAGCGAAACTCTGTCTCAAAAAAAAAAAAAAAAACCAAAGTCAGAAAACAATAGATGTTGGCACAGATACGCTGAAAAAGGAAGGTGGGAATGTAAGTTAGTGCAACCTCTATCGAAAACGGTATGGAGATTTCTTAAGGAACAAAAGTAGATCTACCATGTGATCCAGCAATCCCGCTACTGGGTATCTACCCAAAGGAAAAGAAGTCATTCTCTCAAGAAGACACCTGTGTGTATAATTTATAACAGCACAATTCACAATTGCAAAGCTATGGAATCAACCAAAGTACCCATCAACCAATGAGTGGGTAAAGAAAATGTGGTACATATACACCATAGAATCTGCTCAACTGTAAAAAAAATGAAATAATGTCTTTTGCAGCAACTTGGATGAAGGTGAAGGCCATTGTTCCAAGGGAAGTAACTTAGGAATGGAAAATCAAATACAGTATATTCTCACTTGTAAGTGGGAGCTAAGCTATAAGCATGCAAAGGCATGCACAGTGGTATAATAGACTTTAGAGATTCAGAAGGAAGGAGGGTGGGAGGGCGGTGAGGGATAAAAAACTACATATTGAGTACAATGTACAGGACTTGGGTGACAGGTACACTAAAACCTTAGACTTCACCACTCTACAATTCATCTGTGTAACCAAAACCACTTGTACTCCAAAAGCTATGGAAAGAAAAAAATCCTACCTTTTCATGGTGTATAATGATTTGTATACATTGTTGGATTCAATTTGCTAACATTTGGTTGAGGAATTTTGTATCTAAGTTCATAAGTGGTATTGGTCTATTGTTTTATTTTTCTGTAATGTATTTGTTTGGTTTTGGTTTCTGGGAAACTGGCCTCGTGAAAATTAGTTGGGAAGTACTCCCTCTTATATTTTCTGGAAGAACTGCAAAATTGGTGTTACTACTTTAAATATATAGTAAGTCTCCAGTGAAACTCTCAGGACCTGGAGATATCTATTTCCACCCCACAGGGTTTTGTTTGTTTGTTTGAGATGGAATCTCTCTCTGGTGCCCAGGCTGGAGTACAGTGATGCAATCTCAGCGCACTGAAACCTCCGCCTCCCAGGTTCAAGTGATTCTCCCACCTCAGTCTCCCAAGTAGCTGGGACAAGTGTGTACTACTTTGCTTAGCTTAGTTCAAAACACTTATTAATTTCCAGCCTGGGCAACGTGACAAAACCCTATCTCTACAAAAAATAAAAACAAAATTAGCCGAGTATGGTGGCACATGCCCATGGCACCAGCTATTTTGGGGACTAAGGTGTGAGGATCACTTGATCTCAGGAGGTGGAGGCTGCAGCAAGCCATGATCATGCCGCTGCACTCCAGCCTGGGTGACAGCAACACCCTGTCTAAAAAAACGAAACTTACTAATTTCCCTTGTAATTACTTTTTTGACCTTATGGATTATTTATAACCGTATTGTTTAATTTCCAAATACGGGAGTTTTCTAGATTTTTTTTGTTATTTCTAGTTTAATTCATTGTCAAAGAACATACCCGGCCGGGCGCGGTGGCTCAAGCCTGTAATCCCAGCACTTTGGGAGGCCGAGACGGG
>NW_012114411.1:2254508-2256900 GCF_000951035.1 Colobus angolensis palliatus
AAAAAAAAAAAAAAGGAACATACCCTGAATACTTTTAATTATTTGAAATTTATTGAGAATTGTTTAATGCTTCAGAATATGATCTTAGTGCTTGTTCCAAATGGACTTTAAAAAGAGTATGTATTCTGATGTTTGGGGCAGAATGTTATATAAATTTTAATTGGGTCATGCTAATTGATAATGTACAAGTCTTATATATCCTTGCTGATTTTCTGTCCACTTGTTCTCTCAATTACTGACAGTGATGTGTGGAAATCTCCACCTATAACTGTAGACTTGTTTACTTGTCCTTTGAGATCTAACTTTTTTGCTTCATGCATTTGACGCTATGTTATTAGGTGCATACTCATTTGAGATTGTTATGTCCTCTTGGTGCAGTGACATTTTTATCTTTTTGAAATGTTCTTCTTTCTCCCTATTAATATTCCTTATTCTGAATTCTGCTTTGTCTAACTAACATAGCCACTGCTATGGTCTGAATGTTGGTAGTCTCTCCAAATTCATACATTGAAACTTAACTCCCAAAGTGATGGTATTAATAAGGGGGGCCTTTGGGAGGTGATGTGTTTTTTTTTATTGAAAGAACTCTGCCCTCATGAATAGAATCAGTGCCTTTATAAAAGGCTTGATCCTTATAAAAGAGGCCAGGCTTATGCTTTTTGCCATGTGAGGACACAGCACAAAGGTATCATCTATGAGGAACCAGCTCTCACCAGGCACCAAATCTGCTGGCATCTTGATCTTGGACTTCCCAGCCTCAGAACTATAAACTGTTGTTTATAAGTCACCCATCCTAAGATCTTTCTTATGGTAACTCAACCAGACTAAGACAGGTAGTCTCATTTGTTTTTATTAATGGTTGCACGGGAATATCATTTCCCATCCTTTAACTTTACACTTAAAGTGAGATTCCTGCAGTGAGCCGAGATTGTGCCACTGCACTCCAGCCTGGGTGAAGAGCAAGACTCTGTTTCAAAAAACCAGTGAGACAACATATAGTTGGTTTGTTTTTTAAAATCCAGTCTAATAATTTCTGCCTTTCAATTGTATTGTTTAGTCAATTTACACTTAATGCAATTATTATTATTATTATTTTATGTATTTATTTTTTTGAGACAGAGTCTCACTCTGTCACTCAGGCTGAAGTGCAGTGGCACAATCTCAGCTCACTGCAATCTCCACCTCCCAGGCTCAAGCGATTCTCCTGCCTCAGCCTCCCGAGTAGCTGGGATTACAGGCGTGCACCACCACGCCCAGCTAATTTTTGTATTTTTTATAGACACACAGTTTTACCATGTTGACGAGGCTGATCTTGAATTCCTGACCTCAAGTGATCTGCCCACTTTGGCCTCCCAAAGTGCTGGGATTACAGGCATGAGCCACTGTGCCCAGCCACTTAATGCAATTATTGATTTAAATAGTCTATTACTTTTTTAAAAAAAGATATTAAAAATGAGAAGCCTTTAATATTTATCCACATGTTTAGCAATTCTACATTTTTCTTTCCTTTTTATTTTGCATGATTTTTCTTCAGACTAAAGAACTTTCTTTGGTACTCTTTATAGTACAGGTTTACTGGTGATGAATTCTCTCAACCTTTGTCTGAAAAAACCTTCAGTTTACTTTCATTTCTGATATTTTTGCAGAGTATAGAATCCTAGGTTGACAGTTTTTGTCCCCTAGTACTTAAAAAATGTCACTTCTTTGTCCTCTGGCCTGCGTGGTTTCTGACAGGAAATGTGTAGTCATTCTTTTCTTTGTTTTTCTTTATATAATAATTTTTGGGAGCAGCTTTTAACATTTAACATGTGTTCTTTAGTCACTGCTTCTCAGAAATTTGATTATGATCTACCTTGGTGCAGTTTTCTGCCGGAGTCCATGAACTTTTGGGATCTGAGTGTCTTCTAGTGTTCGTCAAACTTGAGAAATATTTGGCCGTTAATTATTGACGTATCTCCTCACCTGTGAGGGCTCCATTACAGACACGTTAGACTGCTTGATACTATTCCATGGGTCACTGATGCTGGCTTCACGTTAAATAATCTGTCTCTCTCTTTCTTCAAATCATTTTTACTAAGTCCCCAAGTTCACCAATATTTTCTTCTGCTGTGCCTTATCTGCTGTTAATGCTGTCCAGAGTATTCTTTATTTCAGATATTGTGTTTTTCATCTCTAGAGGTTCCATTTGGGTTTTGTTTTCTTCCATCTCTCTCTTAATTATGTTTATGTGTATTCACGTTAAACATAAAACACTATGTTTATCATTTATTGTCTAGAGACTGTATTCTCTGCATTCTTTTCTTTCCCTCCCTTCCTTCCTTCCTTCCTTCCTTCCTTCCTTCCTTCCTTCCTTCCTTCCTTCCTTCCTTCCTTCCTTCCCTTTCTCCCTCCC
>NW_012114411.1:2257050-2271797 GCF_000951035.1 Colobus angolensis palliatus
CCTCCCTCCCTCTCTCCCTCCCTCCCTTCCTTCCTTTCCTCCCTCCCTCCTTCCTTCCTTCCCTCCTTCCTCTCTTCCTCTCTTTCTCTCTTTCCTTTTTGAGACAGTATCTTGCTTTGTCACCCGGGCTGGAGTGCAGTGGCATGATCATGGCTCACTGCAGCCTTGACCTCCCAGGGTTAAGCAATCCTCCCACTTCAACCTCCAGAGTAGCATGCATCACTCTGCCTGGCTAATTTCTTTGTACTTTTTGTAGAGACAGGGTTTTGCTATGTTGCCTAGACTGGTCTTCAACTTCTGGGCTCAAGTGTTCTCTGCATTCTTGAGCATCTGGAGCACAATAGCTGCTTTAAAGGTTTTTACTATTTCATCGTCTCTGTCATTTCTAGGTTTATTTCTTTTGATTGGCTTTTCTGTTGGGTATAGATTATATTTTCCTACAGGCCTGGTGATTTTGTTTGGGTCTCAGGATACTATGAATTTTTACATTGTTGGGTGCTACATTCTGCTGTGTTCTTTTAAAAATATTTGCCTTTGGTCTGACATGTAGTTAAGTCACTGGGAATTAGTTTGATTCTTTTGAAGCTTGCCTTTCAGCTTTGTTAGGATGAGTTAGAGCAGCAATTTAGTCTAAGGATAATTTAGTCCCATTACTTGGGTAATTCCCTTTGGAGGACTCTGTCCTATGCCTCATATATGCCCATTCCTAGGTGAGCTCTGGGCACGGTATGTCCCACTGCTGAATTATAGTCCTTGATCTGGTCTTTGGAGTTTCACCCAAACATGTGCATCTCAGGATTCAGTGACTGATTTGAAGGGACCCCACTGGAGATCCCTGGAGATCTTCCTCTGTGCCTCTCTCTCCTTTCCAGTATTCTGCCCCGTGGATTTCACCTCTTCAGTCTCCCAGAACTGCAATTTGTTTTTCCTTTACTCAGTGAGACAAGTGGGTTCCGTTGGGGTTTCTCCTCCCTGTGCTGTATCCTGGAAACAGAATTCCAAGAATCCAGGAATCCATGAGGTAGGGCTCACCTTATGTGTTTTCTCTTCTCTCTGTGAAGAGAAGAGAAGCCCTTTTCTGCTGGTTATCAAATGTCTGAAAAATAGTTGCTTTACATATTTTGTCTGTTTTGTTTTTTGTAGTTGTTTATGGTAGGAGAGCAGTTCTTATAGCAGTTAGCCTTCTAGCTCAGAAGCAAAAACTCACTGTGCTTTTCCATATTTTTTATGACTGTCATTGGAAATGTATACTTCTATATGATCTTGAAGACCAGTTTCTTCTATTACAAAACCCTGTACCATAAGAATTATAAGTGAAACATGGACTGTTTATATTACTTTTTGGAAATTTGACTTTATGTTATTTTGCCTCCTTAGCCAATAATATATTTTGCTATTCCTTTACTTGGGTGTTGCTTTATATCCTTCAATAACACTTTATAAATCTTTCCCCATATAGGCTGTGTGCAGCGGCTCATGCCTGTAATCCCAGCACTTTGGGAGGCCGAGGCGGGCGGATCACTTGATGTCAGGAGTTCGAGACCAGCCTGGCCAACATAGTGAAACCCTGTCTCTACTAAAAATACAAAAAGTAGCTGGGTGTGCTGACAGGCGCCTGTAATTCCATCTACTCGGGAGGCTGAGGGAGGAGAATCGTTTGAACCTGGGAGGCGAAGTTTGCAGTGGGCCGAGATTACGCCACTGCACTCCAGCCTGGGTGACAGAGTAAGAGTCCATCTCAAAAAAAAAAAAAAGGAATTATAACTGAAACACGGACTGTCTGTATTACTTTTTGGAAATTTGACTTTATGTTATTTTGCCTCCTTAACCAGTAACATATTTTGCCGTTCCTTTTTCTGAGTGTTGCTTTATCTCCTTCAGTAACGTTTTATAAATCTTTCCCCATGTAATCTGGACTTTTTTGTTCTTTATTTCTAAGATTTTATACTTTTAAAACGTAACATTTTCCTATTTCCACCTCTATCTCATTATTGCATACACAGAAAAAAACATCAATTTTAAACTTATTTTGAATACAGTTATATTACATTTCCTTGTTAATTCTAGTTTTTAAAATGTCAATTGCTTGTAGGGTTTTCTTGGAAAATGATTGAATCATTGGCAGAATGCAATAACGTTATCTCCGTTTTTCCAATATTTATACTTACTTTTATTTTTTTCTTATTTCTCTCATAGAACATCTAAAACAAGATTGAATTATTATGGTGACAGTGACGATCCACATCTCATTGTTTTAGTATTTCACCATTTAGAATGGTGTCTACTATTGAATATTATTAAGTAATCTTATCATATTTAAATAATTTCCCTATATTTATTTTACTCAGAGTTTTTAAATTATTATTATTAATGACCCCTAAATTGTATTAAATGCCTTCTCAGGAGTTTTTAAAAATATAATTCTTTATTTTTTCTCTAGTAATTTGTTGATATAGTTAATTATTTAGGTAGATTTCCTTGGAATAAACCCTACTTAGTGATAGTGGTGTGTGTGTGTGTGTGTGTGTGTGTGTGTGTGTGTCTATGTTTTGAGATGGAGTCTCATTCTGTTGCCCAGGCTGGAGTGCAGTGGCACGATCTTGGCTCACTGCAACCTCTGCCTCCCAGGTTCAAGTGATTCTCCTGCCTCTGCCTCCCGAGTAACTGGGACTACAGGTGCATGCTACCAAGCCCAGGTAATTTTTTGTATTTTTAGTAGAGACGAGGTTTCACTGTGTTAGCCAGGAGGGTCTTGATCTCCTGACCTCGTGATCTGCCCGTCTCAGCCTTCCAAAGTGCTGGAATTACAGGCGTGAGCCACCATGCCTGGCCCATAGTGTGTTTTCCAATGCACTGCTAAATTCTACTTGCTAATATTGTAGGCACAAGTTTTCAATCTATGTTCATAAATGCAATGAGGGTGTATATATGTTTTTTCATTGGTCCTCTATCAGGCTTCAGTGTGAAGTTTAGCATGGCTTCATAAAATGCCCTGGAGAGCTTTCCAAATTTTTCTGTAGTCTAGAATAATTTTAGAGCGGCAGTTCTCACAAGTATGGTCCATTGAGGGGATTGGTGAGGTCAAAGCTATTTTTACAATAACGCTAACATTATTCGCCCTTTTCTCTATGTTGACATTTGCACTGGAGATAGAAAAACAACAGCCAGTGTGCTGGTAACATTAGCATGGACCAAAATACCAGCAGAAAACCTTACCAGCCATCATAGTCTTCACTGCCATATGACCACGAAAAAAAAAAAGGCCAGTTTCACTTAAAGATGTTTTCAATAAAGCAGTAGAAATTATTAATTTTATTAAATCTTGACACTTGAATAAGCATCTTTTTAATATTCTATGTGATGAAACAGGAAGTACACAGAAAGCACCCCTGCTGCATACAGAAGTATGATGGTTGGCTTTAGAAAAAGCGTTGTGCAGTTGAATTGCAAACTGAACTAGCTTTTTTCCCCAAGGAATATTGCTTTTACTAGAAAGAATAAGCAACAGACAAACTATGGTTATTTAGAGTTGGGTATCTGGTGGACGTTTTTTCTTCTTTTTATGACATCTCACTTGTGTGTGTGTGTTTTCTTTTTTTTTTTTTTTTTACTTTAAGTTCTGGGATACATGTGCAGAACGTGCAGGTTTGTTACATAGGTATACACGTGCCATGGTGGTTTGCTGCACCCATCAACCCATCACCTACATTAGGTATTTCTCCTAATGTTATCCCTCCCCCAGCCCCCTACCCCCCGTAAGCTCTGGTGTGTGATGTTCCCCTCCCTGTATCCATGTGTTCTCATTGTTCAACTCCCACTTATGAGTGAGAATGTGTGGTGTTTAGTTTTCTGACCTTGTGATAGCTTGCTGAGAATGAGGGTTTCCAGCTTCATCCATGTCCCTGCAAAGGACGTGAACTCATCCTTTTTTATGACTGCATAGTATTCCATGGTGTATATGTGGCACGTTTTCTTATTCCAGTCTAACATTGATGGACATTTGGGTTGGTTCCAAGTCTTTGCTATTGTGAACAGTGCTGCAATAAACATACATGCGCATGTGTCTTTATTGTAGAATGAGTTATAATCCTTTGGGTGTATGCCCAGTAATGGGATTGCTGAGTCAAATGGTATTCCTAGTTCTGGATACTTGAAGAACTGCCACACTGTTTTCCACAATTGTTGAACTACTTTATACTCTCTGGTGGACATTTTTTTGCAAATGAACAAAGTGAGTCTGTCATTTGAGGAAAACACCAGACACTATTTGTTGCTAGTGATAAAAGTGAGCTTTCAGTAAAAATCAGCATTTTGAAAAGTTGCATCTGTCACCATGAGCTTGATGTCTTCCCAGGGATTAAAAGGCTTTTCTGGCCAGGCATGGTAGCTCATGCCTGTAATCCTAGCACTTTGGGAGGCTGAGGCAGGCGGATCACTTGAGGTCAGGAGTTGAAACCAGTCTGGCCAACATGGTGAAACTTGGTCTCTATTAAAAATACAAAAATTAGCCTGGCGTGGTGACACGCACCTGTAATGCCAGCTATTTGGGAGGCTGAGGCAGGAAAATTGCTTGATCCCGAAGGGTGAAGGTTGCAGTGAGCCAGGATTACTTCAGCCTGATGACAGGGCAAGACTTTGTCTCAAAAGAAAACAGCAAAAAAGGCTTTTTTTTTTTTTTTTTTTGAAGAGACAAAGGAGGTGGTATTAATGAATATGATTTTTAAAATACTGTGTAATAAAATGTGTCAACATTTGAAAGATCTGCATACAGCACCGAACTCATATTTTCCAAATGACCAATGGATTCTGTTACAAAATCATGTGTGAGTAAAAGATCCATCCAAAATTCAAGGTAGACTGGTGGATTTTCATGTTTCAGATTCCACATTGCAACTAACTCTTAAAAATGACTGCTGGTCAAGCTTGGATGTAAGAGCAAAGAGGAATTTCCACGATAATCTAATTAAGATACTTTTCCCTATTCTAACTACATATCTCTGTGAGGCTAGATTTTCTTTATATACTTCAACCAAAATAATATACCGCAACAGATCGAATGGAGAAGTAGATAGGAGAATCCTGTGTTCTTCCACTAAGCGAGACATTAAGGAAGTTTGCAATAATGTAAAATAATGCCACTTTTCTCATTAAAATTTTTGCAACTAACTGTGCTTTTCACAAAAGCATGTTGTTTGTATTAATACATAATGTGTTCATTATATGATTTTAAATGAATTAGTTTTTTAAAATTTCTGGTTTTATTTCTAGTATGACAAATATCAAGAGCTACAACCCAGGAAAAGTCTTTTTGGGGTCCTCCAGAGTTTTTAAGAATGGAAAGGGGTTCTGAGACCAAAAAGTTTGAGAACAACTTGCTCAAATCATGCTAGAAATAGTTGTTCTTCAAAGGCTGCATATATTTCAACAGGAAAACATCTGGATCTGGCGCCTTTATAAATGGGGGTCTACAATCTCATTGCTTTCTCTCTGTGCTATTTGCTTATTTAAGTTTTCTACTCTTTCTTGGTTAATTGTGATAACTTAGATTTTTGCTAAGAAATCATCCATTTCTTCTAGGGTTTCAAGTTTATTGCCATTGAGTTGCAGGCAGTATTTCACACATTTCCTTCAAGTACTTTTGCATTCTTGGTTATTTCTTCTTCCTTTCTTTCTTTCTTTCTTTTTTTTTTGAAACAGAGTCTCATTCTATCATCCAGGCTGGAGCTCACTGCAACCTCCGCCTCCTGGGTTCAAGTGATTCTCCTGCCTCAGCCTCCCGAGTAGCTGGGATTACAGGTACATGCCACCACACCAGCTAATTTTTGTATTTTTAGTAGAGACGTTGGCCAGGATGGTCTCGATCTTCTGACCTCAAGTGATCTGCCCATCTTGGCCTCCCAAAGTGATGAGATTACAGGTGTGAGCCATGGCGCCCAGCCTCCTTTCTTAATCTAATCTTGAATTTGTTCTCTTTTTCTCTTGACCTCCCTCTTTACTTTGTTTTATTTCAAATATACCACTAATAAAATGGTATAAAAGATTTGGGAGAAAGAGAATAGAAGGACAGATAACAGCAGACAAGAAATGGCACAGAACAAGAAAAGGGCACTGGCTATGGTATATGGGCTACCCCCCATCCAATCACTGTGAATGTTCAAGAAAAAACAACGACACTGGGGGTTGTCAGCTGGTGTCAGTCTCAGCCTGGGCATCATAGGGCTGACTGATATTTGCAGATCTACCAGGATCCAAGATCTTCTTACCTTTTAACATTCTTTTTTGTTTTTTTTTTTTTTTTGAGATGGAGTTTCACTCTTGTCACCCAGGCTAGAGTGCCGCAGCGCGATCTCAGCTCACTGCAACCTCCACCTCCTGGGTTCAAGCCATTATCCTAGCCTCAGCCTCCCGAGTAGCTGGCATTACAGGTGCCCGTCACCACACCTGGCTAATTTTTGTATTTTTAGTAGAGGCGGGGCTTCACCATGTTGGCCAGGCTGGTCTTGAACTCCTGACCTCAGGTGATCCACCCACCTAGGCCTCTCAAAGTATTGGGATTACAGGCATGAGCTACTGTGCCTGGTTCAAATTTTAACACTCTTAATTTCAATTCTGTTGGCGCTACCAGACTTGGACCAGGCCAGGGAGTAACTCTCATTAGCCATATCCACAAAAATAACTGATGTAAAAACTAGAATGCCAATTTAATAATTCCCTACCAAATGGTCAATCATATCCACGAGTCCAGAACAAAGCATTCCTTTACTTTGCGAGCGAATGGTTGTGCTTCTTTGGGAATCCTCTTGAAGATGCATCTGCAAGGAAATGAGGAAGGCTGGGTTTGGCAGAGGGAGAAGCTGGACTGCAAAGAAGTTGCAACTGAGACCTTCTGTCATGCTCCAGGGGCGTGCGCTGGAGCTAGATAGAATGACCCTTTAGAGTAGAGGTGAGGCAATGGAGTCAGGCTTTTCAATCTCCATATCAGTCATTGGTTGTGGATGCCCCTTGGAGCTGTGGTAACCTTGGCTGAGGTGGGTCCCTGCAGCTGAGACTGGTCCCTGCTGCCTGGGGTCATGCCAGTGCAGGGTGTAGCTGTGTGCTCTCAGCAACCCTTGTTCCCAGCAGATGGGGGACAGGTGCATTGGCCTGAAGAGAATATCTGGAGATATTCTCTTCACAGAATATCTGAACCACTATGGTGGTTGTAACATATTGGTTGTAAGATGCATCCTGAATTCAGAAACATTAAAATGTAAAAAAAAAAAAAAAAAAAAAAAATATTACGATTATTATTCAGCAACACATTTTGAGGGAGGAAAAAAAAAGAGCACCTTAAAATTGCCAAAATATGGTAGAAGGATTCAGTGGTATTTTTTGGAACTGGGATACAAGCTGGACTCTAAGGAAGAACCAGATTAGAGAATTGGAGATCCGCAGGGAAGGGCCCAGGGATTATTCTTCATGGTTTACTCTTCATGTGTCTTCTTGTAAATCTATTTCACTCTTTTTTTCTTGATATTCCAAGTTTCTTTGCTAAACAATTTTCTGGTAACCAACCAATATGGGAGGTGGATCATGGCCAGTGCTGTGCTGGAAATATTTAAAATATGGCCTCTTGGGGGAAAAAAATGGTGTGCACATATATTCATATAATTTTTACTGACATAAAGCATGCAGAGAACACAGTTTATAAATAATAATAAACTGCACAATACTCTTTATTGTAAATTCCGTATAGCGCATTGATTCTCCCAGAATGCTTTCATTGATTTTCACAACTCTTCTGCATCCCTAGCCAATGTATGGTTATAACTGATGAACACGTCCAGCTCTGTCTGACATAAATGCTGGCTGATATTTTGGCTTCAGTCAATGAATAAGACAAAAGTGAAACAACGAAGATGTATATCAGAACTTCACTTGTTTGTCAATGACAGGAGTGACTCAGTTGAATCAGATGATAGTTTTCAAATACTAGATGACTATTTCCTCATTTTTTTGGTCCTATTTACTAAGTAATGGCTACAGACACAACACTTTTACGTTTAATTTTTCTTTGGGAGGCTGAGGCTGACAGATCACTTGAGGCCAGGAATTCAAGACCAGCCTGGCCAACATGGTGAAACCCCATCTCTACTAAAAATATAAAAATTAGCTGGGTATGGTGGCGCATGCTTGTAGTCCCATCTACTTGGGAGGCTGAGGCACAAGAATCACTTGAGCCCAGGAGGTGGAGGTTGCAGTGAGCCGAGATTGTGCCACTGCACTGTAGCCTGGGTGACAGAGGGAAATTCTGTCTCAATAAATAAATAAATAAATAAATTTAATTTTTATCAGTGGTTCTCCACTAGAGAGAGATTTGGTTTCTCAAAGGACATTGATGATCTAGAGATTTTTTTTTTTTTTGGTTGTCACAACTAGGGAAAGGATGTGACTGGTGTCTAATGACATGAGGCCAGGGTCATCCCTCAGTAAGGCATTATGGGGCCCAAGGTTGAAAAACCCTGATCTGTATTGTGAACATTTTTTCCATAAACTTTAAAGTTTAGACAGCCAGCAAAAAAATAGATCAACAGTTTGCCAGTTTCTGTGGTGTAAATACTGCCAGTGTGATGGTTAACTTTCTGTGTCAACTTGACGGGCCTAAGGGATGTCCACCCAGATCCCCAGTACAACATTATTTCTGGGTGTGTTTGCGAACATGTTTCCAGAAGAGATTAGCATTTGAGTTGGTGGACTGAGTAATGAGTGGGCATCATCCAATTTGTTGCGGGCCAGGAGATAAGAAGAAGGGGGAATTCTATCTCTCTTTTATTTATTTATTAATTTTATTTTTTGTAGAGATGGGGTCTTGCTATGTTGCCCAGGCTGGTCTTGAACACCTGGCCTCAATGAAGCCTCCTGCCTTGGCCTCCGAAAGTGTTGGGATTACAGGCATGAACCACCATGCCTGACCTGTCTCTCTCTTCTTGAGCTGGACATAGCCTTTTACTCCCCTTGGACATCAGAATTCCTGGTTCTTGGGCCTTCAGACTATGGGACTTATGCCAGCCCAGTCAGCTCAACCTCCCACCTTCCTGTTCTCAGGCCCTCAGACTCCAATTGAATTATACCCCTGGCCTTCCCGGTTCTTCACCTTGCGAATAGCAGATTGTGGGACTTCACAGCTTCCATAATTGCATGCGCCAATTCCCATAATAAATCTCTTCTAATAAATCCCTTTATATCCTAGTGGCTGTTTCTCTGGAGAACCCTGAGTAATACAGTCACTATGGCTGATTTCCAGTTACCAAGGTGGGGTCCTCAAGCCTGGAACTGGGAGGAGGTCTGCAGGAGCCACTATTTTATAGTAAGTATTTCCACCACAAACATACAACAGTCATAAATAACTCCAAGAGCATAATAGTAAAAATGTAGTAAAATAAGAATTAGGTTCTGTGTATTTATTACCTTCATTTATATTATCATTCATTTGATTACAAGTAAACTCATTTGATATTTAATAATGGCTCTGTTTGACAACTGACACAAAATTCTCAAAAATGTAACAGTTGGCTCTTGTGGGACAGTAGGCACAAGCCCAGTTGAAGTGAAGTGGCTATCACTCTGGAATTAACATTTTAAATATCCTGAGTCTTGGAAGAATCCACTCCATTGCAATTTTAGTTTTCTAGGAAAGGGACTCTGATTGTCCCAGATTGAATCAGTCATTCTCTGTGGTCTAACCCTACAAAGCAGTTTTGTAAAGGTGGCTGGATCCGGAGGGAGTCTGACCCCTTGCCATTAGGAAATTCCCAGAAGCAGCATTACTGGGAGTGGATGGGTGCCCTTCGAGGTGCCTGTGACCGCGCTATAGATACCACCCACCCAGCCTTCCCGCTCTGCTCTGATTCTCAAGACTCGTGCAGACTGCATTTCAGACTGCAAATGCACTTTTTTCGCCCCAGGAGATGACAAAATAATGTATTAGGTCAGCAGTTCTCAAAATGAGGTCCCTGGATCAACAGCATCCATCTCCCTTAGGAGTTTGTTCAAAAAGTAAATTCTTGGGTCCTACCCCAAGCCTAGGGAAAGACAGTTTCTGGGGTTGGGGACCAGCCGTCTGTGTTTCAAAAAGTCTTCCAGGTTATCTTGAAGCACGTTAAGGATTGAGAGCCACTGTATTGAATCACAGAGCTTTTCTTTGCTGTTTAAGTTACATTCCATCTTTTAGGGCAGCAACAAAACAAATCCAGGTGATCCTGATTCAATCTGGCATTTCCCTCCAGTCTCTAGAAATGACACACAATTTCCTAGGATGAGTTACCTCTACAGAGGAATAGCTCATCAATTCTATACTGATTTTTACTTTTTTCTTTTAGAAGATGACTGATTTTTAATTTCTGCAATTATAACCACATATACACTATTAAATCTTACATAATTTAACTTTTTAACTTTTCAAGATCTATTTCTCGATTCCCCAACTAGCTGGCTATCTCTTTGCAGGCAGGGTCTATGTTTTGGTTTAGGTCACAGAAGCTAATGTAGTACAGAGCTCATATATAAGATATTTAAATATTGGATGGAATAACTGTGGAAATTTAAAAAATTCTTTGTCTGATCCTTTGCTTTCTTTTATAGGTATTCTTCAAAATTTATCATATACAATGTCTAAAGTAGACATGCTAGAAAATTTATAAATAGTCTAAATAATAAACAGAAAAAGACTGATACCTGAATTCCACCCCCCACCCCGTATTATGAGATTTGTACCAAATTGTGGTATAAAGCAGAAAATAAGAATCTCCAGTTGTTCTACTGTCCAGATAAAAACTTGATATTTTGGTACGTTTCCTTCCAATCAATGTTTTATTATGTCTGTGTTTTTGTTAAAAAGCATATGTCTATGTTTTTGTTAAAAAGCAGAGACTATATGCTATAAAGTTTCATTATTCTACTTTTGAACTGAACATTGTATCATGGGCATTCCCACTGAATTTTTAAAAACATGGTTTTTAATGATGCCATCTTATTTGGTTGTATGTATAAACCATATTTTATTTAACTGTTCCTACATTTAGAACACTTGGATTGTTTCCAAGTTTTCATTTTTACTTCTTATTTATTTATTTTTGTTTTAGAGATAGTGTCTCACTCTGTCACTCAGGCTGGAGTGCAGCTGTGCAATCAATGCTCACTGTAGCCTTGAACTCCTGGGCTCAAGTGATCTTCCTGCCTTGGCTTCCCAAAGTGCTGGGATTACAAGTGTGAGCCTCTGTACCCAGTCCCAATATTTCACTTTTTAAATGACAATTGTGATGAAATGGGATGCATTTTTTTTTTTTAAATGAATATGGTCTCTCTTAGGGTCAGGGTGATTTGTTCTTTTAAGTGTTTCTTTTCTTTTCTTTCTTTCTTTTGTTTTTTTTGAGACAGAGTCTTATTCTGTCGCCCAGGCTGGAGTGCAGTGGCATGATCTTGGCTCACTGCAACCTCTGCCTCCCAGGTTCAAGCGATTCTCCTGCCTTAGCCTCCTGAGTAGCTGGGACTACAGGTGCATGCCAACACGCCCAGCTAATTTTTGTGGTAGAGACAGGGTTTCACCATGTTGGCCAGGATGGTTTCGATCTGCTGATCTCGTGATCCACCCGCCTTGGCCTCCCAAAGTGCTCGGATTGCAGGCGTGAGCCACTGCGCCCGGCCTCTTTTAAGTATTTCTAAACGCTCCTGGATATCTTTTCCCTCCCTTTTGAATTAAAAAACCTTGCTTGTCAGTTGCTTGTTCAAGTATTTCTCTCTACCACTCTTTGATCTCAGGCCTTAATCAGGATTGAGTGCACATGTTTACATAAACATAGAAATCAACGAAAGTCTAAAATGTAAGAGGAGGCTGTTAACTGTAGCTGGTACCTTCTCTGGTTTACACTGATAGTTTCCCAGCTGGCCAGCCGTCGTGTTCTCTGTAAACCTCCATTGCTGTTACTGTCATCTGTCTTAACCCTTTAGGATTTTTTTTGTGTCTAAGAATCCCTAATCCCTAAATCAGGAAAATGCTAATAAATTATTATTTGCTCATTGAATTAGTGACCTGGGAAACCCATATTCATACAGGAGTGTTGCCATATTTAGTTCAAGGACATTTTCCTATGTTGGCTTATTTCTGGCAAACGTCAGGTATATTTTATTTTATTTTGTTTTGTTTTTGAGACAGGGTCTTGCTCTGTCACCCAGGCTGGACTGCAGTGGCACGATCCCCAAGCACTGCAACCTCCACTTCCCGGGTTCAAGCAATTCTCTTGCCTTAGCCTCCTGAGTAGCTGGGACTGCAGGCACCTGCCACCACACCTGAGTAATTTTTGTATTTTCAGTAGAGACGGGGTTTCACCATGTTTGCCAGGCTGGTCTCGAACTCCTGACCTCTGGTGATCCACCCACCTCGGCCTCCCAAAGTGCTGGGATTACAGGAGTGAGCCACCACATCCGGCCTCAGATATCTTTTAGATGAAGTATCACCGACACCCCCCCCACCCCCGCCGCCCCGTAAGACTTTCTAAATTGAAAGGAACAATTCAATTGTTCATTTCTTTTTTTGTTTTGTAAAGCATTTTACCCCTTATCAGTTGACTGAACAGAATATTTCTTACCTTTTTTGAGTAAGAAAAACAAAACGTCAAATATTGTTCAATTATGATTTAACAAAAACAATTTTTAAACGTGCTTCAATGACATGAAACAAAAAGTAAGTCCACTGTAAACAAATTTTAGGGACTTAATAATTCTCTGACATAATTTTCCTCTTCAATTTAACTTTTTTTCCCTTGGATTGGACTTAAAAAAAAAAAAAGGAATTTCTGATTACCTCTCCAATCATGTCACTGAAAAAAAATTTTGATTGCTGAATACGTGACCAAAAAAGTGATTAGTCAGCTTGAGGTAAATGCTCAATTATCACCAAGATTGGTAAGCAATCTAAAACAGAGGGAGTGGAGATAAATTGACTTCCAAATTGCCTTAAATGGATGTAGTCGTTTAAGTTCACAGGAAATTTAACAGGGTAGTAATGAACACTGCTCTTTGACTCTATTGTTACAAGTTAGTATTATTATTTAGATTTTTCTCATCCTTTAGTACACTAATTTTGCAATCAAGTAACTTCAGAAACCGTAATGTAAATTTCCAGTTAATAAAGATCTTGATTTAACTGGCATTATTGAGGTGTTCTTCGAGAAGGCTTTTGGAACGGAACTAGCAGGTGCAGAGGGTACTATAAAGACCCGGGTTTCAGTCCACGTTCACGTAAACCTCTCTACAAGGGGAACTACAGGCGCGCTGCCGGAGGGCGCCGCCAGGGGGCACTCACGCACAGCTGCTTTGGCCACTACAGGCGCCCCGGGGCGCTCTCTTCCCCCCTCTCTCTCATCCCAACTTCCGCCGGAAGCGGCCCTGTCACTTGTTATCTTCAGGTGTTTGGGTTTGTTGTACTGTATATACTCAGTGGGTTCGCGGCCGCCGGCCGAGTGAGGCTGGGTTCGAGGAGCTGGAGCGGGAAACTGGAGCTTAAATTCTGGCGGTGAGATGGACATTCTGAAATCAGAGATCCTTCGGAAGCGGCAGCTGGTGGAGGATAGGAACCTGCTGGTGGTGAGGACCCTGTGGTCGTGGGGGTCGGGATGGGAGAGTGAGTGTGTGTGTGTCGGGGTTTTGGGGTGAGGGTGACGATACTCAGAGGATTCGGGGCGGGGAAGGGGCTTAGCGAGTGTCCTGCCACTATCCCTGGGAGGCCCCCTTTAGATCCAACCCTTGGCATCTCTGAGGCTGGAGAATAGAGTCTGGGGGCAGGGAACTTGAATCTCATTCGTTCTGACTTCCTAAAGCTGGGTCAAAAGGAAAACACCTGGGTCTGGGGGCGGGAACCTGAGGCCAATTAACGCCCGCGTCCAAAAGCCAAACCAAGAGGAAAATCCTCATCTTCCCGTCACCGAGTAGCAGAAGCTCCAGGCTGCTGCTCTCCCCGCATCCTTCCCTTCCCACCGCCTCTCGGGTGGGAACGGAACGTGTCCTGCCTTGGCCGCGGGCCAAACACGGGCCATCCCTTCATCAGCATAGGGCGCCAATTCACCTGTCTTTAGCCACGGGACCAAATCCTTCATCCGGATAAGAGGTAACTGGTAGGGACCTCAGAAGGAGTACCTAAAACCCAGAAAACTTTGTAACCGGGGCCTCGAGCCGCTTGCTCGGGCCCGTTCGCGCCCTATGGAGTGCTATCTCGCGTTAATAAGTCCCTGCTTTTGCTGCTTCATTCTTGTGTTTTGTTACTTTGTGCGTTTTGTTCAGTTCTTTGTTCAAAACGCCAAGGACCAGGACAACGTACACTCACAGCCTTCCTTCCGGTAACTACTCGGGAGCCTTTAGGGATGCAAGTGTGGGAACTGCAGGAAAACCCGAGGCTTTGGCTGTTTCTCCCCGACTGACCCTGTTCCCCTCCAGTTTACCTAATTGCCCCCTATCCCCACTCCCACCTGTCAGCATTCTTCCGACGTGCCTCAGTTCTCGTGAGAGTTCCCTTCTGTCGCCTTACGTAGGGTTTGTGCCCAATTGAAACATGGAACGCTGAAATCTCAGCACTTTGGGAAGCCGAAGTGGGCAGACCACCTGAGGTCAGGAGTTCGAGACCAGCCTGGCAAACATGGTGAAACCCCGTCTCTACTAAAAATACAAAAATTAGCTGGGCGTGGTGGTGCGTGCCTGTAATCCCAGCTACTCAGGAG
>NW_012114411.1:2272107-2314171 GCF_000951035.1 Colobus angolensis palliatus
AGAAGTTCCTTTTTAATAGTAAATCCCAATTTTTTAGTTCTATTCCTTCTTCTTCCCTCTTCTTCAACACATGAAAAGTCTGTAGGCCTGCTCTTCACTGATGGGAATGCTAAGACTCTTGGAAAGGTACTAAAAAGGGGGAGAAAGAATTACATGATTTAGGAACTTCCTGAAGATGATCTCCCTTACTTTATGGTGTAACAGTGGCAGTTTAAAGCCACTGCCTTGATTCTTGCTAAGACTTTAGCAAATTTACCATTGCTTTTCACCTACAGTGCAGACGTCATCAGAGCGAGCAGGCAGATAATGCCTTAGTATAGAAAACAGTTTTGACTTCATGAGTCCTCTCTGAGGGTCTTCAGGACCCGTAGAAATCTGTGCATCACAGAACATCTGACTTAGGTATTTGGATGTTGTGTACTATTGATGTGTATGATGTAGTGTGAGTAAGTTAGAGTTCTTAGCTTGGTAGATGGCAAATTTCATGATCATTGAAACTTTAAAAACAGTTAGAAAGGTGGAGGTAATAGAATACTGTTTGGTAGGTATGGGGAAAAGCTTGTTCATATTTGTAAATTAATGTTTTTATGTCTACTGCAGGAACCTTTTTGCTGAGTGGTTGGGAGTATTTTAAATTTAGGTATTGGAATGCACAGCTGATAGGAAGGGCCAGGGTGTTGAAATCTAAGTGCTTTAAAGGGAAAAGTGAATCACAAAATATTCAGCCCACCCTCAGGGTTCACAACATGAATATTTGCATAATCATGTTCTTCGTCATTGAAGTGGGCCAATCTGTAAAAACGATCATTTAAAAAATATCTTTATATTCTTCAGGGTCATTTATAATTTATATAAACTTTTCCTGGGTGTCTTTCATTTTTTAATTTGGTAGTTGATTGAATTATCACATAATTCCAGCCAGAAGATAAGATTGATTTTTCCACTCACAGAGCAGTTTCAGACCAACAAAGGGCATACATGAAATGGGAATTAAAATACTGACATTCGACCAGGTGCAGTGGCTCACGCCTGTAATCCCAGCACTTTGGGAGGCTGAGGTGGGTGGATCATGAGACTGAGACCATCCTGGCTAACACGGTGAAACCCCGTCTCTGCCAAAAATACAAAAAAAAAAAAAATTAGCTGGTTATGGTGGTGGGTGCCTGTGGTTCCAGCTACTTGGGAGGCTGAGGCAGGAGAATGGCGTGAACCCGGGAGGCGGAGCTTGCAGTGAACCGATATTGTGCCACTGCACTGCAGCCTGGGTGACAGAGCGAGACTCTGTCTCAAAAACAAAACGAAACACGTAGTTTCTGTTAACAGTAATGTTAGGCATCATGCAACAAATGTTTTCCAATTTAACTTGTACAACAAATTACTGTTATTCACATTTACAGATGAGGAAACTGGAAGCTAAGATAAGTTACATGACTCTAAGATTACGCAGCTAGCAAGAGATAGGGCCTGGATTTGAACGCTGGTCTGTTCCTACTTCAAAGCCTGCTCTGTTAACCTGTACAGATAGAATGGATATTTATTCACCTTACAAACACAGAACTAGTTTTGATAGGGCTAATGTAAGAAAGCACTGGAAAATTATTAGATTAACGTGTGATTTATATTTTTCAAAGTGCTATATGCTATCTACTTTGAGCTTCACAACTGTTAGTGCACAAGGCAATGCTGTTTTCATGGATGATGAAATTGAGACTTAGAGGGTTACACGATGTTCTCATACTCCTTTGGCCTGCCAGGATAGATCTCAAGTCTTAGACCAACTTGAGGGTGAGTGCTCTTGCATGATGTAAGGGAACACACACAACTAGGCATCTTTTCTATTGTGTCCGTGGGAAGACAGTCTTTAGATCTGCAGCTCTATCATTTCATGCAGAATAGTTGCTTCATATCTTTTATCTTTCTGCATCATAGTGTCTGTCAGTAACTTTCAGACTTTTTCACTGCTGCGTTCATAGTAATACATTTTTATATATTGATCTGATGTGAACAAAGTTTTATGAAATAATTCTTACCACAACTGCAAATGATTTTATCATGTTTTATTCAGTCCTCCTTTTTATTATCAGTTATTTAATTAGGTTCTTCTTAAGAAATGTAGAACACCAATTTGTGGGGATAAATTCCATGAGTCAGGGCAAACACAGATCGCAGGTGGCCCTGGAGCTGAGAAATACCTTTGATTTTTGGCAAAATTTGTGAGTCCACAGCTTTCTGATCATCTCATATTTCTCTTTTTCTGTACTGAAGATCTCAGCTTCCTTGTGTCTGGGCTTCTGCAGCTGCTGCTGCTTGAATAAGCATCAGTGGGATGTTTTGGAATTTTTACATTGCTGATAACAATTTTGGTTGAGGTGGCAATGACAAATTTCTGGTGTTTTCTTTTTAGAGGAACTCGATTGAGGACCAGAGGTCCAGTCACTAGTAACAAGCCACTAGCCAGCTGCTTGAGGAAAATCACCCTCTTTCCTCTGTGGAATCCAGTGAGGATGATCAGAATGGTCCTGGTGGTAATGCTGGCTCGCAGTTTTCTCACGTGTCAGCTAAGGGTTTTTTTTTTTCTTTTTGCTGTGGCTCAACAGCTTTTGAGGCACATTTTCAGTAGGAAAATAGGCATTTTATGAAGTTTAACCACCTGGGTACTACCGTTCTTGTTACCACCAACTAGTTTTGTAACAGTTGCAAGAACCTTCTTTTTCTTTTCAACCTTAGACTTAGCGGCTGAGTACTTCCTCTTATACCCGGCCTTTCCGGAATACATAGCAGATGGGGAATACCTGCCAATTCCTCTGACAAGGACAGGATTGCGCTGCAATGGGGTTTCCCCTTCTTGGGCTTCTTAGCTTTGAGGTGACCCTTTTTCACCTTGCCACCAGCCTCAGCCTTCTTGGCTTTGGGTTTCTTCTCTTTAGTATCTGGCTTCTCAACTTTTTCACCCACCATCTTGCAAGATGGGAAAGAACAAGTCCCTTTGTTTTAATTTTTTAGAAAACACTGGTCGGGGATCAGTAGATTGTTGTCATTACCGCATCTGTAACTGGAAAACAGTTGTCTATGTGGTATTGTTCTTCCAGAAAGAAGAGCCACCTCATCTTTGGTCATTTCAAGTGGTGTCCCAGCTTTTTGTGGTTAATCCTTGGTAGCTGAAACAATCAGTACTTAGTTTGTGAGTGCCTCTTTGTCAAACTGCAGAGAAGTGACTAAGATATCCTCTTACCACCTGTCCTAAAATGCCTTGCCTGGTATAACCACCCTGAGGTAAATGTGATGTCTACATTGCTAGAACACCAGTGTTTTGGAGCCTAGAATTGGTGAGTCTTCATTTAATGCAAAAACCTCATGTGTAAAACCAGGCTGCTCTAGAAACTCAATGGGGAGTAATTAGTAGTTTTACTAGTTGTAGTTATTAGGATGAGCTATATGTAGAATTTTAGCTTTTTTTTCCTTCCAGTATTTACTGCATCTTTCCTATATGAAAGATACTACAATGTGCTGCAATAATAATGCTACAATAATCAAAACAGCATAGTGCTGGCATAAAGACCAACAATTACATCACTAGAATATAACAGAGCACCCAGAATGGAGCCACCCTTACACAATTGTTTGAATTTTGACAAAGACACCAAAACCAAATGGAAGGAAAGATATTTTCAGTAAATGATTCTGAACAACTGGATATCCATACGGAAAGAATAAGCAATAACCCCTAACCCACATTATACAAAATATTCTGAAATGAAGGACCAACAGAAGGAATGGCAGGAACCAATATGGGAGACATTGGAAAGTAAAATTAGTAAGGAGAACTGTATACTAGTTCTAATACATTGGAAAATCTAAGTGAAGTAAATGGCTAAAAAGTACAAAAAAATACAAGAAATAGAAAATCTAAGCAAACCAGTAAGTGAGGAAGACATAAGAAGAATCTGTCAGCTAAGAGAAGAAAGTTACTGAAGAAGGAAGGAATGAGCAGTTAAATTGAAGACTGAATGAGATCAGTCAGAGAAGTCCCTTTGGATTTGTACCTTAGACATTATTTATGATCCCAGGGAGGTTTTTTCAGTGAAACAGAATGGATGTCCATATGCTGTGGGGCTGCAAAGAGAAATGGAGGTAAGGAAGTGGACGCGGATTAAACAGTTTAATGTGGTTCTGCTGTAAATGATACCCAGGGCAGAGTCTTGAGCATACTTAAATGATAATTGTCAAAAGCCAGTAGAGAGGGGAAGGATGAATATGTGAAGGAGAAAACAGCATTGATGGTGAGAAGTCCCTGAGGAACTGAGGTCTGAAGTAATTAGGAAGGGATTTGCCCTAGACAGAGGAGAGTTTTCTATTCCTTTGTGAAATGAAAGGACCAAAGCAGATCCAGGTCAGGACTGGAGTTGGGAGGAATTTGGAGGAGTTCCTGACTGGTCGCTTCCGTAAAGTGAGATGGTTTAGTCATCTGCTGAAAATGAGGGGAGAATGAAAGGATGGGAAGTTCATGAGATTGGAGACAGTGGAATGGTCAGTGTAGACAATAGGAAAGAAAATGAAATGGATGAATACTCCAGGACCAATAGGCATTGTTGAGGCCCAAGTGGTTTTTGCCAGCGTTGTTTTGAGCATGCTGTAGGCGTGGAGAATGCCAAGTGGACTTAAACTTACTGTTCTCAGGTCTCATTCTCAATTATTGATAGCCCCAGAGAGCTTTTATTTACATAGGACACATTTATTGATAATTACTATATTAGAAATTAAAGCTGGGAAATTAAAAAATGTATGTTCCATGTAGAAATGCAATAATAAACCCATAGTATGCTAACAAATATTTTTATGACAAGACAATATTTGCAAAAACAAACACTTTGGTGAGAAAAGTGACATTGTTTTAGAAATCTCTGGCATATTAGATAGTTGGATTCTATTTCTCCCTCCAATCTGTTGCTGTATGTTGTTTTTGTTCAAGTACATGAAGAAAATTCATCCACACATAAGTAGTTGAAAAAGGAGTATTTTAATAGCCTTTTCAGGTTTGTGGATATTCTTCTTGATACTACACCAAAACTACACAAGTGATTTCTTAAAAGATCAGTTACAATGTGGATTCTGAAATCATTTCATTGAATTTTTCATCCATTAAAGCCTGTTGATCTATTTTGCTCTTTGGTTGGATCTTTTTACCTACATGTGATTTTGTAACATCTTGATTTTGTAATGTCATGGTTCAGTGAGTTATGCAGATCTTCTTAACGTTGACATTTTCATTAGATAATATTTAAAAATCACATTTATTAATATCACGACTGATTTCATTGGAAAAGGCTTCAAGTATTGGGAAGCTATTAAGCTCATGGTGCTGGGTACAAGTTTTCTACTTTTCCACTTCTCAGTTGACAGCTGGAATTTTATCATTGGTGGTAAATACCATCATTGTTTTCTTTTAACTTTAAGCTTGTTTTGTTCAATTCTGAGAAAATGTCTACCAAACACCCAAATCTGACTAATCAAACGATTGCACAAGTGCTTTTCTTTGAGAAAACCATTCTACTTTAGTAAGTAACAGAAGTGCTTTATACATTTTATTTTTTCATGCTGATTATTAAAAGGCTGTGTACTCAAAGGTTGAGATTTAGGAAAATTAGACTTCGTCAAGAACGTTCTTAAGAGAAACTAGACTTTATTTTCTTGCAAGTGCATGTTGGTGAAGAATACAGTGACTACTGGTACAGTTTGAAAGCATTGCCTTTATTTATGCTGATGCCAGTAGTCCCCCTTCCCAAATCCTCCCCCCATGTTGCTTTTGGACGGTCAGTGCAAATCTGAGCGCAATGAAAAAGGGGCACATAATGTCTTAGTATATCATGAAAATAAATTTGACCTTGCAAAACCTCTAAAAGAGCCTCTGTGGACCACATTGAGATGTTCTAGGCTTGAGATTTTGTTAGGTGTGTTCAGTGGAATTGAGACATGGTCATCAAAGATAACATAGTCAAAAAGATTGGACCATGGCCTCTGGCCTGGAGATTTTTTCCTTTCTTTCTACATATCAGCCTTTTCTGAAAGGATACCAATGTGTGTTTGCCAACTTATTTGAAATATGACAATTATATACTACCTAGTCAAAAACAATTTTAGATGCTGAAATAATATTTTGGGAGTGAAGAACTGTAGCTTGGAAGACTAGATCAGAACAAAGGGTTTAAGGACCAGAGTTCTAGCTGCTACTCATCATTCTTGCTGAGTTCTGGGAATGTCACCTAACCTAATTCTCGGCTTTCTCACCTCTAAAAAGGGGTTAATACTATTTGCCCCCACCGTACTCAGTGTAGTTTTGATGTTCAGATGATACCATCGGTTCCTTATCCCAGATAATATCTTCATCTTTATTTCTGTAAAGCTGTGCTTGTTGTGTGGTAGATAAGTCTGGAAATGTTTATTGAGTTAATGAATGAACTTTTAGAAAAACTTTATCCTGAAAGTTTTAAACATAACACAAAAATAGATAAATTTTTATGATGAGCCTCTGCATATCCTTTCCCTGAAACATGCAGCTCTAGAAAATGATGTGTTCTTTTAAAACCAAAATATGATCACACCCAACAAAATTAAAATTAGTTTGTTAATTTTATCAAATACTCTCCTCACATTCATATATCTTCCAATTGAATTAAAATACATACATACATTTGCTTTTACAGTTGGTTTTTCAAGTCAGGTCAACATGAAGTTTGATCCTTGAATTTGCTTATTATGAATCTTAGTTTCTTTTAATGAAGAACATTGTCATTTTCTCAACTTCGCCGATTTTTTCCATGCCATTGACTTGCTGGAGAAACTGGGGCTAGTTTTGTAAAATGTCTTTGACTTGTCTGATTGCTTCCTGGCATATTGACACTTAATTAATTCCTCTGTTCCCTACATTTAACAAGAATACTTCCTAGATGATGGCTGGGTAATTCCTGTAGTATAACATAGGTGGTACATAATCTCTTACAGATGTCAAGCTTGATCATTGGGTTCAAATGGTGGCAGGCTGATCTTTCCATTGTCACCAGCAGCTTTTTTCATAAGGTTTTAGCATCCATTGATGATCACTGCCTGAGTGAATGAGCTTTGGAATTATGAGGTGCTAAATACTTGTATGGAGGTAGTACAGAGGTACTATTATATCATTACTGTTAATACAGTAGGGGGCAGTATCTTTATTTGAACAAAGCCATCAGTGGAATAATATCCAAGAGGCAGAGTTGAGATAGCAACAAGCCTCCAAATTATGGACTGTAGATGTAACAATAAGGATAATTTTATGTATAATGTGGAAAGGACTGACATCATTTTAGCCACAGACAAGACTTAGAGCTTGTCTCTTTACATCAAATCATATCAAAACAAATACCTTGTGAGAGGATCATTTGAGCCCAGGGAGTCGAAGTTGTGGCCTTGATTGTGCCACTGCGCTCCAGCCCGCGTGACAGAGAGATACCCTGTCTCCAAAACAAGCAAAAAAACAGAAAAAGGCACAAAACCCCCAAATATCCTTAATCATTTTTTTAAATAAAAAGGTTCACCAAGACCACCCTGTATCTAGATTATTTTAGGAACTGACTGATATAATAAGGTTCCAGGAAACAAGAAAGAACTTGTACTCCTGGAATTCCCTTGTTATGTGGGATTTCAAATGTAGGCTATATATGTCATAATTTTGTTTCTATTAGGAAAAAATAATTGGGATATACCATTTTATGTGGTTCATAATGAATCCATTTGAAGAAATTGTCATTGAACTCAAACATTAAGAAATCAAAACATTTGGAAAATATTCTTGGTCTCCTCTTTGCGGATGAACCTACCTACTGATTGATACTGCAAGAAAAATACTTGAACTTATCACACATCGGGGCCCTTAGTCATAGTGGAGGGTTGGTGATGTGTTTGGGGAATCAATGTATTCATCTCTGGAACCAAAAAATACTCATTTTATCAAATTCTTGAAAAACTGAAGAGTGTTTTCAAAAGGTTTCTAAAGGTACTTGTTGACTATGGGACATGAACTTTTGCCCAAGGATTTATTATTGACATAATTTTTTTTCTTGAATAGGAAAATAAAAAATATTTCAAGCGTAGTGAGCTCGCCAAAAAAGAAGAGGAAGCATATTTTGAAAGATGTGGGTACAAGGTATGAATGTCTGCTTTTATGTTAAATTGTATATTTCTGAGTTTAAATTTATACAGCTGTTGTTAAATGACAATCATTGATCTCTGTTCAATTTATCAATGTTATACGTTAGCCTATAAATGAGAAGCCATCTGGAGAGGTATGAGTTTTTGTTTTTGCATTTTAAAAATAATCTTGAATTCAGGAAAATACATGCATGACTTTTGGCTTGGAATGGTTTGGCTTTTTGTGGATGGCATGAAGTGGCTTGAGATCAAAGCTTGAATTTTTTTTTTTTTTTTAAATTAAGTCCTGAATCTGAGACTGCCTTATTTTCAACTCCACCACCACTCCTGTCCCCTACCTCTCCCAATGAAACAGTCTATTTGGAAAGAGTTCAAAACATTCATTCATCTAGCCACAGTAATGTTAGTGGTGGTAATTTCCCTGCCTTCTCCGGAATATTCTAAGCCATCGATTTAATGTTTGCATTGTTAATACTTACTTTCGGGTCTTAAGAACCTCTGCCTAAAGTATAAAGCCGTATATATTTATATGCCTTTGTTGTAATAAGGTATCACATTTCAAACACTGTTTAGTCTATTGGATAGAAAATGTCATCTTGAAATACTTCTTAGAAACAAATGAGTTATCTGGAAGGCTTTGCTTGTATATTTTAGAAGAAATTAGTTGATAATGTATTGTGGTTTTATTGGGAGGGGTTAAAGGGTATAAGGTGGAGAAATTATGTTTAAGTTATTTTAAAAGAAGACTATATCTAGCTTAATTTTTAACTCAAAGCTCAGAGGTTCTATTGAAATACTTTTGCCAAATCATAAACTTGTAATTAACCTTTTGCTTGTGAAATATCAATATAAGATAATACTTTTGTGCATGTAATGGGGAAAGTTCTGGAAATGGATTTATCCTGCATAGCATTTTTAGAAGGAAGCATGAGGAATGCACATGGTATGTATATGCATTTGGTTTGATTTTGTAGTGCTGTGAGAAGACAAGTATTAAAGAAAAATGTAGTTTTCAAAAGATACCAATAAGTGACTTAAAAAATATTTTAAAATGTAATTCTATTTCTGACATGTTTTTAAAATATGGGAAAGTTTATACTTGTATTTTGATTTTTTTCCGTAAAGATATTTATTTGCTTAATTAGGAAATGAAAATAAGTTTTAAGTTAATAACCATTGAGTAGATAGATATTCAGAAAGAAACTCTCATTTTTGCCTTGCCCAGTGTTGTCTTACACACACTTGGTCTGGAATAAGAATCACTTACATAGGTTTACTCTGCTGGCTTGTGGCATTGCCAGATTCTTAAATTTGAACCTTTTCAGCTATTTTATAAGGTAGGAAAGTAACTTAATATAGTGGCAGTTTTTGCTTTTGTTTAGTGTGCTTTTTTTGTTTGTTTGTTTATATAGAGGAAAGCCCTGAAGCAAAATAATGACTGTAAAGATAATTGTTTATAACTTTGAGTCCAGCTGACATGATTTAGATCTTTTCCCCAGAGCTATTAACTGCCATTGTATAATTAAATGTGTTTTTAATCCTGAGATTTTTAGAGAAATACGTTTTCATGCTTGAAAAGTAAAGCACAGGTGTTTCTTTCTAAAGATTTTTAAAGATTTCCGTCTTGGTAGTAATGATACAGTATTCATTACTTTTATTCTTTTGTAGAAATGAGTTAGCATTTTTTAAGGCTTGATGCTGATTTGACCTGTGAAAATAGAAAGGCTTAGTTTGTTACCTTAATTTTACCTCAATATCAATTAGTTATGGTAAACATAAGCTTGAACTGTAAGCTATAGAATCATGAATTATGTAATTTTCACCATATAGCCTTTCTTAATATGAGTTTCTTCATTAATGTTGATCTTCTTTTATGTTCTTTTGATCTTACTCCCACTTTCAGCATTTTGGATTTATCTTATGGTCAGATGGGAAACCACGTTTCAGTATCTTTTTACAGACTCCACAAAGGGGCTTGTAAATTGCTGAATTCAGTTTTCCTAAACTGAGACTTGAGCAACAGATATGAGAAAATATGTGAAGAGATTGTTTTTCCTACAGGTTCATATGAACAAAAATGCCCACTTTTTCCCTGGGTGGCATTAATAGAGAGGTGCTTTTTTCCTTATATTTCTGCAAGGTTGGTAGCTCAGTTTGTGGACCAACTCTGTGTAGCATTAGGAATTTTTCTGTATGTCCAACAGTGATTTTCATACATTTGGAATAATACGTTTTGAAAAGCAGGATAGGAAAAGCTAGAGTTTGAAGCTTCACAGGTTGCTGTTGGAAAGAAATTCTTTTCTTTTGTCTTCATTTTGAAGCTGAGCAAGAATCAAATAACCCTGCAAGACAATTTAAAGAAGAAGAGCAAGTTGATTGTTTTTCAGGAAAAAGTACAGTCTTTAGAATCTGGGGAGAAAGAGAGTGCAAATTTCAGCCCTGTTAAATTTGGATTTTGGAAATCATGACAGTCGTGTCACTCTTTTTTTTTGAGATGGAGTCCTGCTCATTGCCCAGGCTGGAGTGCAGTGGCGCAATCTCGGCTCACTGCAAGCTCGGCCTCCTGGGTTTGTGCCATTCTTCTGTCTCAGCCTCCTGAGTAGCTGGGACTACAGGCGCCCGCCACTATGCCCGGCAATTTTTTTTTTGTATTTTTAGCAGAGACGGGGTTTTACCATGTTAGGCAGGATGGTCTCTATCTCCTGACCTCGTGATCCACCCGCCTTGGCCTCCCAAAGTGCTGGGATTACAGGCGTCAGTCGTGTCACTCTTTTATAGCAAGGATGCTGATTCCTCTTTGCATGCTCTGGACTTGTGATGCCCCTGACGTGAATACGTTTGACTCTCTTTTACAAGCATGCACATTTATTATGAGCTCTTTGCTCAGAGGAATATTAGAAAATCTTCAGTGTTGCAAACATATTTAATTTCCATGAATAGCTAAGGTAATAGAATGATAAATATCAACTATATTTTTAAAGCTGAATTTCATTTCTTTTGGCTATTAATATAGATACAGCCAAAAGAGGAGGACCAGAAACCATTAACTTCATCGAATCCAGTGTTAGAACTTGAACTGGCAGAGGAAAAATTACCTATGACGCTTTCTAGGCAAGAGGTAAGTTTATTTGTGATTGTTTGATGAGAATAAGATCTCCACGGTGTTTACATTTATCTCCAGCTTTTCCGATAAGTTAAATGTCATTCTTTCCTGTGTAAAATGACTTACCTAAAAATGCTGTGCAGTTAGTTTTCTTCATGAAGTTCTAAATTACTCACTGCTTCTTTTCTCGTTATTATTATCTTTTTTAGAACTTACCCTTCTAAACTTTAAAAAATAAATATGAATATATTCAAAAATAAGTGTAATTAAATGTACTTATGCTAAATATTTGTACTTAAATTATTTTAATTATTATGGTATTTTGTAACATACTTCCCTTTCCCTTATTTAATAATACATCTTTCCAGATTAAAATATGGAGA
Organism: Colobus angolensis palliatus; assembly: GCF_000951035.1. Classification (NCBI taxonomy): domain Eukaryota; kingdom Metazoa; phylum Chordata; class Mammalia; order Primates; family Cercopithecidae; genus Colobus; species Colobus angolensis. The sequence goes on from NW_012114411.1 coordinate 2,283,778, forward strand.
TCGACATAATTTTGAATGAGTGTATAATTTCCCATTGCTTGTTGGCTCCGTAATGTTTGTTTATTTATTTTTGAGGCAGACTCTCACTGTGTCACCCAGGCTGGAGTGCAGTGGTGCAATCTTGGTTCACTGCAATCTCTGCCTCCCGGGTTCAAGCAATTCTCCTGCCTTAGCCTCCTGAGTAACTGGGATTACAGGCATGCACCACCACACCAACCTAATTTTTTTTGTGTGTTTTTCGTAGAGATGGGGTTTCATCATGTTGGCCAGGCTGGTCTCAAACTCCTGACCTCAAGTGATCCACCTGCCTCGGTCTCCCAAAGTGTTGGGATTACAGGTGTGAGCCCCTGCGCCTGGCCACACCATAATATTTAAAAAATCATTTATTGATGATCATTTAGAATGCTTATTATAAATAATACTAAAATGAACATGCTTGTGTAGACATCATTGCATACATTATAATGTGTGATTATTTCCTTTGGAAACATTTCTAGAAGCATGATTTTTAGGTCAAAGACTATGTGTGTATATATATATATTTTTAAGACTATGTATATTTTTAAGACTTGATACATATTACCAGATAGCTCTGTAGGTTTTAGCCATGTTGTGCCACTTTATACTCCTAGCTGTGGTGTTTATAGTGTTTGTCTATACCTTGATCAGTATCAACTATTATTTTACTTAAAAAAATGCAATTGAAAGATATTCATGTGATATAAACAAATCAAATGAATACAGAAGGCTGTAAAACAAATATTTCTTCCCTTTTCCTATTTTCCGTTTTCCCCCACTCCCCCTCTGCCCCCATCAGTCCTTCTCCTACGCAGCTCTTCACTTGTACAAGCATCAGTGTGTATGTGTATACCTTTTTTTCCTTTCACACAAATGAGATTACATGCATGTGTACCTTAGTCTTTTCACTTAAAAATACATTTTGAAGGCCATTTTATGTTGGGGTGTGTGTGTGTGTATGAACATTTTTCACAGTAAACGTGGTTTTGGCAGGTTACCCGGTCTGTTTCTGGATTTCCTTATGTCTGAATGAGGGTAACAACTGGGTCTACCTCAGGAGACTTTCATGATAAAATAAGGTAACACATGAAGAGAACAATACTTAAACGTGAGTTACTCAACAAATTTAGGTGGTGTTTTTAGTAGTAGTTCTGCAATTTGTTACAATTAGCTCTTTACTGATAAATTACTTCGAGTTGTTTGCCTTTACATACAGTGCTGAGGTGAACTTCCTTATACATATGTCTTGATACTTGTATGAGTTTATCAATAGGATAATTTCCTAGGAAAAGAATTTCTGGTCAGAGAGTGTGTCTATGTAATTTTCGATGGTGTGTGGAATTGGCCTACAAAGAAGCTGTGCCAATTTACATTCCAACTGTAAGTATATCAGACTTCCTAGCATTTCTGTCAACTGTTTATTTTGAAATGTTTCAGCCTTTGCCAATCTGAAAGCAGTATTATTACTTTAAATTTTTGCCAAACTGATGGGTGAAATAGGTACCTTGTGTTAACGTGAAACTTTCTGTTAGTGATGATTGGAATTGAACATGTTGTCACGTGTTCAGTGTTCGTTAATGTCTCTTTGTTTGTGGAATTGCTGTTTTTATATTGTGAAATTTGTCTTTATTGCTTTGGTGATCAACATGTTTATATGTTAAGGGTGTTAACCTGTGTTCATAAGTGTGTATGTATCACATGTACGTAGTATATATATGTATTTATCAGTGTATCATTTGTTTTTTGCCATGCAGAAGTTTTACATTTGTATGCTGTGACATCAGCCTTTTTCATTACGTTTTTTATTTTTATTTTTGTCTTGGGCATCATGCTTAGAAAGGTTTCCTCTGTTCCTAAGAGTTAAAAAAAGATATGTTAGTGTTTTTTTCCACCACCTTTATGAACTCATTCTTTATATATAAAAAATATAATTTTCTTTATATTTTAATTTTGTATCTCAAGTGAGCATGTATTAACTTCATAGTCAGAAAAATACTTGAAATTTCATGTCACTTACATTTTTTAGAATTCTGTTACTTTTTGATTTTTTGAGACAAAGTTTCAGTGTGTCTCCCAGGCTGGAGTGCACTGGCATGATCTAGGCTCACTGCAACCTCCACCTCCTGGGTTCAAGAGATTCTCAAGCCTAAGCCCCCCGAGTAGCTGGGACTACCGGTATGCGCCACCAGGCATGGCTAATTTTTGTATTTTTAGTAGAGACGAGGTTTTGCCATGTTGGCCGGGCTGGTCTTGAACTCCTGACTCAGGTGATCTGCTCACCTCGACCTCCCAAAGTGCTGGGATTACTGGCGAGGGCCACCGCACCTGGCGTAGAATTTACTTTATCTTTAAACATTGAAAAGCTTGAGTTGAAAGACGAAGTAGTTTTAAGAAGTTGTTCTTTTTGTGAGATCCATCATTATTAAACCATTGTTACTGATTAATAGTGGTACATCAGTTAAGTACTAGACATGATGTGGGGAAGAAGTTCCTGCCTTTGCTCAGGGAGCATGTATTGAAATAGCAAAAGAGGACTCAGAGGCTTAAGTTCTTTCAGTGATGTCCCTTTAGTCTCTGTGTCATTTTTGAGGGGAGGTGGTGGTGGTGCTGGTATATTTCAGCTTCTTTATTTAAAAAATTAGAATAATAGAATTCTTGCACCAAAAGAAACTTTGAAGTCAGGTAGTTTATTACTTTGCCTTTAGACAGAACCACTGTTATATAATTCCAGATAGATGAGAGTTAACTATTTAAACTGATAACCAGAAAAATATTATGCACTCCTCACAACGTGGCCTAAGTTATAGCACCCAATCTTAAGCAGTGTTTTGCAGTAATAACTAGTTCACATTCCCTTTCTTTTTTCTGTTTAGGTTCTTTTTGTCTTGACTGACTTAGGGTCATCTTTCATCTTTGAGTCCTCAGTAGCCTCTTCCTGTTCTACCTCTGTAGTTGTGGATAGGGCTGAATGTAAGTCATAGAAATACAGTGTCTAGATCCAAGTATTCTGTACTTCTCACAGGTTGACATGTTTGCAGTATTATTTTTTAGTTCTACATTACCACATGCTTATGACAGACATTGCACAAAAGGAAACTTTCCGGGGAATGATGACTGACTCTAGAAACCATCATGTGAAGATGAGATGAAGGAATTTAGAATGCTGAGGCTGGAGCGAAGAATAACTGGAGATATCTTTAGAAATCCAATGAAAGTAGCTCTGATTTTGGAAAATCGGAATATTCTCTGTAGTTTCATAAAGTGTAACTGGGATAAATGGGTAGAAGTTTGAGGGAAGTAGGTATCAGTTTTGAGAAGCAAAACATATCTGTCCAAACAGTGGGATGGGATGTTTCACGAAGAAATGTGATTCCTGTCGTTTGTCAGACAGGGACCTGACAAGGGTGTTTGTGAGGTCATTTCTGCATTGATTGGAGATAGTGCTAGATGACCTGTTAAATTTGTTTTAATATCAAACTTCTGTTAATCCAGTGAGAGCCCTCCCAATGGATTTTGGGTGTGATGCTGTTTATGCTCCCAGGTAAAGCTCTTGGTGTTTCTTATTACTGCTTTTTTAAAAAAATTTGGACTAATCTTTATTACATTTTCTATTTCTTTCTTCCTTTTTAAAATGACATATAGCATGTGTATAAAGTATATGAAACGTATTAGGGCAATATACGTTACACATGTATGAATAATTATGAATAATTACAAAGTAAATATTCATACAACCATCACCCAAGTTTGGAAATAGGTTTTCAGCATCTTAAAAGCTCTGCATATGCAGATTGTAACTCCCTCTTTTCTGAGGGAGAAGTTTTTGGTTTGATGGTGGTATTACAATGTGGACTCTCCATTATGGTAGTTATCACCTGGCTTCAGATTTGATTTTCCTTCCTCTATAAATGCTGTCATTCCCTCCTGTCTTAGTGTTTTTCCTGTGTGTCCTGCTGCACAGATTGGTTCTATCGAAGCACTGAGCTAAACGACTTAAACTTTATGGTTACTTAAGGTGTGATAATAATACAGTATATATGTTCATGGAAAATTAAAGAATAAACAGCTTACTTTTTGCATCTACATTTCAAAACAAGTGTTTGATCACCAAGAATATGCTGACATAGGGATTACTATTGTCTTTCCATTGTTTTTAAAAGAAGACTAAGAACAGTTATAATGATGTAAAATGAGGGCTACAAACATGCCCCTTTTCTTACAAAAAAGAATTTTGTTTTAATCTCGCAGTGGAAGAGGTGGTTTATATTAGGGGCAGGTGGTTTATATGAGGGGCTTTCTTTAGACTTGAATTGTAGAGTCAGAGGTCAGACTGCTTTTTAGGAGCTATTTGGTAATAAAATTAATAACAGTGACTTTTAAGTCAAAATAGATTTTTAACTAAAGTACTTGATTTTCTGTTTGATTTGGAAACATCTTTGTTTAGCTTAATTGAAATGATTTAAAATATTTGAAGGAATTTATACTTTACACAGAAGCATGTATTTGGATAATTAGCTTTGTTAAACACCAGGCTTGGCTTTTAAGGTGTAACATACAAATTGTTTTTGAGATGTTTAGTTTTTTCCTCTCTCAAAAGTTAAATAGCTGGATACAGTAGCACACGCCTGTAATCCCAGCACTTTGGGAGCCCGAGGCAGGTGGATCACAAGGGCAGGAGATTGAGACCATCCTGGCCAACATGTTGAAACCCCGTTTCTACTAAAAATCCAAAAAAAGCTGGGTGTGGTGGCGTGCGCCTGTAGTCCCAGCTACTCGGGAGGCTGAGGCAGGAGAATTGCTTGAACCGGAGAGGTGGAGGTTGCAGTGAGCCAAGATTACGCCACTGCACTCCAGTCTGGGCGGTAAAGTGAGACTGTCTCAAAAATAAATAAATAAATAAATAAATAAATAAATAAATAAAGTTAAATAATTTACTGGGTATCTGTTTCACTTTGTAGGTAATCAGAAGATTGAGAGAAAGAGGAGAACCAATCAGACTATTTGGAGAAACTGATTATGATGCTTTTCAGCGTTTAAGGAAAATAGAGATCCTCACACCAGAAGTTAACAAGGTAAGAGGACAGAACAAAGCTAGAAAAATGTGACTGTACTGCATTCAGTAGAATAGAGTTTGACTAATTGCATTATTGTAGGCAACAATGGAAAAATAAAGTGGGCAGATTATTGCTGCTGAATGGAAGTTTTCATTAATTTTTTGAAAAGCACATTTCTTAAGTATAACATTTAATGCGTTTTGACAAATCCATACAAGCATATAACCACTGCCCTTATAAAGAAATAGAACATTCTTGTCACCAAAGAAATTTCCCCGAGAGCATCAGGAACAATAGCGAATGGATGCTGGGCTTAATACCTGGGTGATGGGACGATCTGTGCAGTAAACCACCATGACACACATTTCCCTATGTGACAAACCTGTTCATCTTGCACCTGTACCCCTGAACTTAAAAGTTGAGAAAAAAGAAAAAAAGGAAATTTCCCCAGTACCCCTTCTCAGCCAATCCCCATATTTCTTCTCGCCCCCTCCTAGGCAGCCACCATTTGAATTTTGTCATCATGGATTAATTTTGCTTGTTCTCATATTTCATACAGATAGACTCATAGATTGTGTGTCTGGCCCCTTATGCTCAGCATAACAGTTTTTAGATTCATCCATGTTACTGCAGATACCACTAGTTTCCTTTTCATTTTCCAGTGATACTCAGTTGTATGAATATATCAAACTTTGTTTCCAGCTTTGGGCTATTAGAAATAAAACTGCTGACTGGGCGTGGTGGCACACGTCTATAATCCCAGCACTGTGGGAGGCCGAGGTGGGTGGATCACAAGGTCAAGAGGTCGAGACCATCCTGGCCAACATGGTGAAACCCCGCCTCTACTAAAAATACAAAAATTATCTGGGTGTGGTGGCGTGTACCTGTAATCCCAGCTACTCAGGAGGCTGAGGCAAGAGAATCACTTGAACCCACGAGGCGGCGGTTGCAGTGAGCTGAGATCGCGCCATTGCACTCCAGCCTGGCGACAGAGACGCCATCTCAAAAAACAAAAAAAGGAATAAAACTGCTAGACCATTCTTATGCAAATCTTGTTTTGGAACTCTGTTATTTTTCTTGGGTAAATATGTTACGTCTCTTGGGGAGATACCTAGAAGTAGAATTGCTGGATAGTAAGAGTAGATGTATGCTTAACTTCATAAGAATTGCCAGTCATTTCCAAACCCCAGCATGTGGTATTGTTAGTCTTTTTAATTTTAACCATTCTCTTATGTGTCTGGGAGTAGCTCATTGTGGCTTTAATCACATTGCCTGATGACTAAAGATGAGGAGCATCTTTTCATAGACTTGTCTTCATTTGTGTAGTGTCTATTGAAGTCTCCCCTTATTTATTTATTTTTGAGGCAGGGTCTCACTCTGTCACCTACGCTGGAATGCAGTGGCATAATCATGGCTCATGGCAGCCGCAACCTCCTGGGCTTAAGCAGTCTTCCCACCTCAGCCTCCCAGGTAGCTGGGGTTACAAGCGCCTTTTGTTCATTTTAAAAATAAACTTGTCTTTTTGTTAATGGATTATAGGAATTCTTTATATATTCTGGATAGAAGTTCTTTGTCAGATATACAAATATTTTTTGTGACTATTTTTTTGTAGTTTCTGGCTTGTTCTCTTAATTGAATCTTTTGCTGAACAGAAGGGTGTCTGTGTGTGTGTGTGTGTGTGTATATACACACACACATGCTTTTTGAGTCAGGGTCTCACTGTCACCCAGGCTGGAGTTCAGCAGGGTCATGGCTCATTGCAGCCTCTAGTTCCTGGGCTTAAGCAATCTCCCACCTCAGCCTTCCAAGTACCTGAGACCACAGGTGTGCGCCACCATGCCCAGCTGGTTTTTTAACTTTTGTAGAGATGGGGCCTCCTCATGTTGCCCAGGCTGATCTTGAACTCCTGGACTCAAGGGATCCTCCTGCCTTGGCCTCCCAAAATGCCCGGCCCAGAAGTTTTATATTTTGATGAAGTCCAATTTATTGATTTTTCCTTTTATGGTTGTTGCTTTTTGTGTCCTGCTTAAGAAATCTTTGCCTATCCCAAGGTTTCAAATAGATACTCTTTATTTTCTTCTAGAAGCTTATTATTATAGTTTTAGCTTTTACATTTAAGGCTCTGATCTTGTTTTATGGCTTAGCATATGGTTTATTCCACAGGCTCTTGAAAAGAGTATTATTTTGCTTTCATGATACAGTTCTACAAATGCCAATGATGATAGTGTTATTCAGGTCTTCTGTGGCCTTGCTAACTTTTTATCTACTTGCTTTCTGAATTATTGAGAAACAGGTGTGGTTATCTATGACTACGTAACAGACTACTCCAAAACTTACTCGTGTTTGTTTATTGTAAAGGATTTATTATTACAGAATCTGTTTTTGGTGACTAACAAGCCACCCTGAAACCTGGTAGCTTAACATAATTTTTTATTGTCTTAATTACCAGTTCTGTGGTTTGATTAGGCTGGATTGGGCAGTATCTTGCTTGGGGTCTTTCTTGTGATTGCAGTGAGATGAAGGCTTTGGCTGAAGTCATCTGAGGCCTCCCCTGGACTGGTCTTCTAAGCTGATATCTTGCCCCTTTCCTGGCATCTCAGTTGGAATGGCGGGAATAGCTGGGGCTGGCCAGGCCCGCTCCCCGACCTGCTCCCTGTCTGCTAGCCTGGGCTGTCTCACTGCTTTCTTCCTTGCCAAACCACTTTCCTGCTTCACTTCCCAGCATTGCCATTTCAGTCCCACAACACTAGCAGTTGCCTTCAGTCCTCTGTGTCTATAATGATCATTTTTCCTTTGCTTGCTGTGTTTCTGTCTTGTATGCTTTGGGTGAAATCTTGTTTTTATACTTTCACGTGCAATTCAATGACCACATCTTTTCTCGGAATCTATTTTTGATCCCAGTCAGAATTAATTGCTTCCTTCTCCATGTGCCTATGAGTAAACCTTTGTTAGTGTACTTACTGTTTTTTACTATTATCAGAGTTATGTGCATATTTATCTCTTCCTGGTGGGCAAAGGCTGTTTTACCTTTGCATGCCAAGTCTCGTGCCGTGCATCTAGAGGTTTTGAGGAGAAAGCACAGGAGCACAAGGTCTGGATTCCATTCCTGGATTATAATCATCAATTATGTGACCATTGGCAAGTCTTTTAATCTGCTTGAGCCTTAGAATCCTCATTGGTAGAACAGAGGCAGTGATACTTGGCTCACCGGGATGCACTGAGAATTCAACAAGGTGACCTCTGGGAACGCTTGGCATCATACTTTATACACAGCAGGTGATCAGTCAGTGTTTGAGAAATTATAAGTGTTTTGAGTTGAATGTTTCTCTTCTGTGTTTATGAAGGGACAGTAGACAATGATCGGATGCTTTTCGTGTAAGAACGTTAGGAGTTAACATTGGTTGAATGTGCACTGTGCTCCAGTAACTGTTGAAAGCACATCGTCCATTTCTTAGTTTACTTATTTGAGTTGATGTTTGCGAGGTTCTGGAACAACCTCATCACATGGTAACTGTTCATTGAAATAAAAAATAGCATCCTCATTACAGCACTACATAGTAGATGGTGCTGTTACTCCTATTCTGTAGGTGAGGCTACTGAGGCATGCAGGGGTTAAGCAAGCTGTTGAAGAGCTGTTTAATAGTATGTGGCAAGGATTTGAACCCAGATAACCTTCGCTCTCAACCATTACCCTATAGCTGCCTCATGGTCATGTTTCCTTGGCTCTTAAATCTTGCAGCTGATTCTCATTCATTTTTAGGAAGATGAGGCTTCCATTTTTCGTTAAATGGTCGTGAACCATACGTGCATAAAATGCGAATTTGCTGGTTTGCTAGAAACATAGCTGAGAACCTGGAATATAGATGAGGCACTAATTTTATTACACCGACATTTCTGAATGTTTTGGGAGTTCACAGTAGTTGAGGTTAGACATTGTAAATGAGCTGGGCAAATGGGTTGGGGACTCTAATGGAGACCTACCACTTTCACTAAGCCTCGTTAGAAAATTACAGCATTTATGAAGATTCTTATTTGGATTCGTCACTCATGTGTATTTTTTTTCTGACCAGCAGGCTGGGCGTTGTTCATGCCTTGTTTTAATTTAAATATGTCCGTAAGAATTAACTTTTAAGTGAACAGTAATGATAATTGTGTGATAAATTGATGTCATTTGAGTTCCTGCTTTTGCTGAGCTCTTAACTTCTTGCGGGGGGAGAAATAATTGCCGTTATTAATGAAAAATCAAAGGTGAAACAACAGTGAAATTTCGTAACAGGTGTTCTTCCTTTTTTACTTTTCTTAGGGGTTGAGGAATGATTTGAAAGCAGCCTTGGACAAGATTGATCAGCAGTACCTCAATGAAATCGTCGGTGGTCAGGAGCCTGGAGAGGAAGACACACAGAATGATCTGAAAGTTCATGAGGAAAACACCACAATTGAAGAGTTAGAGGTAATCTCTATACCAAGCCCAGCACATCCTGGCACCCTTCTTTCCTCTGGAGCAGATGCTGAGTCAGGCAGATTGTTGAGTGCATAGCACACTGTCATCTTTGGTCTTTGTTTATTTACTCCCCGCTTTTATTTATTTACTCCCCTTTTTCTCATCCTCCACTCACATTCCCCTGCTTCCTGCCTTCAAAAGGAACCCATTCTAATATGTTGGATGCACATCCTTCTGTTTGTTGGCGCTCTTGTGACCTGCAGTGTTTTGTGAGCATGTATTTTTGATTTACAGAAATGATGTTATGCTGTGACATTCTTTATTCTGTTTTTTACTTGTCTTTTTTTCATTTAGTGCTATGTTTTTAAGATGTTTCATTTAGTGCTATGTACATTGAATCCTTTGCTTTTAATTGCTACATATGATTCCATGTGTTATGCCATTCACTGCATTTGACTTTTTGTTCTCCAGTAATGATGGACAGCTAGATTGTTCCCAGCTCCCTCCTACCACAGACAGCTTTCTGATGAACAGTCTTGTGCATAACCATCATGGCCTAACAAAATGGGATTGTGGGATTTATATATGTATATTTAGCTTGGCTAAGTACTGCCAAGTTGCTCTCTGGAATGGCTGTCCTAGTCTACACGCAGCAGTGTGAGGGCCTCGTGTCTTTCCAGCCCTGCCAACACTTGGCAATATCTTGCTGTCTAATTTTTGCCACAGTGCTGCTTGTGGAGTGTTAATGTATAATCTTAATTAAAAAGCAATTTTGTATCATGTAAATATCTAGCATGTAAAATAAATATGGGTTAAAGTTCTTCATGCTTAAGGAAACATAAACTGTTATTTTTATGTTTCCTTTAATTCCTGGCTCTTGCACGTGTAGCTGTCCCTCTGAATGAGATCATAGTTGAGGAAGATGTCATTTTAATCTCCTCCTTCCTCCAATACCTGTCTATGGTCCCTAAATTTTACTAAAATAATTGGTATGGGCAACCAGTTGTGTGCTTTTCTCCCCCCATTGGTATATTTATTTATTTATTTTTAAAAAACAGCTTTATTGAGATATTGACATACCATACAATTGACCAATGTAACATATACAAATCAGTGGTTTTTACTGTATTCACATGATGGTGCAACCATCATCACAATCTAATTTTAGAATATTTTTGTTCCCCCACCCAAAAAGAAATCTCACATTCATTACCACCTCGTGACTTTTCGTAAAAGATAACATGCTCTCCAAGTTTAAGTGGCAAATCCATGTTTTTTGTTTTTGATTTCTTATCTAGAAATTCCATCAGGTTTTTAAGTAAAAATTGAAGCGCATGTGTGACCAAGAGCCATGTTTAGACTGGTGTTGGTAATATATATGTGCAGTTGTTGCTCTGTATTAGTGAACAGAAGCATTGTTTGTTTTTCTTCAGGCGCTGGGAGAGTCCTTAGGGAAAGGCGATGATCATAAAGACATGGACATCATCACCAAATTCCTCAAGGTGCGTGTCTTAGGCCAGGGGAGGAGGATGCCTTGGATCCTTATGAACTATTCTTATATTTTTGGATTACCAAGGGTTAAAGGCTGGAAGGGGAAAACCTCAATACACATTTCTCGCACATACATGATGTTTATGATATCGCTATGCACTAGATATAGCAGTTAGAGAAAATGCATATTTACTTGTGGCGTTTTTTTTTGTTTTGTTTTGTTTTTTTTAAAAACAGAGTCTCGCTCTTGTCTCCCAAGCTGGAGTGCAATGGCGTAATCTCAGCTCACTGCAACCTCCACCTCCCAGGTTCAAGTGATTCTCCTGCCTCATTCGCCTGAGTAGCTGGGATTACAGGTGCGCACCACCACGCTCGGCTAATTTTTGTATTTCTAGTAGAGACGGGGTTTCACCATGTTGGCCAGGCTGGTCTTGAACTCCTGACCTCAGGAGATCCACCTACCTCAGCCTCCCAAAGTGCTGGGATTACAGGTGTGAGCCACTGTGCCTGGCCTACTTTTCTTGTGGCATGTTTTTTAAAGCTGGCTCATTAATGTAAATACATAGAAAAGAATCACAACAGCAGAATTAATAAGAAGTTGGTAGAGTTTCTTATTTTTTTCTTGAGACAGAATCTTGCTGTGTTGCCCAGGCTGGAATGCAGTGGCACAATCTCGGCTTGCTGCAACCACTGCTTCCCGGATTCAAGCAATTCTCCTGCCTCAGCCTCCCGAATAGCATGCCACCACACCTGACTAATTTTTTATGTATATATATATATATAAATTTTTCAGTAGAGACAGGGTTTCACCCTATTGGCCAGACTGGTCTTGAACTCCTGACCACAAATGATCTCCCTGCCTTGGCCTCCCAAAGTCCTGGGATTACAGGTGTGAACCACAGTGTCCAGCTGAATTTCTTACTTTTTTTTTAGATAACCCAAGGAAGAAGAGGGTTCTAGCTTTTTTTTTTTTTGCGAAAGGGTCTTTCTCTGGTGCCCAGGCTGGAGTGCAGTGGTGTCATCATAACTCGCTGTAACCTTGAAATCCTGGGCTCATCAGCCTCCCGAGTAGTGGGGCATGTACCACCACGCCCAGCTAATTGTTTAGTTTTTTTTGTAACCTTTCAGAGAGTGTTCATTTGTTCATTTCTATAGATAACTGCCTGTTTTTGCTATGACTTGCTGATTCCAGCTTTCTTCTCAACATTTCTCTCTTTAGTGGTCTAGGTAGAGTGTGAACAAATCCCAGATATTTTAATGTTTATTCACAAACTGTGTTCAGACCAAGAGATTTGCATGCAAGGAATGCTTTTTCTTGTATGTACAGTTTAGATACAACATATTAGTCCTCAAGATTCTGAATATATTGAGGATACGGCATGGAACTAGATAGGGCATAGGAACTAGTATGAACTAGATCCTCTTTGAATGATGGCCTCTTCTTTTATAGGATATGCATAGATGATGCGCCTAGAGGAAAACGTCCTCGTCAGGCTTCTCTGTTTGCTACTTCCAGAAAGGGTGCCCTTTATACAGTTAAACCCGAGGGGCATGAGGTAGTTCTCTAGGGGTGGGGGTGTGAATGCTGGGTCTTGGCTTCTTTATTTCTGTTTCTCTTTCTCCTTCCTCTCCTTTAGTCAGGTGCTTGAGTGGTTTTTAAACTTAATCGTGGTCTGTACAGCATATGTAGAAAGTCCAGTTTTTTTGTAACTTGTTGAATTTTATGTATGTAATACAAATACAAATACAAGTTTATTTCCTGTCAAATAGTTAACTATGAAACTTGATAGTTCTTTTTTGAGGGAAGCATATTACCTTGAGCTGGGAATAGATGTAGACTAGGGAAATTAGTGACTTGCCAAAGGTACTACTTCAAAGCATTATCATGACGAATAAGCAGAACTAGCTTATTAATTCTATATTATTTGGTGGCGTTTTAATCAAGACATTTACTTTAAGGATGATTGTATTCTGTCTTTGTGTGCTAGAGAGCATTTAAATTTACTGAACCACTGGGTGGCATTGTAGTCTACATTTACCCGTCCTTTCAACAGTTTCTTCTTGGCGTTTGGGCTAAAGAATTGAATGGCAGAGAAGATTATGTGAAACGCAGTGTGCAGGGTAAACTGAACAGTGCGACCCAGAAACAGACCGAGTCCTACCTCAGACCACTTTTCAGAAAGCTACGGAAAAGGGTGAGGTTTCTTGGAAAATACTTTAACTGACTTAAAAAATACAGTGTAAATTTAGAATAAATGCAGTCTGTTCTTTCACTATACATAGTAGCTTCCAAAATTTCTTCTTCTTATTTTTTGTTTCAGAATCTTCCTGCTGATATTAAAGAATCAATAACGGATATTATTAAATTCATGTTGCAGAGAGAATATGTGAAGGTACATTCCCATGCTGTTCTTTAAAATTGTTAAGAGTGTATCTAGGTTGTGTACATAATATAATGTTCATTTGAGACAGGAGGATTTTACATAGTAGATTTAAGAATAAATATGTGATGAGTTAGTAGTAAAAAGCATTTTATTTTCTATTGTATTTGCCAGCTTTACTGTTAGGCATTGAATAACAAACCTGACTAAGAAAATACAGACCTCATCTGTACGCTCTTAGTCATTTTTAAAGTAGGCCTAAAGGTTCTTCGGAGCATGAACTGTATATAGGCAGTGTTCATTTTATGAATGGGATTGAATTTCAAAGTTTTGTAAATGGCTGATTATGTCTTGAAACAGATTTTCCCGTAAAAACAACGTTGTATAGATGAGTTTTCCAGAATGGTTATAAAAGCCCCTTTAATCTGTAATATAGCTGAAGTGTTGTACTGATGGTACAGTGGAATTTAACCCCTCTTTGTAATTGTTTCTATGGGGAAATGGTTCAAGCAAGGCTTCCAGGACTCTTCTCTCCCATTTCAGTGCTGCAGACCCGTGCAGGGGAAGACTCTCCTCCCTCGCCCCAATGTCTATACTCCGGAATGGGCTCTGGGACGTGGCGGTGAGAGGAAGCGTGCTGGTGTCCAGGGCTCCCTGAGGTAGAGTTTAGAAAGGGGTGAGAGGAGGACTATCAGTTGCTACAGGGGAACAAGAAGAGAAGGGCCCAATGCACCAGTAGTGGAGATGAGGAAAGGACAGAGTTTGAGGGAGGCTTCTTGTGGCTGTGCCTCCCAAGACACTAGGAGGAGAGCATTTCAGTGCAGCAACCCCACTGACAGTGCCAGAGCGGTAGGGAACTCGGAATGACATTGCTTATTCAGTGCTGTATCTGTATACTCACGTAACAAGGGACTTCTGGCATTCCCGAGTGACTGGATGATTTACTTGATTAGAGCCTTAGTCTAATGAGGTTCCTGCAGTGATTTTACTCTTTTTAAGAGCCAGCCAGTTTTCTTAAAGAAAATATATTTGCCTTACAGTTATAAATTTCTTCTTAGTTTCTGTCAGTTGCATGATTCTTACTAAGGATGGTTGCACTGGCGTGGATGGATAAGGTCACTGTCACTGCAGGAAGAATGCACATCACTGCCTGCTAGAATGGATGCCCTTCCTCTTACTGCCTTTTCTTGTGATCACATATCAGAACTAAGTGCAAGTGCAAGCTTATTTCATACAAACTACAGAAAGAACCAAGAAGCTTTAATAACCTGTTTAGACAGTTTCTTTGGAATTTGGGGGAAACTAAATATTGAAATTTTTATCAGTTAAGATCCAATGTTAAAATTTATACACATGAAAATTAGTGATTAAAATGTACATATGCCCTTTTAAAATTAAGCTTTATAAAAATCTGTTGAGCAGAGCAAGTTCAAATTTATCTTTAGGGTAGAAAATGATCTTCCAGCTACCCTGTCTGTAGTATCTGATTAAAAAAAATATTAACTCTGCCTATCCATCTCATAGGTGTCTGATTTTTTTAAATTAAAATCTCCTTGAGGCCTGGCTTTATAAGCTTCTCTTAAACCTGGAGGTCTTTTAGAATTTATTTGCTTTCTGTTTTTCTCGTTCTTCCTCACAGCTAGCCAGCTTGGTTAGGAAAAAGAGCCATTTGTCTTCATTGGTTTCTGTCTTCGTTTTTTGGGGCTCTTCTTTAAAGGTTCTTGGCAGGTGGGGGCAAAGTGGAGCGATCTCATCCTTCAGCTATTCGACTGGAGCGCCAGTGTTTCCTTTCTGTTTACACATCTGTTATAGACCCTGTGTGGTGGTCCCCACATACCGAGCCCCACTGCCTTCGGGGAGCCACGATGCTGTGTAGGGAGTGGATATTGTATAGGGTTGGATGATGAAAAACTACTTAGCCCCTGTCTTCTACATGACCCCCTGTGGAGAAGACTGGGTCTAAAGGAGACCGAAACTAGAATTTTCATCAGTGCATCGAAGTGCCTACTTGGTAATTCCAGATCTGAGATGTATTAATTTCCAGCACACAAAGGCTGCAAAGGAATGCTTGCCTTTTTTTTTTACTCGCAACCTAGCTTTGGTTTCTGTTTTTCCATGGACATTGGTGGTCCGGGGCAGGGCAGTCTGTTACCCTATATTTTAATCTGTTTTGTTAGAATAACAGTAATGGTAATATTTTCGATGTGCCCAAAAGGTGGATGAAAATTACATCATAAAGGGCTGTGAAATACTTTCAATAAGAAATTGAGCCAATGCATTTCTGCCTTTCTGATTCCTTCTTACACTTTCCTTTCAGGCAAATGATGCTTATCTTCAGATGGCCATTGGAAATGCGCCTTGGCCCATCGGTGTCACTATGGTTGGTATCCATGCTAGAACTGGCAGAGAAAAGATTTTTTCCAAGCATGTTGCACATGTTTTAAATGATGAAACTCAGCGGAAATATATTCAGGTAAGCAGTGTGGAGGGCCGGGAATTGCCCTGGAAGTGAATATTCTCTAATTCCCAAAACTCGAAGTCTGGAAAGCAGGCAGAGAATTACAGCAAATAGAACACAGCTTGATAGAATGGAAGTCCCCTCTTGATAAGCAGTGACATTGAAGCCACCTTCACTGAATAAGTAAAAACCTTTCAACTTTCATATATGTTGGAAGACATGGTGAAGTATTGTGCTTGAATTACCTTAGCACTGAAATAAAACTATTGCAGTTTGCTTTTTTTTTTTTTTTTAAAAAAAGACATGTATTAGCAAGTAAAAGTTGAGCTCATCAGAGAAATTTGGGAGTATGCTGAAGAGCAACAAACTTAGAGTATTTTACAGTAAATCCTGCTTTGTTGCTTTCAAGGTAAATCTAACATCTGCTGGGTTCAAAATGTATGGAGAGTAAAGACTTGGCTTTAATGCGTGTAGCATATAACGACACTTCTCTAGTCATGTGAATAGGTCTAAAGTGCTGATGGGTTGTTTTCTTCAAGTTATACATGCTTCACATAAACTTGTTGGTACTGTTGCTGGGCTAAACTTTTCTCCTTAGTGGGAAGAAAATCAACTATAATGTAGTGTTTGCCAAATTGTCATAAATCCCAGATTGTGTCTGTAAAATGACTTGCTGGGTGATAGTTCTAAAACTTGACAATGATACTCCGGAAGTTTACTTAAAATTTGAAGTTCACTTAAAATGCATAAAGTGCTTTCAGATTTTGTGCCAGAGAACAGTCATTACCATATTCATGAATTATCTTTTTGTTTTTATTTCACTTCCAAGTGCTGAATGTTAATTTGTATCATCTTTATGCCTTAGTCACATATAATAGCTTTTTAAAGTATGATTTCAATCAGACTCCCTCATGAGAACTGTATACTTCACAGAGTTCAAATATACTTCTGGAAATTCAAACACATTTCCATTTTTTAATAGCCACTAGTGAGTGTATTAAAGGCAGAAGCTTTTAGTTGAAAAAAAAAAAGTTGCTTAGCTTGAACAATAGCAAACAGGTTCCAAAGATTCCATTTGCTAATTGTGTTCATCTATACTGTGGCCAAAGGTATAGTGTATAAAAGTTCATATGATTAAATCATTTGCCTGAAAGAGAACATTTCTTATAAACAGTGATGTGATTTTCACCTCCCCAAAGAGTGATTTTTTTTTTTAAGTATACCTAGCATTTATTCAAGAATTCTGGTTTATTTTGGAAGCTATGTAATGACCTGTCCTTACTCCATTTTTCTTCCTTTTTATCTGTTCTCTTCCCATTAAAAAAAATTCTTCTTTTGCCCACTAGGTGATTAGAGAAAATTGGTGAACATACTGTATCTGAAATT
Organism: Colobus angolensis palliatus; assembly: GCF_000951035.1. Taxonomy (NCBI): domain Eukaryota; kingdom Metazoa; phylum Chordata; class Mammalia; order Primates; family Cercopithecidae; genus Colobus; species Colobus angolensis. The sequence continues at coordinate 2,301,007 of NW_012114411.1, forward strand.
TAGCAAGGGGTTTGATGTAGACCCAGTGATATTCTTGTGGATAGGGCAAATCAGGTTGGACTCATAGCTCACTGAGAGAGGGAAGCCACGGAGCATTAAATAATGGACTCATGTCTCTTAGGGTAGATGCTAGAGATGTATGTCAGGGGTCTTAGGACCTCAGTGCTGTCCTGTTCAACCTTTTAATGACTGACTTGGATGACTGTACCGAAGGATGGGTTTATCACGTTTGCAGACAACAAGAAACTAGAAGGGATAGAGTGTATGTTAAGATGGAAAAGAAACTGCTATTCTAGAAGTTCTTGACAGACTAGAGAGAAGGGAAGAGTCTAAAAATACAGTGTTTAGGAAGGAAGGATTAGCATTAAGAAAATTGGATCCATATACCCATTTGCTTAAGCTTATAATTTGGGCAGTGGATATAAAAAAGAATTAGAGCCTGAGCATGGTGGCTCACACCTGTAATCCCAACACTTCGAGAGGCTGTGGCGGAAAGATTGCCTGAGGCCAGGAGTTTAAGACCAGCGTGGCAACATAGTGAGACCCCATTTCTACAAAAAATAAAAACTAGCCAGGCATGGTTGTGTGTGCCTGTAGTCCTTGCTACTCGGGAGGTTGAGGCAGGAGGATCTCTTCAGCCTGGGAGTTCAAGGTTGCAGTGAGTTGTGATTGCATCACTTCTCTTCAGCATCAGTGGCAGAGCAAGACCCTGTCAAAAAAGAGAGAATTGAGTGGACTAAATTTAGTGTAATAAAATTGGTAGTATGATATGGCCACCTAATAACTTAGTGTAGGTTCTCCAGGGCAAGAACATAGTTCAGTGTTGTACCCCTAGAATCTAGAACAGTATCTGACTCATGGTGGGTGCTCAATAAGTATTTGCTAATTGAATGAATTCATGATACAGCAAGAGAGGTGATAATAATTGTTCTTTTTCTAGTCCTTGGGAAAGGAGACTCTTGGTGAGAATCTGGGCAGGAGTTCTAGATCAGCGGTCCCTGACATCTTTGGCACCAGGGACTGGTTTCATGGAAGACAATTTTTCCACGGATCGGGGAGGTCAGGGGGATGGTTTCAGGATGAAACTGTTCCATCTCAGATCATCAGGCGTTAGTTAGTAAGGAGCATGCAACCTGGATCTCTCACATGTGCTGTTCACAGTAGGGTTTGCGCTCCTGTGAGAATCTGATGCCACATGGATCTGACAGGAGGCAGGGCTCAGGTGCTAATTCTCTTGCCTGCTGCTGTGTGGCCCATTTCCTGACTGGCCACAGACTAGTGCCGGCCTGCGGCCCAGGGACTGGGGACTTCCTGCTGTAGAAAATGGCAGAACTTTCTGATGGAAGAGGATTAAACTTGTTTTATGAAAGTGGACAGATTTTTAGTCAGTGTAAGACAAAGCTTTTTCAGAAAACATTTTTATTTTGAAATAATTATAGACTCACAAGAAGTTGCAAAAAATAGTAAAAAGCTTTTTAATAGGCAGAATTGTCCCAAGGTAGGAGATAGAGGAAGACACCCACCTCTTGATGTCTGGAGGCATAAACCATTGCCCTTTTTGGACCTTCGGGCCAGATTCCTCTCATTCTTTTCTGCCATTTTCCCTAGAGGCCATTGCTTAAACCTCAAGTTTCAACTCATTTGCCCAAGAGTCGCTAAGATGACGAGTGAGCTGAGTGTTAAAGAAATCTCTGCCTCTGTCTGTCTTCCACTTTCCTACTCCTTATGTAGGTGCAACTAGAAGCCGCATTTCATTTTCCTCTCAACTGTGCTGTAAGAGAAATGAGTGATGCAGAAGCGATAATGAGTGTCAGTAATGCTTGGCCTCTCTGTTGATGAAGTCACTTGAGCTCATTGTTACCTTGTAGGAATATGGTCCCAGTGTTGCTGGATCTTCCATTTATTTTTTTAATGAGAAGCAAAATCTTGGCTTTTGAAAAAAAAAAAAAAAGTACTCTCCTATTTTTAAATGTTGGCATCAGCTAAAAAAAAATGAACTTTGTGTAAGTCTAAACAGAATGCCAGTTTGTGATCTGTGTCTTAAACCCATAGTGTAACTCAAGCAGAAGAATGTGGCCACCCTATGTTAGAGTTTTGTAAAATTCTTGGTTGCAATTTACTGAGTAATTTACTAAGCTGTCTAAAGAATCTTCCTCTTGTTACTTTGGTATCTGAATGAGATTAATTTGAATTCTCCTAGAAAAAAGACAATTTATTATGTGAAGTTTAAGTCAAGGGTTGGCAAAATTTTTCTTAAAGGATCAGAGAGTAAATATCTTGGGCTTTGTACTTCTTGCCATCTCTAACTACTCACCCATGCAGCTAAGGCACAAAAGCAGCCAGTGGCTGTGTTCCAGTAAAACTGTGTAGAAAAGAGGCAAATGGGCTGAGAACCACAGTTTGCTGCCTAGTAAATGTATGAACCCAAAACCTTTTTTACATTAAGATATTTGCTGAGGAGGTAATTAGGAAAATCATTTAATAATTATTTCTTTTTAAATTGTGATATAAAATGCCTCAACAAACATTGTAGTGCTTGAAGTCTACTAACCTTAATGGCATAGCCCAATAATTCTTGATAACATGTCATATATGTCAAGCTATAAAACAAGATCTGGAGTTAGAGCATTTCCAGCAGGTTTCTTCATGCCTGTTGCCAGCCTGAATCCTCCTCCTCCTATCAGAAGTAAGCATTATTCTAACATGTACCATTATTGATTAGTTTTGCTTGTTTTTGGACATCATGTAAATGGAAACTTGTAATGTGTGAGATAATTTTTTTATTTAGAAATACTGGTGAAAAATATGTTTTATGAAATAGAAAATAATTCAAGGGGCTGTTTCACTGGAACATAGATTTCATCTTTTGGTTTTATGCAAACCTTTATGGAACTTAAAACAATGAAAGTTATTTAAAGTATTCTATTTGTCACAAAAATTAAATATACCACAGGGAGGGTTCTTTCTAGGCAGATCAAAGGAAAGTTCTATAGCTTATTAGCTTGCTTCAAGTCTAGGGTTAGATAGAAATTGGTGGTAGTAGCTTTAAGGCCTTTGTTCATTCTTCCAAATAGAGATGTAACCGCTGGCCCAGACTTTGGGTCAAGCTTCTTTTATATAGATTATAGGAAGCTCTTGATTATTTAGAGACTTTAAAATTCAGTCATTCCCAGATAGCTCTTGAAGAAGTTCACATCTTGGGCATTCTTTATTTGTCAAAAATAAGGGAAGGAAGGTAGACAGGAGAAAAAGATGAGGTGAAATGCATGTCAAAGAGCTGTTGCCCTACCAGAGCCACTCTTATCCTTCTTCACTGTGTTCCCTCCGAACGTGACTTTTACCAGCGACAATGATAGGCACCCTTGCCCTGTGGCTTCTGACTGGAGCAGACGATGAGAGGGACTAGAAGGCATTTTGTTGGTTGGAGAAGAATGAGTTTAGGGTATTGATTTTCCCGACTTCCTCCCTGGAGGGGCCCCTAGGGTGACTGCATCCCTCTGCCCGAGGCTGTCGCTTCTCTTGGGTGGCTGTCTCCATACAGCTACCCTCCCTAGGCTCCAGTGGCCACTCTCCTCCTTTGCTTTCAGAACTCGGGCTAGCCACAGCGTCCCAGGATTGCCAGCGCTAGGATGCCGTACTGTGTCTTGTTGGTCCTAAGTCCAGCCCACTCCTTTGTAACATCCTCGAAACTACTGTCATCACATTATCCAGTTCTACTGCTGGCATCCTCCTCGACATGCGTAGATGAATTGATCTGTGCATTGTGTGACAGGTTCCTTTGGAGGTTAGAAGATTAAGGAATAATAATCTTCTAAATAATTTCGGTTAAGCTTTTGCTATTACAAAAGGTAAATATCCTATAATATTATTCCCTGGCAAGTTGTTTTCAGTAAGCTTAAGTTTATACAGTTCCTAGTAAAGACATCATTCCAATATTTTATGTCAGTTATTTCAATCCATATTTCAGGTTTTGGCATATTTCATCTATACTAGCATTTGCCAAATTTATTTGTCCATGGAACGTTTGTGAGTTTGTAATGTGTTCACGTATTACCAAAACTGGTACAACAGAAACATTCATTATTGCAATAAGCGATCACAGCTTGATCTGTATGTTGCACTCACTATCATAGCTGTTGGTAAACGCTCCCATGCCTTAGTGCTCTAATATATGCCACACACTTGTGGGTCAAGTGGCTTCATGCCACAGCCTGGCATTCTGGGCTATGATAAGCTGTTTCCTAAAGGTGAGTTGTTGCATGTTGACAGCCGTCTACCTCCTTAATCTTCCTGGCATGTTAAAAGGGTACATTTTTAGAGAAAAATACTGCTAGTATTTATGTTTTACATACTAATACCTTTTAATGTTATAGAACACTAGTGTGCTTTGGAAACAGATTTGGGGAAATGCTGATCTAAACTGGGCCATGCTGCTTTCTAGCTGGCAGCTTAGTTGATGGTAAAGAGGCATTTTACTGTAGGGTATTAAATCTTAAATTTCTCAACCACATCGTTGGAAGAAAAGCCAGACCAGTCTCTATTGTGAAAGCCTGTTACGCACATAAATGAAATCTTCCCTCAAATTAATCATTTGGAGTACATTTTTACTTAATTTTTGAGTTGTTGTTTGTAATTTGGTATTAACTTTCTGTGAAATGAACCTCTGCACTGGAAACTTGTTCTCGTATAGAAAACAAAAATACAGAGAAGTAAAAAACAAGAGCAGCAGAGTCTGTTTCTTACCGTAAACTATGCGGGCAGTTTGAGTTAGTCCCAAGCTATCTGTTTCCTTTAGTTTTTTGGTAAGTCCTCCAGATACTGAAGTTTTTGTATATTTAATACTTACAGTGGGCTTCTTATTAGAACCAACATGCAGTTGCCCTTATCTGCTATCATCCCAAGTGGCTAGACCCAGATCAGTAACTTAAAAGTCTAGAATGAGTTGTTTGGATGAATTCAATTTTAACAATGTATTTGTGTGAAAAGAGTTCCCATAGGCCAGGTACAGTGGCTCACACCTGTAATCCCAGCACTTTGGGAGGCTGAGGTGGGTGGATCACGAGATCAGGAGATCAAGACCATCCTGGCTAACACGGTGAAACCCTGTCTCTACTAAAAAAAAAAAAATACAAAAAAATTAGCCGGGCATGGTGGCGGCGCCTGTAGTCCCAGCTACTTGGGAGGCTGAGGCAGGAGAGTGGCGTGAACCTGGAAGGCGGAGGTTGCAGTGAGCCAAGATCGCGCCACTGCACTCCAGCCTGGGCGACAGAGCAAGACACTGTCCCAAAAAAAGAAGGAGAAAAAAAAGAGTTCCCACAGACAGTATTTGAAGTATTGGCCTTTTAATGCATTACTACAGATGTTAGTTGAAATGATAGAAATGTACTTAGTACACATTTTTTGAACATCATATTTCAGGTCAAAAGAGCATTCCTGTAGTATGAAGTTAGGATTAATTTTTAACTTAAGTATTGCATATTAATTTATTACTCTATTAGAACGTTTGCAGTTTATGACAGAATTTTAAATAGCTGGGTGGAAAATGTCACTCATCTTATTTTTATATTCCTCACGTTCTTAGGATGCACCACTAAATGGATCTGTGCTTTCCTCTTTAAGTCTTTGTCTCATAGTGCAGACTAACGAAAGGTACAGAAATAATTGATTTAACAGAATGTCTTTATACTTAAATATAAAGATTACTTGTAAACAAAATATCTTCCTCAAGTTCTAGTGATATATTAAAGAGGCAAATCAAGGCAAATAATTGTAATTTTTAGTTTGGTTTGGTTTAAATAGTTTTTGTTTTCTGCAACAATAAAAAAATTGCTAATCTTTTTAGTGGATGCAGGTTCATTGTTTTAATGGTTTATTGATTTCTCTGGCTATAAAGGACTTTCATTATCCAGGATATATCTTATATCATGCTATGATTAACCAAACTGTATCTGTATCTGATATTTGTATATCATATCTGGAACATTCTATATTACTTCCATTTAGACTTAAAAATTGTGACATACATAAAATTTACCATCTTAATCATTTTTATGTACAGTTCACCAATAAGACATTTATTTATTTATTTATTTGAGACAGGGTCTTATTCTATCACCCAGGCTGGAATGCAGTGTGGCATGATCTTGGCTCACTGCAACTTCCATCCCCTAGGTTCAAACACTTATGCCTCAGCCTCCTGAGTAGCTGGGCATGTGCCACCATGCCTGGCTAATTTTTTTATATTTTTGTAGGGACAGGGTTTTGCCACGTTGGCCAGGCTGATATTGAACTCCTGACCTCAAGTGATCCGCCTGCCTTGGCCTCCCAGAGTGCTGGGATTACAGGCGTGAGCCACCGCACCTGGCCCCACCAATTAGACTTTTAAATGAAGAACATTTTCCTATAAATATAATGATATTTGAAAAATGAATATAGCTAAATATTGTATGGGAGGCAGTCATTAAGGAACCAATCAGTTCCCACTGTAGAAACTAGAAAAGCTCGGGACATGGGGCATATTAGGCACTTCTCAAAGGCCAGGCCATGGGAGAAGGCTGAAAAGAGGGAGTGGTTTTAAATTAGGATAAGTAGTCCAGAGGTTCCCTGCCCAAGTGGAGCTCCCAGCCCTCCTCCTACTCTAGCAGAAAATTGGGTTGCTTTTGGATGGATAGGTACTGCTCAGGAAGGGTAAGATGCCATACTGAAAACAGGAAAATTAAGTGGAAGTATGTAATATTGACAAATGACACCTTTAATTCCTGGTTTCCTCTGATGCGGGCAGCCAGGCTTTTACCCCTCAGTAAGTTGGAGGATTCTGCTCTGTGAAACTGACCCAAGAGAAAGGATCTAAGTTACTAACACTTAAGTGTTCCTTCAATGAAAAAACCAGCTTGCTGCCCTGTCATCTGAAAATGCAGTCCTATGGGCAAGCCCCACCCATTCAGAGAGTTTTTCCATTCAGCTCTGTAATGCGTTACTCATCAGCATGAATGTTCACCTAAGATCCATCAGACATTTGGAGAAATTCCCCAAGATGAAAACAGAGAACAAAACACACACACAGAAGAAAAGACCTTCAGAGAAACAGAATTATAGAGAACAGAAAAAAACTTCAATGAGAATAATTAATATCCTTAGAGGCCAAGCGTGGTGGCTCATGCCTGTAATCCCACCACTTTGGGAGGCTGAAGTGGGAGGAGTGCTTGAGACCAGGAGTTCTAGACCAGCCTGGGCAAAATAGTGAGATCGCTTCTCTACAAAAAATAAAAAAGTTAGTGGGGCATGGTGGTGCGTGCCTGTAGTGTCAGCTATTCAGGAGGCTGAGGTAGGAGGATTGCTTAGGCTACAAAGAAAAGTCTGAGAATCAAAACGAACTCTTAAAAATTAGCAAAAAATTTTATCAGCAAAAATTTAATAATTATATTAGTGGGTTAGAAGACAAAGTTGAGGAAATATGAAAAGCAGAAAAGAAAAGAAAATGAGAGTCAATCTATAAGGTTTGTAGCCATTCCAACAGAAATGGGAAGATAGGAAATAAAGAATTAATGCAAGAAAATGTCCCAGATCTGAAGGACATGAGTTTGTAGAATGAAAAGAATTCACTTAACACAGAGCAAATGAATAGGAAGAGTTCACGTCAAGGCACAAAAGAATGCAGTGTTGGAAGGCCAAGGCTAAAGTGAAGACTTCAAAGACTTCAGAGAAAAAGTCACTTACAAAGGTGCAGGAATTAAAATACTATCATACTTCTCACTAATAGCACTAGAAGCTAGAAGACAGTAGAGCAGTATCTTTGCAATAGCTAGGGAAATAATGTCCAACTCAGAATTCTCTCTCTCTTTTTTTTTTTTTTTTGAGATGGAGTCTCACTCTGTCACCGGGCTGGAGTGCAGTGGCGTGATCTCGGCGCACTGCAACCTCTGCTTCCCAGGTTCAAGAGTTTCTCCTGCCTTAGCCTCCCAAGTAGCTGGGATTACAGGCGCTCACCACCACGCCCAGCTAATTTTTGTTATTTTTAGTAGAGACAGGGTTTCACCATGTTGGCCAGGATGGTCTTGATCTCTTCACCTTGTGATCTGCCCACCTTGGCCTCCCAAAGTGCTAGGATTACAGGCGTGAGCCACCGCGCCTGGCTGTCTTCCTTTCTGAACCATCAAGTGAAGGGTAAGTACAGGCTAATGACATCTCCCATGCACACATTCTCTGCAGTCATTATCGTCATAGCTGACACTTACGTAGTGCTTACTCTCCGCTTCCCTTCAGCACTTTACAGCAACAATATGAGATGGACACTAGCGTTTCCCTGTTTTGTAAATGGGGAAGCAGGCGTCGAGAAGTGAGTTCTCAAGGTCACATGGCTAGTCAGGGGTAGAATTGGGATTGGAATGTGGGCAGTCTTGACTCTACCTGAGGATGGCCTCCACCCAAACGAAAAGATCCAAGAGCTGAGATGAAGCATAGAGCAAGGCGAGAGGAATCCCCAGGCTGGAGGTGCAGGAATGTCATGCTCCAGGATGGTAGCAGTACAGGTGGGTCCAGGTTAGAGTAGAGGGACGAAGGACTCCAGGAAGAAATGGAAGAGCTTATATTCCCTGGTGTGTCTGATCAGGTACCGAGTGATGTTTGGGCATGCGAGGGTTGGAGAATGGATTAGAAAAGCAGAACAAAAAGAGGAAAAAAACATGGAAGGAGAGGTCATCATCGTCATATGTTATGTGGGTTTGCTTTGAACGATATTTGTGTAGCCTTTATTAAAAAAAAACAAAAAACCTGAATATTGATTTCACTAAGAATTGTGGTTTGGGGAGGATGGGGGAGGAAGTGCTTTTTAGGCGTGTGCGTGCATATGTGAGGCCAGTGGACAATGGTGTAATAGTGAGATCCTCTGCTTCATAGTATGAAGTCAGGAGATATCAATAGTATTTGAGATGGAAAAACCAAGCACTGTCAGTATAGTATTTAGAAATATGGCAGTAAATACCAGAGGAAACACTTAAAAGGTTTGAAAAGGGTTGCCTCTGGAGAGCTGGAATTAGGATTTGGAAAGAGTGAGGTAGGGGACTGCTATTATTCGATGCAAGAATTGTGTGATTTATTTATTTTTTCTCAAACAACATACACACAAAACCTGGAATTATCCCTGACTTTTTTCTTTCTATCACAACCCATATCCGATCCATGTCAAAGCTTGATGGTTCTAGATTCAAAGTATGTCTGGAGCCTGATCCTTTCTCACCACCTTCCCTGCTGCCACTGGGTCCAGCCACCACTTCTCATCTGGATTATTCTAGTGTCTTCTCTCTGGTCCCTGAGCTTCTCTTATTGCCCCTCTCCAGTTTCTTAGCAGCAGTCCCCAGACTGATCCCGTCCACATATAGTCAGATTGTGTTGCTCTCTTGTTCAGAGCCCTGCAGTGGCTTCCTAGTTCACAAAGTCTAAGCCAGAGTCCTTCAGGTTGCCCCACACGTCCACATACCCCACTTCTCTGCTTTATGTTCTCCAAAGCACTTAGCATCGTTGAAATTTTTTTTTTTAATGAATTAATTTTGTTTCTTGCCTGTCTCCCCTTACCACAGTTCAATCGCAGGAGGATGGGATTTTTTCTGATTTCTTCGCTGCTCTATTTCCAGAGCCTAGAACAGCCTAGAATAGTAGGCACTGAATAAACATTTGTTAGATAAGGGTATTGCCTTTATAAAAATAAAAAGCCAGTTAAAAATGCCACGAGTTTTTAAGCCATTTGCCATAAGCTAAGCTAAGCAGCTCATTGTTTTACTGGCTTAAGCATCCATAAGCAGTTTGAAACTGAAATCTTGAGGGGTCTCATTGAAAAGATTTGTTTCCATTTGGAAAATAACCATATGCTGTCCTGAGATTACACACCTATCTCTGCCATGCACTCTCAAACTTGTTCACAGAAATTTATCATAGTGCTCTGTGGTAACTACTTATGACTAGAACAATTGATTTTCACAACCTTTGGCAGCTAAGATTTCAAGGAGAACACTAGTATATGTTTTTAAACCATAGAATCTGCTTAGTGAGTATAAATAGGCATCACACTTGTCTTCTGTAAGGAGCACACACCTAAGATTCTAATTCTTCTAACATGGGGAAAACCACTTCCAAGGCAAACCATCAGTTTGCCTTCTACTTGCTCATAACAATCCTTGCCATGCTTTGCTGCTGAGTGCAGCTATTTGTATTTCATCAGGGTGTTCTCTTGCCTGACTTTGCCCTTCTTCTCACCTATGCCTTCGGGAACCTTAAGATGCCAAATTAGTGCTATCACCTGTATTTCCATGGCTACCAATCACAGTTCTGCAGACACATGATTAGAATTCATAGCAGGAGAAGCTGGACTATGTGACAGAATGGTCTTTATTCCAAAGCAAATACCTGATTACACAGGGAACAACAACAACAACAACAACAACAGCAAACAAAAGAGCAAAGTGAATTACGTGTACAAAAACCCTTCTTGTGAATCAGTTAAAAGATAACCTCCCTCCACACCCCTAATTCCTAAATCTCATAATATGGGCAATCCTTGAATCCACCAAGAACTTTAAATACTTCACAGTCCTGTTTCTTTGATGTGGAATTTGTTAGATTATGGCTCCATTCATAGAAGTATGTCAGTTGTCCCTTAATATCCCCAGGGATTGGTTCCAGGACCCTGCAGATACCAAAATCTGGATGCTCAAGTCCCTGATGGAAAATGACGTAGTATTTGCATATAATCTATGCACATCCTCCTGTATACTTTAAATCATCTCTAGATTACTTACAATACCTAACACAATGTAAATGCTATTTAAATAGTTATTATATTATATTTATTTGTATTTTTTATTCTTTTTTTGTTGCCTTTTTTTCCGAATATTTTTTAGCCAGGGTTGGTTGAATCCATGGACACATAACACATGGATACTGACTATGATTAATATTTGTGTTGTCTGCTTACTATGGGACCAATGAGATTTTGCAGGGATTTTTGTGGTGGTGTTTGTTTTGGTGATTTTACTGAGCTTAACAGGTGTTAAGTTACATTGAGTAAGACCTTTGGCAAAGTCTTTCCTTGTAAACAAGGAAATGTGTGTGTTAATGGATGGCACAGTGAATAGGATTCATTGCTGGTTACAGACTCTTCCCAAGATCATTTTGGAGAGAGCTCGATCGCGGTGTGTCTCAGGTCTCTGCCCTTGCCCTGGCCTGTTTGTACAGGGTATTGAATATTTGGATAATGACTTAGAGGACATGTTTACTGAGTGGTGGATGAGAAAGCTAAGAAGAATAACTAAAGCTAACTGACCAAGGATTTTAAAAGATCACAGACCGAAGCATGAGTTGAAAGAGACAGGATGAAATTGAATAGTGACAGTTGTTGTCATCAGCTTAAAAAATCACTGGAGAACTGGCCAAACTGCTGTAGAGACAGAAGGTACTTGAGTTTTGTGAGATCAGTGGGAATTAGGTGTGTGTCCTGTAGTTGTATAAAAACAGCCAAGGGTCTTGGTTACAGTTGCCAAGATACACAACAAAAGTAGTGCAGTCACTGCTTCTAGTGAATCCTGCAAGAATGGCCAGGTCACACTTGGAATGTTGCACTCAGTTTTTACTGACATAATTAAAATGGTTTTATTGTGTAATATTTGGTGCATACAAAAGAATACATGTAAAACACGAGTTATGAAATAAGTAATAAAATGAATGTCTAAAAGCCTTATTCCCAGTTTAAGAACTAGAACATTCTGAAAATCATTGAAACGGTATTTTCCTTCCATATTCCAGAAGTAACCGCTACCTTGCACTTAAGTTTGTCATTTCCTTTCTTGTTGAAAAACGGTTCTACCATGTTACGTGTGTATTTCTAAGCAATACATTTTTTACTTGTTTTTGAATTTTATGAAAAGGGTGTCACTGAAGGTAGTAACACTTCATGCCCCTTGCTTTTTACTTTCAACATTGCTTCTAAGATTCATATGCATCGGCCTTTCCCAACCAGAGCCCCTCATCTTGACAATAGAACACAGAAAATAACTTGAGTGTATTTTCTGAGTCCTCCAAACATAATACATAAATAGTCTCCCAAATTTTAGATGCATAAGGGAGAAGTTATCTCATTACATACAATGGATGCCTTAGGCTGGGCAGTTAGAGCTTAATTCTCTATTGGAATCTGGTTGAGACTGGCCAAATTGTTACATGTAGCTAGAGTTAATTCATTTTTACTGCTGTGAGATACCCCATTTGTGAGCACACTACAGTATTTTTCATATGCCCTTCTATGGATGGAAATTTGAGTTTCCAGTTTTTCGGTTTTGTTACTATGAACAGTTCTCTGATGAACATTCTTGTGCAGATCTGCAGGTGCACAGGAAAAATTTCTCTAGGCGTACATCTGAGTGAAATTGCTTTGGTCTGCTATGCTTTAATGGGGACATTGACAAACTGATGTGAGTTCAGAGGAAGGCAGTTAAGAATAATTTAACCATGTCATAACCAACTTGTTTTCCTTATTTTCTTAGGGATTGAAGAGGTTAATGACCATTTGCCAGAAACACTTTCCTACAGACCCATCCAAATGTGTGGAGTACAATGCACTGTGAGATCTGTGCATGGTGTGTTAATAACAATAAGAAACGTACAGAAGCAGACTGTGGACTTCTGGAATTACCAACAGGAATGCGGAAAGAGGAAAACTGGAGTTTCCAATCTCTGAGTTCTACTTGATGTAACTCTTGATTGGTTTTAAGAACTGTGTTGGCCTTCGTTTCACATCTGACTGCAAGCTGATTTTTCTTTCTTGCTTTCATTTTAATTAGTCCAAAATTAAGTTTTAAAGACTTTTCCTCACAATTTAAATCTGTAGACAACAGAAGGGGGTTTAAAATGACCTTTTTTTCAGTTGACTTGAAAGTTGTGGTTAGATGATTAAAAAGAAACATTTGAGGATGGACTTATTTCAGTAAAATACTATAATTTCCATATTGTCTTTTGTGTAATATTTATATAAAATATTTTTATATATTTCAAAAACATGGGACCATTGAATGAAACTTTATAGTCCTTAAATGTTGGTGAACTTTTGCTGTCTTGCAATAGAATTTGAATGTAAATATTATTACTGTTATAATTTGAATGTTGTTTCTTTTTTTTTTTT
>NW_012114411.1:2318317-2319498 GCF_000951035.1 Colobus angolensis palliatus
AAAATTCTTTTCTTTAAGAATGTTGAATATTGGCCCCTACTCTCTTCTGGCTTGGAGAGTGTCTGCCGAGAGGTCTGCTGTTAGTCTAATGGGCTTCCCTTTGTGGGTAACCCGACCTTTCTCTCTGGCTGCCCTTAACAGTTTTTCCTTCATTTTAACTTTGGTGAATCTGACAATTATGTGTCTTGGAGTTGCTCTTCTCGAGGAGTATCTTTGTGGCATTCTCAGTATTTCCTGAATTTGAATGTTGGCCTGCCTTACTAGGTTGAGGAAGTTCACCTGGATGATATCCTGCAGAGTGTTTTCCAACTTGGTTCCATTCTCCCCATCACTTTCAGGCATCCCAATCAGATGTAGTTTTGGTCTTTTCACATAATCCTATATTTCTTGGAGGCTTTGTTCATTTCTTTTTACTGTTTTTTCTCTATACTTCTCTTCTCGCTTCATTTCATTCATTTGATCTTCAGTCACTGATACTCTTTCTTCCAGTTGATTGAGTTGGTTACTGAAGCTTGTGCATTGGTCACGTAGTTCTCATGTCATGGTTTTATCTCTATCAGTTCTTTTAAGGTGTTCTCTGCATTGATTATTCTAGTTATCCATTCATCCATTCTTTTTTCAAAGTTTTTAGTTTCTTTGCGCTGTTTATGTAGTTCCTCCTTTAGCTCTGAGAAGTTTGATCAACTGAAGCCTTCTTCTCTCAACTGGTCAAAGTCATTCTCCGTCCAACTTTGTTCCGTTGCTGGCGATGAGCTGTGTTCCTTTGGAGGGGGAGATGTGCTCTGATTTTTTAAATTTCCAGCTTTTCTGCACTGCTTTATCCTCATCTTTGTGGTTTTATCTGCCTTTGGTCTTTGATGATGGTGACATACTGATGGGGTTTTGGTGTGGGTGTCCTTTCTGTTTGTTAGTTTTCCTTCTAACAGTCAGGACCCTCAGCAGTAGGTCTGTTGGAGTTTGCTTAAGGTCCCCTCCAGACCCTGTTTGCCTGGGTATCAGCAGCGGAGGCTGCAGAAGATAGAATATTGCTGAACAGTGAGTATTGCTGTCTGATTCTTGCTCCGGAAGCTTTGTCTCAGGGGTGTGCCCTGCCGTGTGAGGTGTGAGGTGTTGGTCTACACCTAGTGGGGGATGTCTCCCAGTTAGGCTACTCAGGGGTCAGGGACCCACTTGAGCAGGCA
>NW_012114411.1:2320383-2327139 GCF_000951035.1 Colobus angolensis palliatus
CCCTGCTTCAGCTCTCACTGGTCGGACTGCACCCGTGGACCAGCGCCAACTGTCTGACACGCCCCAGTGAGATGAACCCAGTACCTCAGTTGAAAATGCAGAAATCACCCGTCTTCTGTGTCACTCACGCTGGGAGCTGGAGGCTGGAGCTGTTCCTATTCGGCCATCTGGGATTCTGTAAAATCCGAGTGTTATTTTTCCTACATTTCAAAGCTTGCTTTTATCTTCTAAGAGTATAAATTTTAGTATTTGTCATCTCTCAGGACAGATGCAATTAACAGGAAATAGAAGTTTGAAGAAACAGAGATGGCGTATCATAGCAAACTAAGTTCAAAACGAAATAACCAGTGCATCAAGGTTAAGGTGGGACAGTGGTTTGTGATGCCAGGGAGAGTGGGGAAATTGTGATGATGCTGGTAGACCTGGGCGGACTATGTTTCCAGTCACACCCGCCATCAGAGGAGGAAGGTGCTGGTACTGATGTCCCCTCCCCAGAGTCTTTGCTGGCCTTGGTTTTCCACAGTAAGGGCTCATTCTAATGTTGTACAATGTCATACTCAGATATCACTGTGACCTGTTACTATGCTTTAGAACCTGAGAGGCCTCCATTCACATGACAGCATGGGTGAGTGGATGCTCCTGGAGCAGGTGGAGTGGTGGTGCTGGATAACGGTAAGAGTGGGGGCTCCAAAGTCAGAACTTCCAGCTTCAGGTCTCAGCTCAGCACCTGCTCGCTGTATGATGTTAGCAAGCAACTAGATCTTTCTAAGCCTCAGCTTCCTCGTCTTAGATGGTAGTTGGTAATAATAAGTTCATGCTTCATAGCATCACTGTTTTGTTCAAGCAGAATGCGCAGCACACTGGCAAATGATAAGAGCTCATAAATATTAGTTGTGTCACTGTTGTCACTAGAAGGGAGCCAGAGTCCCTTTCGGGAGCCTTGTGTTTAGGGGCAGTGTGTACTTACAAAACAGTAACAGCAATAATGATGGTGTTAGCAGCAACAGCAGTAATCATGGAAGTGTTGATTAAGTATTTACTGTGTCTGAACCCTGTGGCTGTTCCTGCTTTCAGCCAGTTCTGCATTGAGAAGGGCCAGGGATGTGTTGGGGCTAGATGCTGCCAAGTAGGTGGGTGTAGATTCACAGCGGTCTATTCTGACCCCTCTTGGGAAGGTTCAAAAGCCAGTTTGGCCACTTGTGGTCTGCTGTGCCTAGACAGGATCGTTTCTGCTGGTTACGTGCATGGTGGTGGCTGAGGTCCACTGTCTGGAATTGAATTGGGGTTCCCTGCCTCCCACTTCCTCATTTGGAAACCTTTTCTTGTTGTTAAATCAGTTAGAGCTGGCCGTGCGTGGTGGCTCACGCCTGTAATCCCAGCACTTTGGGAGGCCGAAGCGGGCGGATCACAAGGTGAGGAGATTGGGACCATCCTGGCTAACACTGTGAAACCCTTTCTCTACTAAAAATACCAAAAATGAGCCAGGCGTGGTGGCGGGCACCTGTAGTCCCAGCTACTCAGGAGGCAGGAGAATGGTGTGGACCCAGGAGGCAGAGCTGGCAGTGAGCCAAGATTGCGCCAGTGCACTCCAGCCTGGGCGACAGAGCGAGACTGTGTCCCCGCTCCCCACCAAGAAAAAGATCAGTTAGTGTAACTTACCAGTACAAGTGAGAGACAGACTTTCATAAGATATGACAGCAATCTAGATTTTCGTCTTGTGGTCTTATATAGGACCTATTTATAAATATTGTTGAATAAGTACTCCCCAAGTTACTTTTTCTGTATTCACCATCAGGTCACATAGTAGAGTAGTTCATTAATTTCTTGTGGTTTTCCGTTTTGCAGTTAGTTAATGTTCCACATAAAGAAGAAACTGTCATGTGACACTAGTACCTCCTAAAATTGGTCAGTGTGGTTAGATGGTTTAGAGAAAAAAGGAACGTGTTCCACAGGGCTGTGACTGGCCATTTTGGGCTGCCATGGAGGGAAGCACATTCAAAGATGTAGATGCCCTCAGAGAAGTTTTCCATTTCCCTGAAATTAAAGATCTTCAGATGACTGCAGATAACATGAGGATATGTAGAAAAATATCCTTCCCCAGTTTCCAAATCGTGAAAATTTGACTCAGCAGATACTACATATTTCTGTTTGTAGTTGTTTGTAAAACAATAAAGACATGCCTTTTAAAATCAATCACAGTCCTTAGATAAATTTCTCCCATTCTTCCTCCCCAGACTCCTATCCATTAAGGGTTATGTCTCTGAATTCAAATTTAATAAAACACTGAGTTCCCCTCAGAAGTAAATAGTGCATTTCCTAGGAGTGTCATTGCCAACTGCAAAGACAGAGCAGTATTTTTCAGTGTTGCAACACAGAGCCTGCAGCAATCTGGAGGTTGTGGCTGTGATTTCAGTCTTTGGGGGACAATTAGGAAAGTAAAGCTGAGGCCAAAGATAATTGACACGTAGAAAGAAACAGAGGACCGTCCGGATCTCGTAGGAGGAAGGGAGCGGTCCTGAGAGACCAGAGCTAGGCAGGCAGCTGTCGCTGAGAATGGAGTTTAGTGATCTGCCGTGGGGCCAGAGCGCTCAGTGAGAACTCAGAGGACTCGGAAACAGGCTTGATAGCAGTATGACCTTTAATGCTAATCTCTGCCTTCTGGTGATTTCCTGACCTACTCCAGCACTTTAGAGCACTCTAGGGTTTGATCTCAGTAAATAACTTAGAAATGCAACCATCTTTTTGTTAGAAAGAAAGTAATTATGTATCCGGAAAGAAAGCAGGTTGGAAAACACTAGTGTTTCCGCATCTTTGATAGATTTGAGTTCGGGGATTCGTATCATTGGCTCCTTTTCAGCCACATGTGCCTGCCTTCGCACCCCCACCCCACCCCGTGAGGTTAATGCTTCACACAGAAGGATGGTAGAATGAAGTGGGGCAGTTTCAATGAAAGGGAGCATTAAGCAGAGCTCTGCCTCTTTCCTTTGTCTACATATCTGGTAGAACATAACTTAATGGACTGTGCCTCCTCCTTCCCTCAGTATACTCCCATGAAGTCCCTAAAGAATAAGTTTATCCCATAGCAATCAATGGTATGGTGTCATATTGGGAGTCTTGAGCCGAAAAGCACTTTCTCACGGTGTGTTGATGTAAGAGCTTCCAGCTGTCCAGAGCGCAAGAGCCAGCACCAGTCCCCAGACGGTTGCTATGGGAACACTGTTATGGCAACTGGTTTTCATCACAGACTCTGCAGTTCCATTGGTTGAACCATAACCACATGCTAGTCCTTTAATGGTTAACAGTAACCTTAAAATCATTTGAAATTTAAAAATAATTTCTGGTGGTGTGGAATAGCTAGGGAGGGCAGTGTGGCCAGCCGCACAGCTGTGATGTGAGCTGACCCCATTCAGAATATTAGAAACATGCTCATTTAAAAAAAAAATGTATTTTTACATTGACCAGAACAATTTATCATGAAAGCACTGGTTATTTATTTTCCCCCGTTGTAAACTTTATACAGCTTGCTTAAACGAATCCTCGTGTTGCCTCTAATGGTCACTCTCACTGGCCACTTCCTTCTGAGTCTCTTCTTCCCTGTCTGTAAGCACCAGCTTCCTCAACTTTTTCTCACAGTGTTCAAGCTTAACACATAATTTTACCAATGAGAGCAGCTGAGAAGTTTTGAGCTGCCTTTTGGTGATCTCAGACTCATTCACTGAGCTTCAAGCAGGGACAGTCAAGAGTCACTCCTGCAACCGCTGTCCTGGCCTTTCTCAACTCCCAGTTTCACAACTTGCCAAAACTAAATTGTCCTTGCTGTCAACTGCTTTTCCTTTCAGACTTAGGCGATGTTAGGACCCATGAGCGTTGCAGTCTGAGCCTGCCTAAGTTTGGCCATCCTAGGAAGTAGAAGTGTAAAAGATGTAGAATTTGAAACTTTTGGACCACAACTCAAAACAAGTGCATGGAGACCCAGTATTACGTGTATACAGGCACATCTACCTGAAACAAAGTCTCCAGCCGTACCATGTGCAAGGCGCATTCTTATGTTTTCTAATCTGTTGTGTTTCTTTTTAAAAATATGCTGGTGGTTATCCTCAGAATTGGTTGACAGGTCATTCATGTATGGTGGTCAGCAGTTTGAAGACCACTGATCTTTTTTTTTAAATTTCAAACTTTTATGTTAATTTCAGGGGTACATGTGCAGGATGTGTGGGGTTTATTACATAGGTAAACATATTCCATGGTGGTTTGTGGCACAGATCATCCCATTACCCAGGTATGAAGCCTGGCATCCACTAGCTATTCTTCCTGATCCTCTCCCTCCTCCCACCTGCCATCCTCCAACAGGCACCAGTGTGTGTTGTTACCCCTGGGTGTCCATGTGTTCTCATTGTTCAGTTCCTACTTATAGGTGAGAACATGTGGTATTTGCTTTGCTGTTTCTGCGTTAGTTTGATAATGACCTCCAGTTCCATCCAAGTCCCTGCAAAGGACATGATCTCATTCCTTTTTACGGCTGTGTAGTATTCCATGGTGTATATGCACCCCATTTTCTTGGTCCAGTCTATCATTGGTGGGCATTTGGGTTGATTCCATGTCTTTGCTATTGTGAACTGTGTTGCGGTGAACATACATGTGCATGTGTCTTTATAATAGAATGATTTATATTCCTTTGGTTGTATAACCAGGAATGGGGTTGTTGGATTGAACGGTATTTCTGTCTCTAGGTCTTTGAAGAATTGCCACACTGTCTTCCACAATGGTTAAACTAATTTACGCTCCCACCAATAGTAGAAAAGCGTTCCTTTTTTCTCTGCAACCTCGCCAGCGTCTATTACTTTTTAATTTTTTGATGAAAGCCATTCTGACTGGTGTGAGATGGTGGCTCATTGTGGTTTTGATTTGCGTTTCTGTAATAATCGGTGATGTTGAGCTTTTTCTCTTATGTTTGTTGGCTGCATGTATGTCTTCTTTTGTGAAGTGTCTGTTGATGTCCTTTGCCCACTTTGTAATGGAGTTGTTTGAAAGACCACTGATTAAAGCAATTATCAGTAGAATTAAAGAAGGAAATGACCTGTTAGATGAATCTGGGACAAAAGGACTATAATTCTTTTTTGATTTTTTTTTTTTAATATGGAGATAACACTCTCAAGGTTAGTGTGAAATTTAGCAGATTATAGAACCTCAAGTACTTCAAAATGCTCAATACTTCTGCAGTAATATGTAATTCTTAAGTTTAAAAATGAGACATCCATGGAAGAATCGAGAAAAGCAACTTGTAAGCCATCTGTTAGAAAATTGGCAGTATGTATAGGTGATCACCTTGGGCTGGTTGCACATTGTTGGATAAAGCAAGATTAAACGAGGTATTACAAAATAAATGGGAGGTCAGTTAAAGTACAAGATAGGTTTGGCTGGGTGTGGTGGCTCACACCTGTAATGCCAGCACTCTGCGAAGCCAAGGCGGGCAGATCGCTTGAGCTCAGGAGTTTGAGGCCAGCCTGGGCAACACGGTGAGACCTCATCTCTACAAAAAATACAAAAATTAGCCGGGTGTGGTGGCGCGCACGTGTTGTCCCGGCTGCTTGGGTTGAAGTGGAAGGATTGTGTGAGCCCAGGAGGTCGAGGCTGTAGTGAGCAGTGATCACACCGCTGCGTTCCAGCCTGGGTGACAGACTGAGACCCTGTCTCAAAGCTAAGTAATTAATAAAGTATGAGATAGGTTTGGGCAAGAAGAGTTGCAAGGAGTCTAGTGTTACGCATCAAGTGTCTGTTGAGAGGACAGTGGTTTGGCCCTTTGAAAATTATTTCCTAAGACTCAGTGCTAAATTACGTTTCTTTGAATGTAAATTTTCTTATTGGCAGTATAACATACATACAGAAAATCACTAGAGTACCACATCATGATAGGTTTTTCACAAAGCAAACGTTTCACAAAGTAAACAAAGTAACTAGCACCCAAATCAGAAAAGGTAACTGATATTAACTCCCCAGAAATCTCTTCATGCCCTCTTCTAGTCATAGCCATGGTCCTAATTTCTAACATCATAATTTAAAAAAAATCTTTACAGACGTGTAAGTCCCATACCATTAGTTGTACCCATTTAAAGTGTACAAAGGTTTTTAGTATATTCAGAGTTATACAACCATCACCACAGTCTTAGGATACTTTGATCATTCCAAAAAAGAACCTCGTTTGCCTGTGTTTAAAAATTTGCCTGTTTATAAATGGAATCAAACAGTATGTGCTTGACTTCTTTGACTCAGCGTAGGGGTTCTGATACTTATTTATCCCCACTGTGTGTAGTTATGGTTTTTCAGTCTTGATGCAGTCTCTCACGATTTATTCTACTGATGATGGACACATAAGTTGTTTCTGGTTTTTGCATGGATGTTTTATATGTGTTTCTTGGTGAATATAAATTTCTAGATTTATGTTCACAAGAATATATACCAAGGTATGAAATTTCTGGGACATAGGGTATGTATGAACTTGGCCATTAGAGTTACTGTCAAAGAGTTTTCCAAAGGGCTTATACCAGTTTACACAGTCCCACAGCAGGATTTGAGAATTGCAGTTACTCTGCCTCCTTGCTACACTTGATATATCCTATGTCATTTTCATTTTAGCCCTTCTGGTAGTCAGAATACTATCACCTTGTGGCTTTAATTTGCATTTCTCTAATGACTAATATAGTTGAGTACCTTCTTTATATGCTTAATGGCCATTTGGATATTATCTTTTGTGAAGTT
>NW_012114411.1:2328329-2331560 GCF_000951035.1 Colobus angolensis palliatus
CCTTTACCCCACGTTTTTGATCTATTCAGGCCATCAATGGATTGAATGATGCCCGTGTGCACGAGGAGGGCCATCTGTTTACTCAGTCTACCAATTCAAATGTTAATCTCATCCAAAAACACCCTCCCAGATACGTTTGGGAGGTTTCACCAAATATCTGGGTACCATATTCCCCAGTCAAGTTGACACAAAATTAACCATCACAGCTGCCTTCCTCTGGGCCTCATGTTATATGAGAACAGTATTGGGTAAGCTCCCACAGTTGGATTTCCCTTATATTTCGCTGAACTCAGTCCCTAAGCAATATATGCATTACTCAAACTTACTGACTTTCAAAATCACTAAGTCAAACTTACTGACTTTCAAAGTCACTTTCAAAAGTGACTTGTGGCAAGTGTGCCATGGTGCTGAGGTCTTTGTTCATTTCGACTGGAATAAAATCGGACTTTGCCACATTCTCCTAAGATAAGGTATGATAGCATTTACTTGAATTTGTTCTGTGGATGTTGGTACATTGTGATTTCAGTTACAGAAAAGCCACAGATGGAACTGATGTTAAAAGCACCTCAAGGACAACCAGGGACTAGAGCAAATGCTAAAAGGAGTTCTTCTGCCCTGTCATCAAGATTCTGAATCACTCAATTTATTGGACAAAAGCATTTAGCTCTGATTCCTCTTACTTTCTCTCTAAATCTCCATCAGAGTAAGAAGAGACTTTGAGAGAATTAAACTGTCTTCTGAATATCTGTTACAGATGTGAAAGATACTTGAGAAAATACATGATTGTGATTTCATCATTTTGGGAAAAGCAGCTTGATATGCTTTGACTTGTTATTACTACAATTCCTTCTGAGATAGCAACTCACGTTACGCTAACATGGGCCAAAAAAAAGTGCTTGTGTTTTTGTCCTTTATAGAGTTTTTTAAAAATTAAAAAGCTAAAAATTAGTTTGTTTTAAATAGTATAGCAGTAGATTTTAGAGGTCTCTTTGAGATTTTAGAGCCTGTTCATCCCTTGATTAGGAATTTCTAGCCAGGACTCAGAGAGGATAAGGGCCCAATTTCTGGTCAGTCGGGGTGCTGGTTGTGAGGCTATTGTCTCAGCTCCAAACATATCTTCATACTCTGCTTTGTCATGAGACTCTGCAAACCACATCTGTCCTTTGCTGGAGAGCTTTTTGTTAGGGTCCACCAGGATTGGACACGAGAGACTGGAACCTGGAGGCGGGAAGAAGGGAGCTCCCCCTTTCTGTTTGCTTTCTGTTTCTAACAATGATGGCACAGCCGTGGTTCTCCAGAAGCCGAGCAGTGGCTTTTCACTCCTGAAGGAATAGTGGGTTCCATGGTGCAGTTTTCCACACTCGTAGAACAGCTTCATCGCTCCACTCGAAGATCACAGCACCATCAGCTGGTGCCCCCTCTTCAGAGGTTTGAATCCGAGCTCTGTGGAGTCCCCACATTTCTGGGGTGCCGGTACCAGGAGAGTGGTGTCCACTCCTGAGAAGTTTCACTCCCAGCTCCTGGTAAAGGTTCCACATTTTAATGATCCCAGACTTGCCTCTGGTTCCCAGCCCTAAGCGTGGTGACTTCCTACTGCGGTTCTCTCTGTGATACCTGAGAGTCCCCTTTTGGCCTCCCACCTCTTGACTATCTGGTTGACAGTTATTTTTTCAATCATCTCCCTTAGAATAATTGCTGTGGTCTTGGTTCAAGATGTAACAGGCACCCATGTTTTCAGCTCCTGGAAAACAGCCATGAGACCCAGGTCCTCTTCTATGCAATCCCAAGCTCAGGTGAAATTTTCCACTAGCTTTCCTCAACACAACATAGGGATCCCTCCCTAGATGATGTGATTCACCCCCATGGGGATAGCTGCAAGATGAGGGGAAACTAATGTTTTACTTACACCCTGGTCATAAAGACCTCTCCTTGCTCCCTCCTTCACTCCCATGCTGCTGTTCCTCAGTCTCCTCAAGACCTCTGTCCATTCAGTCTGTTTTCTCCTACTTAATAGCACCTTCTCAGCTTCCCTTTTCTCTTTATAAAGTCAGTCTGGATCCCATTATCATCATTTCAGTCACCCTGCAGTCCCTTTTACTCTCACATGCTTTTGTTGTCCTGCCACACCCGATGACAGCACCCAAGCCAGAATCATTCCAACCTCTCTCCTCCCGTGCTCTGACATGACAGTAACTGCTCTGGAGAAAATTCACAATCTAAGCGTCTGACGTCAGCAAGATCCTGCCTGCCATAGCTCTCCTGATGCCTCTGCTCTCTCCTGATCCTACCCTGCTGCCTCCTTTTCATCTCACTTGGAGGGTGGCCTCACCTACCCTTCTCATACAACTTGAATATGGAGGCAATCTTAAGGTCTATTTCTACCTCCAAACCTACCAGCATCTTGTCTTACTTGATTTGGAGAAAAAGCTGTTCCTCCTCCTCGTCATAGGCTAAATCTTCCACTGTCCTGCTTTCTTATCTATTATGTTATCTAATTTACTTTCTATTGGCCCCCTCCACTTCCAATGTAATTTAAGTCTTATAAGGGCAGGGAGTTTGCATCTGTTTTGTTTGTGCAGATGTGAGGTGTGGGGAAAGGAAAGCTGATGAAAAAGAAAGCTTGAATGATTCCACGATTTTTGGCCTGAGCACTGGAAGGCCTAGAGTTACCTGTAACTAAGCTGGGGAGGGCCATTCATGGTGAGGTTTGGAAGGGACAGTCAGGAGTTTAGTTCAGGACATGTTAGCACATTAGACATCCACGTGGGGATGTTGTGTAGGCAATGGGATGTGCAACTTTTAGAGAGGTCTAGGATATAGGGATAAATATAGGTGTCATCATTGTAAAGATGGCATTTAAAGCTATGAGACTAGATGGGAACTTTAAGGAGTAGTTGTCAATAATAAAGGGAAGGAGTCTAAGGACTGAGCCCAGGGACACTCCAATGCCAAGAAGCCAGGGAAGAAAAACTACCAAGGAGATTGAAAAGAAGAGCCCTGGACTGCGAAACCAGGTGGAAAACCAGGACAATGTGGCATCCTGACATCTCAGTGAAGAAAGTGTTTCAATGAAGTGTCCCACTTCTTCACATTCCAGAAAGTGTTGCTGGCAAGTGATATTAAATGAGAACAGCGAGTGAACCATTGGATTTGGCATTGCAGGGAGTCATCGCTGACCTTGGCAAGAGTGGGTTTAGTAGAGTGGGGAGGGGATTAAAACATAATTGGAGT
>NW_012114411.1:2334955-2347446 GCF_000951035.1 Colobus angolensis palliatus
CAAGGCTTCTGCAAGGCTTCCCATCCAGGAGCTTTTCATCCAGGGATGCTATTGGAGGCCAGACTTCCAGTTTTGCTAGGAAGAGATGCCTATTAAGTTAGGGGGCCAGGGATTTGATTGTAGCAGTCGCTATTCAAGTCAGCCAGTCATCATTGCATTCATAAGTCAGGGACTCTGTACTTGCAGTCCCAGTAGGCACTTGCTCTGGTGATGTGATTTAGAGAGTCAGTGGCAGGGTTTGAGCTGCAGTGTGAGCACAGAGGGTTAATTTAGTCACAGAGAGCCTGAGCAGCCTGTGAGAGTGACCCTCTGCATCCTACATGGAATGAAGGGCAACATGGAGAGACTAAAGACAATCCCTCAAAGCCTAGCTTCCTTCATTGCTCCTTCTGCTGTGGACTGTGCTGTGGGGACAGTACACATGCGGGAACATATTACACACGGGCAGCTGTTTGCAGTGAACAGTGATGCAAAGGCTGAGATAGTATCCTCATGAAGACCTCTAATCTCAAGTCCTTTTTTGTAGTAGGAGGAATACATAATTTAGACAATATTATCTTGTACAGTTAACAAAAGGAAACTAGAGTAAGAGGGAATTCGCCTCTGCTGAACAAACCAAGCTTCTCTATATCATCTAGCAAGGCCATAAAAACACCATCTACAGATTGACTTTAGTAAAGGAGCCTACTGAGGACACAAGCACCTGAATTACAGATTCCCGGAGCACACACAAGCATTTATCGCTGACAGACAAAGGAACAGAATCTCCAGGAGGCAGCTGGCATCTTTTCATTTTGAAAATGCTTTAATAAGTGTTGACAACACTGTTTTGCAAAATGTAAAGGTACTATACAAATTCTTAATACAAAAAGAATAAATTAAAAGCAGATTTCTTTTTAAATTCTGCAACTTTGTCTACAACGTACATCTTTTTCATTGATTACATTTGAACAGAATCCAGTAAAATCATTTTACATGCTCTACAGTCAGTTTCAGGAGCAACCTAATCTTTTTTTCCCCATTATTAAACTAGACTCCATTTTACACAACCTGTAATAAACTATTGACATTAATGTATATGTAAAACTTTACACCTAGTTAACTAAGCAGTAACTGGTCGTCTGATAGCACCTGGATGGGGTTTGCTATATTTAGAACTAAACTAATACTGAATGAAAACAAATTGGAATTTTAACAGTTTCAACACTCACCTGCATATAATAAAATAAAAAATCAACCTGGCTCATAACATAGTCTGATGTATGTGTTTTCACCAGTCTTCTGACTGAAACAGGCAATTTCTTTTACGCATCCGAAGAATCCAATAGGGGCTTTATATCAGACCAGGGACTTCATATTTCACCTTATTTTGTTTTAAAGGAATAGGGATAAAGAGTTTGCAAGTGCTTGTGTACAATAACTACATCATTTCCCACCACACTGATCATTAATCATGTCAGTCTCAAAGGACTAACGTTTTATGTACATTTTGTGTTAACTGAACTCAGCTAAACAGTAAAACCTGTTTTACTTAATCTCTGTCTTGACTACCAGACTATCATGATGTTTGCTGGAACTGTAATTCCTGTTCCCACTCCATTTCTCTCTGTCCCCCGAATTGAAAACATAACCCAAGTCTTTAGAATTTTTGCCTCTCATTCCTTGCAACTCAAGTGGGCTAGAATCGTGATCCGGTTTTCTCCAGACTAGATTTCAAGTTACTCTGCATGGTGTGGAACCTGTAACCACGTAACCTCATCACCTTCCTTTTCCCTTTTGACTTTTCCTGTTGCACACAGTTCAGTCTGACTCTTCATGAATCTTCTTTGGGAGAAAGAAAAATGGCCCTATGTATAATGTTTCTGAATGCGGAAGGGAGAAAAAAAATCACTGCTCTTTGTAGCTCTAACCATGAAAATAAAAGCAACAAAAATATCCCCCAATGAATCCCTAGAATCATTTAATAATATCATAACTGGTTTCTATTTGTCCTGCAGGTATACACTTAAAGCGTTCTGGGAATATTAATCCCTTCTGCATGCTGGAATCACCAGTCTAGCCATGCATGGAGCTGGGGAAAGCAGGCCCTGAATCGTCTACAGAGACTTGGTGAAGGAGGCCACGGCCCGCCTTGTCCCGGCCAGGTGTGTGTGCCCCAGCTCGACTCTCAGTGGTCTCCAGGCTGCAGCAGAAGGAATACCTTGGTATTTATTTCGTTTTAGTATCCATCCTTACCCTCCTGGTCTGGTACAGCCTATGGTTATTCTTGGATTCCACATACATGAAAAGCGAAGATTTTTCTTTTCTTTTTATGCTTAAGCTAACTTCAGTTCTGCTTTCCCACAAAACGACTCCCACCCTGGCTCCTGTCCCTGGCTGTCAATGTCTTTCCAATAGGAAGTCATTAGAGTGAGAAAAAAATTCAACCCCCACCCCCCACCCACTTGCGCCCAAAGCACAGCAACACCACCTCTGCGGAAACCTTTTTGTGCCATCTTGAATAACCCAACTAAAGTTGTGCAGCACTTGTTATTATAAAGGTATTTTTGAGGCCTTTGAAGATTGATGGCTTTCCAGTTGTGTTTGCAGTGTAGCTTAAAACACATGTAAACGTGCAGCTCCCACACATTAATTTTTTTCTTCTTTCCTCTTTTGGTATCTGCACACAAATGTGCATGACAGTAAGTGATGATACGGACACATGGGCCCTTTGGGAGCTGGTATTTTTTTCAACCCTGTTCTGCCTGTTGGCTAGTAGACACATGAGTCAAATCTTTCTACCTAAGGGCATAGTTGGGTTCTTGGAGTAAGTGACACATGGGAGAAGTTGGATCTGAGCTCTTTTGTCACACAAGTGCTAACGAACAGAAAATGAGCCACAACAGTTAAACACTGAATGGATCGCAATGTGCTTTTCCCTTGGTTTCCCATAAAAAAGAAAATGAAACACCTTGTGCAAAAAAATAGGATACGCTTTTACTGGTTTGTTTTAATGAGAGAGAACCACTTTTGGCCATTATCACCTTATGTTACTACAAATCCTGAAAGGAAAGCAGCTTTGAGTCTTGGGCTTGGCTGAACTCCCTGTATGGACCGGGGCTAACGGTACCCTCCATGACTCCCGCGGGTCTGTCTTCCTTTGTGTCCAGATGGATGGCGGCTGTGAGTCAGCAATGCCAGTCAAGACTCCCTCGTCTTTACCGTGGCATTGGGGCAGTTTCTCAGGCTCTCTACGGAGAGAGACGTGGGCCAATAAGGGAGAGGGCTAGAGAGAGGACACCAGTTTACACAGGGTTGACTTACACTTGTGTGTAGTAGCAGTTCAGAATTTAAAAGAAATTTCCTTGCAGAAAGAATGTCTTCCTCTTGGCCCCTCTTAATTTCTTATGTTTTTATTTTTTAATCTTTGGCAGCATAGAACTGATTGTGGTCCTCTGATGCATCTCTGGTGTCGAGAGCTTCTTCTCATCCTCCCCTTCCCCCACAGCCACTCCCCACAAGCTGTCCCATCCAGGAATATTTTAGGTGTAAACTGAATTTGCCACGAGGCCTCCTGTTCACGAAGTGCTTGATTGGCCTACGTACGGGTGGCAGGCTGGACACAGCTGACCGTCTTTCTGGGTCACCCTGTAACTCAAGTCCCCTGTCCTGTTCTCTCCCAATGCTACTTGTCCGCAGGAATTGGATGCCAGCCGGCCCCCCTGACGGTTCCTGGCCTAGGGGCTGTCATGGCAGAGGGAAGCCACCAAGGTGCCATTGAGGATTGGTGTCTGGCTCTCTATGGGCAAGAGCGCCAGGGGACACACAGTGGGACCGGAACCTTCCAGAGTGTCTCCTCAGTCAGGTTTTTGAGGGGGAGGGAATGCGGAGACAGGAGAAAAAAAGTGCTGAGGGCCGAAGCTGGTGCAGGGTGACGGTGCGTCTGGGTAAGGCAAATGAGAGGCAGTGAGGTGATCTCAGAATGGCGTTGAGGCGGTCAGATTAGGCCGGGCTGGCTCACACGAGGGTCCCGGGCTTGGCTTTTTCCTGCCCGTACCACTGGACATCAGCTAGTTCTGGATAGAGGGAGGAATCCAGGAAACAGCTATCATTGTAGCTCCTGTGGGAGGCCCAAGAAAGGAGATGAGACAGTTAGTGGAGGAGGACGGGCTCAGCCAGGCCTAGACTGAGAAGGATGTGTTCACCTTGACAGGGCCCTGGGCTAACCACGAGTCTTTCCTGTTCAGAGCAGTGAGGCCTGAGACCCTCAACAGTGCTGCGTGTACAGAAGGCCCCAGAATCCACACAGAGGGGCCGCTTGAAACCTAGAGCATTTGTGAAGGAGGAAAACGGAAGGTAACGCTTACTCAGTGCACTGGTTCTTCAACGTGGCTGCATCCGGGGAGCACCTGGGAACTCTCAGAAATACTCATGCCTGGGCCCCGCCTCGGGAGACAATGGCCTAATTGGTTTGGGGTGTGTTTGAGCGCTGGGAGCGGCCAAAGCTCCCACCAGGTGATCCTCAGATGCAGCTGAAGCCAGACTCTCCGGGCTTTCCTCAGGGGACTTTTCCCACGACAGCTGCCGGGGTTGTCCTCCGTGAGACCCCAGGGCTAACCAGATGTCACTAGGACATTTTTATTCTGTCCTGGAAGAACATTCGAAATGTGAGGTTTCCCTATAGTGAAACTGCGGTGGTATTTTGAATTGTGTTTTAAAAGTTAAAAAAAAAATGGTGACGTTGCTTTATTCTAAATAACATGCATTGTTTTGTGATTATAAAAGTGTATTCATTTAAAATATACAGGAAAGTCTATAGAAGAAAATAAAAGGCTTTTTTTTTTTTTAAGTATTTTAGGTAGGTATCACCATTTAGGTTGGGTAGAAGTAATTCTTAAATCTCGAGAAGCAATCATAGATAGGTGGAAGCCGATAGTCATTACTAGGGATCATGATTAGGAAAAACAGCCTCTCTCCAACGATCCTGAATGAGCCCTTTGAATTCATCTCCTGCAACTGATCTCCCTGTGGGGAGTGCTAGGGGAGTGGTGAGGGATGGGTGACAGGAGGGGACCCTAACCCAATGTAGTTTGGAGCAGGTGAGTTTTAGGAGCATTTCAGTACCAAACACAGCTTCACGACTGAGAATCCGCAGTCATCCCCAGCTTTCCGTTTCATTTGCTAACCTCTCTAGGAACAACGGGATGTTGTAAATGTTTCTCATCTGGCCTTAAAATCCATGAAAGCTGGAACATCCCAAGGCATCTGTGCACATACTGGTGGATTTTATTGAGAGTCCTGTGCTTGGAGCACCAGAAATAAACGAGCTTCAGAAGCAAAGTAAGAAAAGGCCCTTGATGATGACACTGGCCACGGGTATTACTATATGTAGGTGGTAAGTGGACGTTTCTGGGACACCTGTCCTGCAAACTTTCTTTCCACCCTAAGCTGACTTTTGAAATTGTGCCTGACTGAAAAACTTCTAAGGGGAAGAGGTGGTTGGGCCCTCCAGGGGTCCTGTGTTTCTCCTAGGGGGACATCTCTCCCTAATTCCACGTGGTCCTGGTGGTACTGTCCACCATGCCGCCATCCTCACTCCCGGGGGGACCAGGGGACAAGGAACCCAATGGGGCCGGGCCAAGGAGAGTCCCCCGATCACAATCCCTGGTTCAAAGATGGCCACGTGCCTGAGCAGCTTTGAAACCACAAAGATGTCATTTCCTCCCGAGAACGAAGTTAACAGGAGGAGGAAGCAGAGCTAGAGAAGGAACGAGACCCAGCCAGCCCAGGCTCCAGTGACATCAGCCGGTACGTGCTCTTGTTTGCTTACGCGTGTTAAACTGAGTTTTTCATATGTAACTAACGAATATTGGCACATGTAAGTAGTTTCTTAAACTGTTGATGAAATGTTTGTTTCTAACACGAACATGATCTGGGTCTGTTTGGGACAAAAGTTCCCTCGGGACTTCATGAGATCTAAGGAACCACTGTAGCCAGTGTTTCCCAAAGTAGTCCTGTGAGTTGTCTGAGGGGAAAAAAAGGTTCCATGGATAAATACATTTGAGGAGTCTGCCTTTAAGAAGCCTGAAAAGTAAATGTATATGAAACATACATTAAAGGTTCTGAGAAGTCCTGGATTACTGTTTGTCCCAGAACTTCTGCAAGAGTATCACCTATGAAGATCCACAGAACACACTTTGAAAAACACTCTTAAATAGGCTAATATTATAAAATGAGGTTGACTTATCTTGTATGTTGGATCCTGAACAGTTTCTGGTTCAAACTGTTACTGTTAAAGTTGAGTAATAATTGTGACAATATAACCTGCTTCACAGGGACCAAAAGTCCACTATGTATTGAACATAAAGGCTCAAGGAGAGACCACTGAGTTCAAAGCAGTGATGTCTGGATAAGGCAGTAGATGAGGTTAAGGGTTTCCTGTGGTGGTTTATTCGGTATGTGAAGAGCCTAACCCTTAGCTGGCCTGTGCTGTTCTCCTTCTGGGTCACAGAACTCATATATGACAGGGCATTGGGATCTGGATGATAGGGTGGGAGTTGCTGGATCGGTGGTTTGGTTCTCAGGTGGCGCCCAGAGGGGCCACAGTATGGAAACCACTGGCCTGCTCCTGCCTCTGAGGAAACAGAGCTGGAGGAAAAGATGTAAAGATGTGTTTTTCCAAAATTGTGATGTCTTACACAGAATCTTTCTTAGTGCTTCCCCATCTTTAAAGCTATAAATGTTGCTTCATGTATTGGTCTCGTATTCTCAAGTTGGGGGAAGAGACCCTGGTTTTGGCTGCTCAGCTAAGCCTTTGCCTTGCAGTACAAATTCAATTTTAGGGTAATAGTCAAGGAATGCCATGTGCTACGAAAGCAAAATTAATAAGAGAGACCATTTAGGAAGCATTTATTCTTCATGAATAATACAAATGGGGCCACTCAATAGTTGCCCTAGTAAAGCTAAGTCCGTCATTCACTGGAATAGGAGCTGGGGCTGGATGAAGATGTAGGTGTGCTCTCTAAACTGTGACCCAGCAGAGCAGCTTGGCACTGGGCAGTCTGGGTCACAGAAGTGACAACTTCAGAATCTGTGAGGGCCAGTGCCTGTGGGGGCTTTCCACAGGAAGAAAGCCCTTTCCCAGGACTATGCTGAGATGTGTGGCCTGCAAAGCGTACTGGCCAGGGGCCCTCTGATACCAGACAGATGGCAAATTCACCCACATCTCACAGGATTGTGTGGTTTATAAGTGCTTGGCCTAGGGAGGTGGGGCTGCTGGGAGGGAGGAATTTCAAACTGAATTATTTTTGTAAATGTTATAACTTACAAAACAATTGGTAGCACATACTTGGGTTGTTGAATAGTCCTGCAGTTGGGGACGAGGCCCTCTAGAGGCGTCCGGTCTTACCTGGTCTGGGAAGGAGCTGTTGCTCAGTGTATGTAGGTGTGTCCCTGCACGTGCACACATGTATGCACACGAAGTATGCAGATATTTCAAGCAGATGTGCCTACATTTCCACAGCAGCTCTTTCAAACCTGGTTAATTCTAGTTCTGGCTATCATCCCAACCTCCATCACCTTTAGCAGATGAGATGATCGGCCCTCCCATACTGGGGGAGAAAAAGGCCATTCTTCCTACCTCATGACATCATCCTATCTCAAAATCTCCTCTCTTTTCTGGCACTGGCCGGGGGGTTGTCTACCTTCCTTCCAAAGCCTAAGTCCCAGTCCTCCAATTCTCCATCTGCCAACTTTGCAATATTGTCCGAGCTTGTCAGAAGTCCAGTTTTTTCTCTACAGGAAACAAGACTCTCTGTTAACCACCCCTCACCCTTGTCTGTGCATCCGTGTTTTTGCACTTGGAATGGTCTCTCCCTGTCTCAACCCCCTCCTCCCACCGCAGGCTTCTGAGCCAGGCCCACATAACATCTCCGTGAACTCAAAAGTGACCCTCTCATTTCTGAATCCTCTCAGCGTTTTGTTTCTAAGTCTTAGAGCACTGAATACGTAAGTGTGGCAGTTTCTCATGCTCCTCGTATATCTCCTGATGGGCAATTTGATTTCAATGCCTTGTGTCCCAGTTAGACTGTAAGGGTCCTGGGGCTAGGAACCAGACCAGGTGTTTTCTGTCCCTGTGCTTTGCAAATTTCGACAGGCGTTTTATTCACTCAGGAATCTTGTTAAATGCACACTAGGTTCAGTAGGCCAGGGTGGTGCCCAGGAGTCGAACTTTCTAACGAGCTCCCTGAGGATGGTGGTAGCAATAAAAATGCTGGCTTATGGACATTTCGGAAAGCAATGCTCACAGCCTTTAGTACTCAGCACAGCTGTTAAGAATGCCGGGATGATACGGTGGGGGTGCTTCTGGATCAACTCAGTCTGCCCTTGGGGCTTTGAAACTTACATTGCAGCAATGCTGTTCTTTTCAGGGACACTGATTACTAACAGTAAAATGTCTACAAATATTTGAATATAGGTAGAACATGGTGAGTCTAAAACATACTTTGGGGCCAGGCGCACAGATCACTTAAGGTCAGGAGTTCGAGACTAGCCTGGCCAACATGGCAAAACCCCGTGTCTACTAAAAATACAAAAGTTAGCCACGTGTGCACCTGTAGCTACCAGGGAGGCAGAGGTTGCAGTGAGCCAAGATCATGCCACTGCACTCCAGCCTGGGAAGCAGTATTGGGAATATCTAACATCTGATGTAAGAACCTCCATCTAAAAACATATAGTTCCCCACGTATCTGGAAATAAGGCATAAATACAGCATTCTGGAAACGGTGACATGGAGAAAAGCAACACATATGCAGCACATGTGGGACCACAGACTCATGGGCAGTAGGAACAAAACTCCTCTTACGGTACCTCTATTCATCAGTACTTTGGTGAGGTGGAGACTCAGACCCATCCAGAATGGGTGAGTTTTCTGTTGCTTCTCTGAACAAAGGAAAGCAGGAGGAGGAAGAGAAGAGAGGTCATGTTACAGAGAGAAACTGACACAGACACGATTAGCAGCTTAGTAATACATCCGAAAGGCCTACTGATTAGATACCTGAGTTAGCAACAGATCATACAAGTCATGCAGTACTTTCAGTCCCCATAATTGAGTCAAAAGACATAATTTGTTAGGAGGGATGGGCCCTCTTTGGCACTTTTTACCTGTGGCCTCATTTCGTGTCACATCATAGCAAAGAGTTTACGCAAGAACCAAAATAGCTGTTTTGTTTCAAATTTGTCTTGAGTCCTCACTAGTTGTAGATGGTGAAACAGGCAAGTTTCAAGACCATCTTATGTGCATAGGACCCTGAGGAGTGCTTGTACATTTCAGAGCCTGTTGCCAAATACAATCATATATTTGAATCGGGTGAGATTGGGCATGATTCAGAAAAAGAAAAGTTGGAAGATCTACAGAGGGATCTTGCAATCTGAAGTTTCTTGTTTGGTCACTGGAGGTATTATATATATGAAAGATGTGTCATTCTTTTATGAGTTAATCTTAGTGAGACTCTTAGACCCTAAACCTTGCAGAGGCTGCCTGGCCACACAGGTGAGAGCTGCTGGGGTGTGGGTGGTACGTGAGTAGGTGTTAATGATCTAGAGTTAAGGACGGAGGGGCAGCTACTGCCCGACAGACAGCCCAAGAAGTAGGAGCAGACACAGGAACAGCGAGTTGGGGCTCCAGTTTCCCCTATTTTAAAAGGAATCAGGCAGCATGGGATTGTTCAGTGATTGTCAAACTTTGTTCAGTGATTGTCAAACTTGAGTGTATGTCAGCATCACCTGGAGGGCTTATCAGAAAGCAGCCTGCTGGGCTGGAGTTTTGGATTTTTTTAGGTTACAGATGAGCCTGAGAATTTGCATTTCTGATAAGATCCCAGGTGAGGCTCTCACGTGCTGCTGCTTGGGGACCACACTTAACTACCGGTATAGTGGGAAAAGTCAGGGTTTGGGGTCACAGAGGGCAGAGCTAGGATTCCAGCTCCCTCCAGCTGTCAGACTTTGGGCCAGGCACTTAGTTCCTCTGAGCCTCATCTATGAAACTAAAACATCTGGGTATTTCTGTTGCCAGGGGACGATAAGGATTATATGAGCTGTGTGTTAGAAGCTGCTCCCAGCCTTTGAGTACACAGCAAGCACTCAGTAAGTGTTAGGACGCTTTCTCTCTTGCCCAAAATGAAGGCTCCAGAAAACCTCGTGTAAAAAATTACTACAGATAAACCTGCAGGAACAAAAATGCCGGCCAGTGCCTGTAATCCCAGCACTTTGGGAAGCCGAGGTGGTCAGGAGTTCGAGACCAGCCTGGCCAATGTGGTGAAACCCTGTCTCTACTAGAAATTTGCCAGGTGTGGTGATGCACACTAGTAATGCCAGCTACTAGGGAGGCTGAAGCAGGAGAATCATTTGAACTGTGGAGGTTGCAGTGAGCCGATATTGCACCACTGCACTGCAGTCTAGGCAACAGAGTGAGACACTGCAGTCTAGGCAACAGAGTGAGGTGACAGCGGATCATGGGGCTTCTCTTGAAGACACTTCTCAGTGACAAATGCCCATCATCCATTTACTGACTTATCTTTATGCCACTAGGATCTGCATATCTATGACACTCTTTCGAGCTGACACAGTGAAGAACATGGAAGGAGAACTCACCCAGTCTGCCAGGTTAGGATGTGGTGGGGGCTGCTTGGGGGAGTGGCTCCAATTTCACTTGACGGTGTCGAGCTTCTCTGGCTTTGAGGTAAGGCAGCTATATGCAGGTGGTGCAAGAAAGGCAGAGAGCAGACAGGGATCAGACACAGGTGGAGGAGCTTGTGACCTGCTGGCCGACACCAACCCAGCGGCCAGAGGTCACCATTTCCAGGGATACTGGAAAGGACCCCAGGGCAGGGTCTGGGCATCCGTATGGCATGGCCACAGTGGGGAACCATCTCTGCATCCCACCAATTCTATTTTCTCCCCACTACCATGCACCTTCCTTCTAAGTCAAGTTGACCTGGGATCCTAGGTCCCCACTTTGCCACCAGGAAGTGGCCATAGGGATGGTGACAGCTTTAATAGCAGCAAAGAACCTGATGTCCACATAGTCCTCTGAGTGAGACCTGAGCAGGGCTCATCCAGGGACGACGTATTTCTCTGGGCCCAGGGCATTTTCAGTGTAGCCCCATTGTGAACTTGTTTCTCTCCATTGTGAAGAGAGGGCATTCAGGCTTATCATTGCCACTGTAGTGCACTTTGAAGGGAGCAGGGCTTTTAATAGCTCATCCAAACCTGAGCACTAGGCATGTAGGCAGTATGGAAGCCCAGTTGGAAAGATTTAGTAGGAAGTCAATCCTACTTAAATGCATCCTTTGCTTTTTTGGTAATGGAATGTTTTCCATCAGTAAACCTCAACTACAGCTTCTTAAAAACTTTAGTCTGAAATATGTTCCAAAAGATCTACCTAATCTCTTTACATAAAGCAAATCTACCAGACAAGTGCTGCAATTTTGATTGATAGAACATAAACCTTCCTGTTTGTTGGAGATGTTTACAACATGTTGGTTCTTTATCTAATAGGGTCACAGATGATCATACTCAAGATCTTCCTGGGGAGTCAATGGCAGATTTCACTGGGCTATTTTACAGATGAAGAAGGAACATAAAGAAGGTTCTAGGACCTTGAAGTCCCCGAAAAACCCACTATTACCTGATCTCTGGAGCTTGTCATTTGGCCAATGGACCCTAATAAACATGGTCCACGGGGATGTGGGGATAGAATGCCAGAGCCTGGCTCACTTGGGCAGCCAGGTTCTTCCTCTTTGCCCTGCTGTCTCTAGGCACCAAGAATTTCCTACAGTTCCCCAAAGATGAACCCCCCCATTATCTCAGGTCACTGTTTCCCCTGATCTTTGCCAAATTCCTGACTCAAGAGTTCCTCCCATTTGCTTCTGACTCTCATTCTGTTCTTACAATGTTTACCATTTCTGTTGTTCTCAGTGTCCCTCTCTCTGAGTGGTAAGAGTATGTTAATAAGCCAGTGCTGTGACCAGAGCACAAGGCAACTGCTCAGTGTTGGTCATTGCCACTGTTATTAAATGTAATTTAAAGGAATGGGTGGTTTCTTCCATTTTTTTTTAAACTTGATTCAATACCACCCAATGCTCTCGACTACAAGAATATGAGGGAAATTTTCAGACATACCATCAAGGATATTGAAGACATTTAACAAAAATACAGTTTGTGGCTGCGGCTTATCATGATCGAAAAGGGAAAGCCAGGAGCAGTCAAGAATTCTGCCAAATGCCCAGCTCTGGCACTCTGTTTATTAGCCAGTCTGCCCCCATCTGGGGAGACACTGGCCAAATCTTTAGACTTGACCCAAGCCCATCCCCAACCCAGCTTCCTTTGCAAGCTACAGCTGTGGGCTTTCACTGGAATCCTCTCCTCACTAGGGTAAAAGACTCACCTTTGGTTGGATAAACCCGGAGACATTACCTAAGTTTCTTAGATTTCTGTCCTTACAAGGGGAAATG
>NW_012114411.1:2347641-2371310 GCF_000951035.1 Colobus angolensis palliatus
GGCAGCAGCCCTTGACACCAGCGAGCAGTTCGCCCCCAGGCCTTCCCACGTGCGCCCGGCCGCCCCTTCTCACCTGACGTGGCCTTGCACATCTGGGGCATCCTGGTGACCCTGCTGTGCGCCACGAAGGTGCTCTGGGAGGAGGTGCTGTACTGCGAGCCGCTGTCTGAGGAGGTGGAGCTGGTGTGCGACAGGCGGCTGTGCTCCTTGTGCGAGGCGGTGGAACGCTGGTACCACTGGCGCAGCTCGTCTGAGACGGCAGCACGGCCCGCGCCCTTGTCGTGGGCACCCTCGCGGCCCAGCGACGGAGTCCGCAGGATCTGCGATCGCGACGGCGTCAGGCGGCCCGTGTCGCCCTCGTCGCCGCCGCCGCGCCAGCTCTCCTTGAACAGGCCGCCCGCCGTGTAGGAGTTGGAGGTCTTGAACTGAGCCTTGACACTGTAGTGGCCCTCCTGGTCGCTCTCCAGGCTGCGCACCACCACCGGCGTGGCGCCGCCCTCGATGTACAGCGGGTACTCCTTGATGCGGTACTGCGAGCTGGGCTGGCTCTGGCTGTGCAGGTACACACCGCCCCCGGCGCCCCCTGCGCCCCCGCGTGCCGCCAGGTTGGGCATGCTGCCCGAGCTGGCCGAGCCCAGTGCGCCCGCCGCCCGCTGTCGCTGCCTCTGCCGCTGGCGCGCCTTGGACGGCGAGTCCTCGGCCAGCGTGGAGTAGTTGGCGTTCATCTGCGCCGGGTAGTAGTGCTCCGAGCTCGAGTGGCTGGTGCACGACGAGCAGTCGTCCATGGGGTCCGAGCCATTGCTGCTACGAGTCCGCGGGGTGTAGAAGTCGGGGCTCCCCGTGTCATTCTCCGAGCCCAGGAGCTTGCCCTGGGACTCCAGGCTGGAGCTCCGGTGCCTAAAGTGCAGTGCAAGGCTGTGCAGTCGCGTGGGGCTGATGTCCACCGACCTGCCAGGAGACGGCCCGGGTTGGTCTAGGGGTGGGGGATGGGCCCAAGAAGGGGTGCTCCGGGGAGGAGGGGGACCTGAGGAGGGCACTGAGGGCCTCCACGCAGGCTCAGGCCCCAGCCCAGCAAGCCAGAGAGTCTCACTCAGCAGGGCTGCCTGGGGGATCCGGGGGCTGCCTGTTGTTTCCAGCGAATGAAACTGCCGGTTGTGGCGGGAGGTGAACCTGGCGTCTCCACCTTGATTCCCAGTGGGAAGCGGGACTGAAGCTAGGACTCACAGAAGGGTTTCGATTTTTGGGATTTGTTTGTTTGTTTGTTTGTTTGTTTTAAGTGTAAAATGATTCTATAGACACAAAGAGAACCACAGAATCATTCCTCTAGTATTATGGTTAAATCAGATAGGGCTGGGCACGGTGGTCCACGCCTGTAATCCCAGTGCTTCAGGAGGCTGAAGAATTGCTTGAGCCTGGGAATTTGACACCACGCTCTGCAACATAGTAAGACCTCATCTCTTACAAAAAAATTAGAAAATTAGCTGGGTATAGTGTTGTACACCCATGGTCCCAGCTAGTCAGGAGGCTGAGGAGGTAGGATCACTTGAGGATGCAGTAAGCTGTGATCAAACCACTGCATTCCAGCCTGGGCAACAGGGCAAGACCCTGTCTTTCTTGAAAAAAAAAAAAAAAAAAGACAAAACACAAACCAGATGAAATGTCCATATTTACAGATCACATCAAAAAGCAGTCCTACAGAGAGGCCCTTCATAGAATTTAACCAAATACTATTACATAATCCATATAAATAGACTCCCCTTTCCTGTGAAAACTGGGAAATAGAAGGTTGGTGGCAAATGAGATAATTAAAGAATGATGTAAATACTCACCACACCATTACTTTATCTATAATTCATTCTGCTCGTGTGAGTCCACTCAGGGCTCAGGGAAGTGTGAAACACTATCACATGGCAGATGATGTT
Source organism: Colobus angolensis palliatus (assembly GCF_000951035.1). NCBI lineage: Eukaryota > Metazoa > Chordata > Mammalia > Primates > Cercopithecidae > Colobus > Colobus angolensis. The sequence continues at coordinate 2,349,564 of NW_012114411.1, forward strand.
GCCTGATGCTGGGACTGCATGTGAAATTCACAGTGGCCCCACTGGCCAAGCACAGGAAGAGGCGAGTCCCACTTCCGACTGCCACTCAGAAGGGGGTTGAAAGTCTCCATCACGTGGCCCTCTGTGATCTGGTTTGCTTTTTTTTAGAAAAAGAAGGTGTGGCTAGGAGTGGTGGCTCACGCCTCTAATCCCAGCACTTTGGGAGGCCAAGGCGGGTGGATCACCTGAGGTCAGGAGTTCGAGGCCAGCCTGGCCAACCTGGTGAAACCCCGTCTCTACTAAAAAATACAAAAATTAGCCAGGCATGGTGGTAGGTGCCTATAATTCCATCTACTCAGGAGGCTGAGGCAGGAGAATCGCTTGAACCCGGGAGGCAGAGGTTGCAGTGAGCTGAGATTGCACCACTGCACTCCAGCCGGGGTGACAGCATGACTCCATTTCAAGAAAAAAAAAAAAAAACCAAACCAATAAAAAGAAGGTGTGATTCACTGAAGCCTCATTTTTGCCTGGCTTTTTTGCTCTTTATGAATTTACATTTTGAGGCACTAAAGGAAGTCCAGTATAAATTTAGGCCTCAGGAGAAAGATGTAAGAGCTCTTCCCATGCTAACCCAGCCAGCCTCTGCTGCCTCTGCTTTGATGAGGAAACTTTTCACGTTCCCTGTCTCCAGGAGCCCAGGGATTCTCTGGCTGGCTCCAAGTGCCCTCTGCATAGGTCTCTTGGCTAATGGGGGTTGACTGCTGCCAGCTTGGTTTTTTTATTCTGCTTCATTTATCCTCCCGGGTTCAGGTCTGACTGTAGCTCCTCCATTATTTGGGCCAGCTTGGGGCTGGCAATGCCCAATTTTAAAAAGGAGTAAAAAGGAAGGCCTGGTCTGAGCAGGGAGGTGGCCCAAAGGCCGGGCAGACTCACCTTGTGGAATGGACGTAGTGGGGACTCCGGACCCGCAGGTCTGGCGTGGACGGCATGCTGGACTGGGAGTTCCAGTGCGGGAGGCCGCGGATGGGGCTGTTCTGCAAGGAGTTGCTTCCTCCGCCTGCTTCCGCACAGCTTCCCGTGCTGGGGAAGCGCTTGTGGCTGCTGCAAAGCCAAGGATGCCATGTAGTCACCGCCAGACAGACAGCACCTGTCCTGCGGGGCTGGCTAGTTCAGGACATTGATCCCAGCATGTGGGGAAAGCTCGCCCGTGACTCCCACCTTGCTTGGTCAGACCTCTACTGTGGTTCTCAGCCTTTCCCCAGCAGTGGGTAGAGTCCTGGTCCCTGAACACCCTCCCCACTCCCTACCTAGGCAATGCGAGACAAAGACCCTGGTCAGCCTTCTCTGTCTCAGGCAGTGTGACGGTCCTGCCCTGTTTTTGTTTTCCAAGAAACAAATATTTACCTGTCCTGGCAGCCTCTTGGAGCTTGGTAGGGTGATTAAAGGAAATGAGAAAAACAGAGAAGCAGACCCAAATGCCTTCCAAAAAAAAACTCCCTACAAGGTCAGCCCAGTAATGAGCTGATAATACACAGCTTGGATTACAGGCTGCTTGGCTGGAGAATTCTGCTGGATGAGGGGGTGGAGTTCTGAACCACTGCAATTGCTCCGAGTGGACTTTCACTTGCCATTTCAGAATAGCGCTGCCTGAGATTTCCTAATTAATTCCTCTGGAATTTAACAGCATTCAAACCATCTGTCATCACGTGGATTGTGGGCCAAAGCCCCAATTTCTGAGTCACAAAAATGTACCTCAACAGGGTCGGCAGCAGAGGGCGCTGTGAGCACAGCCCCGTGAAAGGCAAACCCCAGAGGGAGGAACTAGGTTGACGTGGGTTTTGTCATCGTGGATGCTACTTGGGACAGTAGCATTGATTGTTCCAGAGCGTGGACGGTGGCCTCATTTGGCGTCATTCACGACGCAGCTTACCTGGAATGGCTGTGAGAGGAGCGCTTCTTGACCTTCTCATAGGGTTCATCTAAAGAGGACTCACTCCACATTTTGGGCTTGATGGGTGACCTGTCATAGTCGCTGCGGTGACAGTGCATCTGTCGGAGTCCCTCCAGGGACTGGGGAGGAGGAGGCCTGTTGTGCGATGGTGGCCGAGGAGGGAGTCCCTTGTGAGGAGAATGTAGGGGGGATATTGTGCTGGTAACCTGAGAGTCTTCTGCACAAAGACAGGAAGAGAGGAACTGAGCCCCCGCCATCCTTCCCACAGGCTGAGACAGAGCCCCCACCCCCATCCCCCCACACCTTGGAGCCATACAGCCAAACCCACACCTTCACCCCTGTAATGAGAAACCCTGAGACTCTTCCCCAGTTGCCAAGACAAGTCAAGACGAGTCAAACCAAACCAGGGCAAGCCAAACCTCCACTGCAGGCGGGACTGCATGGGAAGAGACGCGTCGCTTTTGATGAGACACGAATGGAGTGAAGTCTGAACGTCATTAAATACCACCAACAAATGACTGCTTCACGCCAAACAGCAAAATGTAGTTACTGCTCTAGTGTTGTCTTTCAACAGATGCTAAGCATCTAATTCACTTTGGGAGGGTCTGAGTTCCCGGAGAGTTTTGTCTGTTTCATTTGCTGCTAGATCCTCAGCTGACACATAGTAGGTGCTTGATAAATATTGGTTGGAGAAAAAAAAAATGAATGAGGGTCTATATGTCCATTGTAAATACCTGCTGGGTGGACCGGGTGTCTACTCTTTGCTTTTTTTCCCAGAGCTGTGTTTATTCTCTTTTAATTCTGTAATATTTTAAGTTTGAAACCGCCTTAACTTCTTTAAGGAGATGAGCTGCAAAGATTATGTATTAATAAATGATTCCCTGCCTCCGGGAAAGGAATGATCTAACACGTCAGTGTGCTAGAGGACTTTCAGAAAAAGCAAATGCAGTGAGTCTAGGAGGTGCTGTGGGAGAGGCTGGTCTTGAAGGGGCTTGAGCAGTGGGCAGGCAAAGAGGAGAAGGAAGGGCTTGAACCGAAGTGTGGAGGCCCTGACGGCAGGGTACCAGCTGCAGGCACATCTGGCTGGGCAGGGGCTGGTGAGGTGGGGCAGGAGGAGTGAGGGAGGAGCTCTGGTCAGCACAGCCGCCTTCTGTGTGCACATGTGAGCCAAGAGTCTGACTGATGGGGGCCTGGAATTCTGAGCTAAGGAGTTGAGATTTTGAAAAGTCACAGGAAAACTTTGCAACGTCTTAAGCATGGATGCATCAGGGTGAAAAATCCTGTTTTAGAACTATTCACCTGGCAGTGTTCTAAAACTAGAGACTAAAGCGGGGGATGAATGAATACTTCAGGCTGGGGCAGGTCAGCATTGAGAAGAGAGAGGAGGGAACGATTCAGGCTTCACGGGGAAGGCAGAGACGGGAGGTGGAGGGGAAAAAAGCACAGAAGCAAACCTTACAAACAACCAACTACCATTCACTTGCCCCTAAATCCATTTCCGGCGACTCGTTTCACCGCCTAATTCTCAGTCCCCCAGCCATGGACACTCAGTATGCACCCACTCCTCCTTTGCCCTCAAATCAGTAAAGGAAGAGTCCCTAGAAAGACAGCCTGCAGTGGGACCGTGGCATGCAAAAGGATGTGCTGACACCTGTGAGGAAGTCTAGGGTCTGCATCCGGAACACGGGGAAGCAGCTGGAATCACAAAAATTACCCCGTGACATTACCTATTGCTCCCAGCACCCCTCCATTACCAAGGAATCTCTCTCAATTTTCCTTGTTCCCTTTCCAGGAGAGACTGGGGTACTCAGAGGCCAACCACAGGGCTGGGATCTCTGATGCTCAAGCCCCCTGTTTCCTTGTAGCCCAATGGCCTCCCCCGTGTGTAATGAAGCAGACAAATATATTCCAGTCTGATAGCACAGCCAAGGTGACTAGGTAAATAACCCGCCAGACTTTCCCCACATCAAGAGCAATCATTATTATTATTGCAATTATCATTATTACTATGACTAGTGTGGACCTTTCATGTTTCCCATCTGAACAGCCACTTATCACTGCCTGCCTGAAGTCTCCCTACAGGGCAAAAAAATTAACTGCCACTTAATATATTTCCATATAATTAATGCACCCGCCTCCCAGTGTGATGGTTAAACATCCACTGGAGTATTCTCACATGGTTCTGGGTTTGGAATTCTTACTTCCCCTACGTACGGTGGTAGCGGGGGTTGGGGGAGGGACGAGTTCTGTTTTCTTAAGAATTTCCCAAGAAAATATCCTGCTAACTGCCAGGTTTTCAGAGTTCAATGGGAAATGAGAAGACAGTTTTCCAGCCTGAGCGTGTGTCTACCAGGATACCTCCCCTCTTGCTTTCACTACTGCCTTGGGAAGCAACAGTAGGTTTGTTCCATTTCTTCTCACGATCTTTAGACTCTCCTAGTGAGTTTCAATCTTTGACTTGTGATCTAAATCAATTTCTACCCTTTTCCTCTAGACACTATGAATCCTCAAAAGGAAGCTATGACTAGTGTGTAGATTCTCTGTCTAGCTAAAAATGTGGTTTTGGGCCAGATATGGAGGCTCCTGCCTGTAATCCTCCCAGCACTTTGGGAGGCCAAGGTGGGTGTGTCACTTGAGTCCAGGAGCAACATGGCAAACCCAGTCTCTACAAAAAAAAAAAATACAAAAATTAGCCAGGTGTGGTGGCACGCTGTAGTCCCTGCTACTAGGGAGGGTGAGGTGGAAGAGTCACTTGAGCCTAGGAGGCGGAGGTTGTAGTGAGCTGAGATCATGCCACTGCACTCCAGCCTGGGCAATAGTGTGAGACCCTGCCTTAAAAAAAAAAAGTTTTTGGTTTCTAAAAAAGTAAAGCACCACTCACTGATGAAAAGCTCTAATACACATGGGTTTATGCAGCACCTACTCCCAACCAAATAGGTGAATACTGGGAAATGAGAGAGCTTGCAGGGAACCCAGCTGTCTTTTGGCCTGGCTCTTGCCTTTATACAAGGCAATCCCCAGACTACATACAAATTCATCTCTGTTTACTCTGAGCTCCAGGTTTGTAAGCAGGAAATGCATAAACCTACCATCCTCAAGAACAAGGGCATCTGAGAGGGAGCTGTCTTCACTGGCAATGTTTCCATCTGAGAAGACAAAAAGCAATAGCCTATGAGTTCAGCACATTCCTTCAACAAAGCCCTATCTGTAAAAACAGCCTGTCTACCACCACCTCACACTTTTCTCTTCCTAACCAGAAAGAAGCCACTAGATACAATACAAATGCTGTTGGGTGTTTGACAGTCCCTGTGGCGGGTCACTGGCTCAGCTCCCCACCCCGACACTGCCATGTGCCCTAGCCTTTGTTTGTGCCCTGGTTTCACAGAATACTGCAATGCAGAGTGGCTTCATATTGAATATAAAGGCTGCCCCAGCCCGATTAAACCACATCATTGTCCCTGCACAAACCCAGGGCATGTACCAGCGAAACCAAAGGACGCAAACTGCTTTTTATTCTACAAATGTGAAACTAGGGTAGGGACTTTGCTTTGCTTCTGTGGCAATAAACGGCTTCTCAACAAACTTTGTAAGTCATTAGTAGAGAAAACAAGCGTGCTAAATACAGGCTCCATCTCTCCAAAGCTTATTTTTATAGATGCCATTCAATTAACCAGGAGAACACGCCCAAAAGGGAGATAGTAAAATAATCCTCCCTGTTTCACTGCTGGGGAAACTGAGGGGTAGGAAGGGAAGAGTGGTTTGTCTGAGGTGGTTTTGCTCTCTGGCAACGCGAGCAAAGGTCCCAAGTCTTCAGGTTCCAAGTTTGGTGTTTTACCTCTTAAAATAATATGCTAAGGAACTAGCAAGAACGTTAAATTACTCCTCCAGTTCAAGTGGGCCCTTGTATGTTTCTGGAGGAAACATGTTTCTGTTGGGAACCCCTAACTGCCTTGGAGGGCGCAGAGGATCTCAAATGGAGCATCAGAAAGAGGCTGAGGGAGCTTTACTAGGAGGTGGGGGAAAGGTTGTGTGGTCTTGGCCAAGGACAACAGGATGAGATAGGGAAAGAGGATTATCCCAAATTTCCTAGAGCAAAGGAATTTTTAAAACTTCTCTTTTTAACTAGGAATTCACTTCATGCTTGTTGCATGATGGACTGTGAGCAACCAGGAGCTCTGACTTCAGCATCTTGGAATCTTCAGCACATCATTGCTACCCTAAGATGCCCACGAGTTTAGGCTGCAAATCTGTATCTGTCTATATCCATCTATGTAATTGTGGTGAAATATATATAACATCACATTTACCATGTTAACTTTTTTTTTTTTTTCCAGAGATGGAGTCTTACTATATTGCCCAGGCTGGAATGCAGGGTTACTCATAGGCATAATCGTAGCAGACTACAGTCTCAAACCTCTGGCTCAAGCGATCCTTCTGCCTCAGGCTCCTGAGTAGCTGGGACTACAGGTGCATGCCAACACGCCCAGATTAACTGTTTTTCTTTCTTTCTTTCTTTTTTTTTTTTTTGAGACAGAGTGTTGCTCTTGCTGCCAAGGCTGGAGTGCAATGGCACCAGCACCATCTCAGCTCACTGCAACCTGTGCCCCCCGTGTTCACGTGATTTTCCTGCCTCGGCCTCCTGAGTAGCTGGGATTACAGGTGTGCACCACCACACCTGGCTAATTTTTGTATTTTTAGTAGAGACAGGGTTTCTCCACGTTCGTCGGCTGGTCTTGAACTCCCGACCTCAGGTGATCCGCCCGCCTCGACCTCCTGAAGTGTTGGGATTACAGGTGTGAGCCACCGCGCCCAGCCCCAGCTTAACTATTTTTAAGTGGACAGTTCATTGGCATTAACTACATTCACACTGTTGTGCAACCATCACCACCATCCATCTTCTGTTTGAATAATATTTTCATTTTTCCAGACTGAAACTCTGTATCCATTAAGCATTAACTCCTCATTCCCCTGTGCCCTAACCCCCATAGTAACCACTATTCAACTTTCTGTCTTTCTAGAGCAAAGGTAGTTTAAATACGCATACACTTGGAGGAAAGCTTGATTTATATTTTCAATAATTCACTGACTTAGACAAGAAGGATTCTAACAATTTAGGGGATTTGATGCTTTGTGGGTGGATACTGGGGGATTTCCTTCTACAGTTTACCAAAGGTCATCACCCAAATTCCCTACCCCTAACTGGAGCTCAGGGTTCCAGACAATCAGATGGTCCAGTCTCCCCAAGCCTCAGCTCTTGGGATAGGAGGCCCCTGGAAGTACAGGGGCCAGCGGGTTGGCAGAGGCTGCTCAAAGAGAGGGATCACTGCTGCTGTGCACCCCAGCCCCACCTGTCCTTCCAGACTGAGTAGGGGCGCTCAGGTCCCTGAGCGTCAGAGCCTGGGCTAGCCTAGTCAACTCAGCTCAGTTCACAGTGAGGGCCGAGAAGAATGCTAGCTCCTGGCTGCAGGTTCTCCCAGGGGGGAAGCCAACAGTGATACCAACAGTTTGATTCATACAATCCCTTCAGCTGTGTCTGCATCCACTTGGTTTCTCTCACATGGGATCAGGCCTTACTCGCTTCATTTTATGGATGGACAAATGAAGGCAGTGGGCAGTTAGGCGGCTGCTCAGGTCATGCAGGGGCCACTCGTGGGACCTGGCGTCTGGTTCCCGGGGCCCGGGCGTGGGAGTGGGGTGGGGACAGCCCAGCCGGCACTGACCGTCTATAATCAGCGAAGCTCTCTGGGTGGGTTTCTTTCCAGACTTGATGCGGTTCTCATTGATTGCATTTTCAATCTCTTGCAGTTTCTTCAGTGCATTCAGATACGAGGTTTTCCTTTGTTTCTTCAGTTTTTTGCTGACGTTGGGATCACTGGCTAGGCGGCGGGCAGCCTCTGTAATCTGGGACTGAATGGCAAACTCTCGTTCCAGGCGTTCCAGCTCAGCTTCCTGTGGGAGGGAAAGTGCCGGTTTGTGTTACTGGGGATGCTGAGCAGGGAGACACTCATCCTCCCCTCCTCAAGGTCCCTGTCCCCGCCCCAAGGCAAGCTCAGTTCCTTGGGATATACTCTTAAAAGTAGCTCCACTCCTAAAATCTTCAGCCACTGAAGTCCCCAGACACACCCCCTGTTGTAACCCTTGCTCCTGTTACTTTCCGGAGATAAGTGTTGGTCTGAACACTGTCACCATCACTGAGAACAGAGTTCCCACACTGCAGGTCTAGGAATCGCTTGGCTGTGTTTGACTGTCTCCAGCAAGGTTCATCAAGACAAACCAAAGCCTTTGCGGAGAGTCACAGCCCATTTGGTTGCCACTTCCTTTCCATTTTGGAAGTAGGATGCAGCATGATTTTTAGTTTCTTTTTGCCATTCTTCTCTGTGGACTTGCTACCAAGGAACTCACACACATGAAGCTAATGCACGGGCCTCTGACTCACATACTGTGTGCCCCTCACGTGCATCTAACCCACAGGCCTCTGACTCACACATCTTGTCTTTCCCCGTATCCCCACTCACCCGCGTGTCTTTCAGGAGCTTTTTTGAGATGGATCTTGCTCTGTCACCCAGGCTGGAGTGCAGTGGTGCAATCTCTGCTCACTGTAACCTCCGCCTCCCAGGTTCAAACGATTCTCCTGCCTCAGCCTCCCAAGCAGATGAGATTACAGGCACCTGCCACCACACCCGGCTAATTTTTATATTTTTAGTAGAGACGGGGTTTCACCATGTTGGCCAGGCTGGTCTCAAACTCCTGACCTCAGGCTATCCTTCCGCCTTGGCCTCCCAAAGTGCTGGGATTACAGGTGTGAGCCACCACGCCCGGCCTTGGGAGCTCACTTTGCAAGCTCTGGCCGTCCCTTCCCCATCTGCCTATTCATGGATACTCTGCTGGGCTACACCTGGTCCCTTCAAGGGGCATGGATGGACAGTGGGTGGTGGTGGAGGCAGTCCCCCCCCCACCCGCACCCCCACCCCCGCCCAGCTCATTAGTGTGCTTCCCATCTTGTTATTGTAGCTCCCTCCCACCTCCATCCTTCCTTTTGCCAAGAAGTACAGATGGATGAGATTCTCCTCAAACAGAGTTTGGGGACTGGGAAGAATGAAGCTGTGGCTGTCAAAAATGCCTGGTGGACCTAGCGGATGACACCTAGACAGCATGTTTGCTGTTGTCCTCTGTGCTGACCAAGCCTCTCCTCTGCAGATGCATGTACGCCAGCTGCTGAGGGATGGGGGGAGGCAGCTCGTGCATGTGTGCGTGAGGATTTGGGGGTGAACGCAGAATCCCCCGCAAAGTGTCAGATTGTTCATTTTTCTATTTCCTCTCTTCCCTAGTAAAACCCCTCTGGATGACAGCTAGCTCTAAACAGCACCTTGTTGGTTGAGATTTTGAGCAGTGAGCTGTCTCACTGACAGGGTCCTGCAAGGCGGGCATACTTGGGAGCCTGCAGGAGAGGTAGAATGCTTGCCTAACCCCACAGCTAGTAAACCCAGGACAAATGCATCGGCAGCTTCTCAAGGCCAGGGAGAGAGCACACATCTTGCCCTAGGAAATTCACAGACACGCTGACATTTGATGGGAACTGATCTAGCCAAATAGGAGGAGATCAACTGTTTGCTAGAATCAACAGATCTTCCTGCTTGGTGGCTCAGTAAAATATCCTTGCCTCTGGGCACAATGCACCATGCTGGAGACTGCCATCAAGGAGTTCTTTGCCTGATCTCATTGACTTTTGAGCACTTTAAGCCTAAAGGGAGTGGGAACAAGCAGCGAGAGGAAAAGGTGAAGGTTAAAGGGAACTATTTTGGGGTTAGTAAACTCCTGAATCCTGCCAAGGCTGGCTGCCCTGTTCTCTCAGAGGGAGAAGAATATCAACATGGACTCCCGCCTGGGGTCTTGAAATAGGCAAGTCACCAAGGGACAAAGATTGTTCTGTGAGTTTGGGCTCCCCAGGGCAGCTGTTCCTGAGCTGTTACAATGGCCCTGGCGCCAGACACTGATTCAGAGTTTTGTGGGGGAGCCCAGGACAAATTCTCAGTATTTAAACTAAGATAAGTCCAAGGCTGAATGCCCTGTCCATGCAAATGTCTGCCTGTTATATGAACAGGGAAGCAAAGTGCATTTCCAGGAGCCGCAGTAGAGACCAGGTGACCGTCTCATGCTTCTCAGAGGAACCCTGCAGAATGCCAGCTGCTCCTGTGCTGGTTCCGTTTACGAACTTAGGAAAGATCATGTGTGGGGACGGTAAGGAAGCACATGGCCAGGGCATTCTCAGGGAGCCGAAGACACGCGGTACTGAGAAGCGTGGAAGGCGTGGTGGGACTCTGGGAAGACCAAGGAGGGTGTTGGGGGAACTCCCTATAAGTGGGGTCCCTTTTTAAAGCTTAAGGGCCAAGTATCTGCCCAGCAACAGGGGGAGCCGCAGTTCCTCCCTAGGGTGGCTCCGATGACCGGCAGGATTTGGAAATACCTGACCCCAATCCCATCCTCCATCCCCCGCAGTTCCTCCCTACGGTGCGGCACCCCTCCTTTGAGATTTCATCTCCCCTACAAGCAACTGTTTGCTGAGCATCACAAGTGCCAAATTCTGAGTGGCGTGTTTTACATACACTGGCTCATTCAATCCTAGGGACACCCAAAGAATTAAGGGCTACGAGCTCCATTTTACAGACCAGGAACTGCCTAGCTGAGCTTTAATTTGTTGTTTTTGTTTGTTTTTGAGACAGGGTCTCAGTCTGTCACCCAGGCTGGAGGACAATGGTGCAATCTTGGCTCACTGTGACCTCCATCTCCCGGGTTCAAGTGATTCTCGCCTAAGCCTCCTGAGTAGCTGGGACTACAGGCACACACCACCAAACCTGGCTAATGTTTGTATTTTTTTGGTAGAGACGGGGTTTTCACCACGTTGGCCAGGCTGGTCTCGAACTCCTGACCTCAAGTGATCTGCCCACCCTGGCCTCCCAAAGTGCTGGCATTTTGCAGCAAAAGGCGTGAGCCACCACGCCCGGCGACATGACCTTTAGTTTTAATTGAAGCATACTGGTGTGTCTACCAGTGTCCCAGGGACCTGCCACTGCAGATCTCAGGAGATTCCTCTAACACTTAGAGGGGCCACAAGCACTTGGGTGCCTCTCTGATTTCACCCTCACCCTAATCCTACCTACCCCAGGTGTCTGTTTCTCCCAATCACTTTCTCAAAAGACTAAAAATATACAGCATTCCTCTTTCCCCTGGCTCTAAGTCCTGACCTTTTAAGGCCTCTGTTCAAGAGCATGTTAATTAGTAACTTCGTTCAGAAGAAATCTGGGAAAGCATTTCCCGGGCAGCAGCCCAGGGCCTGAGGGTATACCTGGCCTTTACTTTCTCTTGGCCTGAGGCTGGATTCTCATTAACTAGCCAGAGAGTCAAGTCTTTATTGTTTTTTGTTTTTTTTGTTTGCTTGTTTTCTCCCCAGATCTGAAGTCTCCAGCCTCAACTTCACCCGTGTTCAGTCCAAAGGATGGACGTAGCTTCTCCAAACACAGACAAACAAGGCCAGGGCCGCCCAAGCATCCTGCACACATTCTCGGAGGGATGTGAGTAGCCAGGTGAGGCAATGACCACGGGGCGGTGGACCCTACTGATCTCTCCCCAGTCAGCCTACCCTTGCACCTGATGCCATGGCCTAAGTTCTCCTTCTTTCGGCAGCTTTTCTTCCATAGATCAGACATCAAGCTTGGCTCTGAGTCACTGAGGGCTGAGAGGCCATTACAAAGCCAAATACACATGAATGCTTCTGGAATGTTCTCCCCAAGCTCAACGTGGCTGCTTGCACTAGGCCCACAGGGTCAGACAAGCAACTTCGACAGACACCCAAATGCCTGCGAATGCAAGCAAACTACTCCTACTGAGGGTAACCACATACCGACCAGCCAGCTCACTCAAGAAAAGGTATGAGCGAAGATACTGGCATTGGGCGGAAATGAAGAAATTGTTACGGAAAACGTGGAAGGCCTCACCAAGGGGGAAAAGTAAGGATAACGTGAGAGAATCCAACAACAGAAAGGAAGGACGCACCTCTCCTTTGGGCAGGATTTTCTGTTCATCCAGCTTGAAAGCTGTTCCTATTCTTCTCCGAACAATGGGTGGTTCCTCCCCTGGATCCAGGGGATATTCAACTGGCAGCTTGCCCGTGAGCTCCTGCATACGTGACATGGCATTTGGAGTGAGCATAAATCAGAGTGGGGCGTGTCTGTTTTCTAGAACACACAGACACACACACACACGCTCATACGCACACACAAATGCATGCATGCACTTTGACAGAGGTCAATGCCTATGCTAGAAATGTTCACATTAAGCACTTTGCCTAAATAAGATTTCCAGAAATGAAATTTCATTTCTCTAACAATGTCTCTTATGTAGAATAGTTGCAGTTCCAAAGTTTTTTTCCAAAGTAAATTTCTGTGAAGTAAACATAATTGCCATTTTGGCTTTCATTATCAAACTTGAATTGCATTCATTCGTTAATTGAACAAATATTTCCTGCCTGCCTCCTCTGCACCAGGCAAGGTCACCCAGCCAGTGAGGAGCAGCGTCACCGTGAGTTCTCCGGTCTCTCTAACTCCAAATCCCGAGCTCTTGACACTGTGCCAAATATTCCCGCTCAAATACCTAAGGTTAAAGTTTCCTTCAAATGAGTTTTCACAAGAAGAGTGGTATCTACATGGCAAATCCCAGAAAAGTGCACATATAAATGATTCAGAAACCGAGTAAGGGCAGTAATCTACTCTGGTCAGATGCTACAGGAATAGGCTGTGTGTAAAAGACATTCAATTGTTTAATTTAAAAGTTTTAGTAGAATGGCCGGGCACGGTGGCTCATGTCTGTAATCCCAGCACTTTGGGAGGCTGAGGTGGGCAGATCTTTTGATATCAGGAGTTTGAGATTAGCCTGGCCAGCGTGGTGAAACCCTGTCTCTACTAAAAATATAAAAATCAGCTGGGCGTGGTGGTGAACACTTGTAATCCCAGCTACCCGGGAGGCTGAGGCAGGAGAATCACTTGAACCCGGGAGGCAGAGGTTGCAGTGAGCTGAGATCATGCCACTGCACTCCAGCCTGGGCGACAGATAGAGACTGTTTATTACAAAAAAAAAAAAAAAAATTTAGTAGAAATTGAACATATAATCCAAGTCATTGACAAGGCTACTAAAAAAACACCTGTTTTGTATATTTTGGGCCCTGGAAATCTAATTGTTGTGGGTACAAGGACGGTGAATTTAGTTGACAGACTTTCATGGTGACAGTGATCCTGGTGAAAGGCTGAGGATCTGGGGGTGATTTCAAGATTAGAATCAGGCTGTCTGTGAGTGAGTTGTATCAGGGCTGAACAATGATCAAATCAGAGTCAGCGGCTGCCCTGCACTGCAGAGGCCAGGCATCAAATGCAAGAAGTCACTTCCAGAGACCAGAAAAAGCTGCGGGACCAAATGTGTATCTGTCGCCAGTGGCACAGTGGGCACTTCCAGGCCAAGCCCAGCTCTGGCTTTCTAGCCCAAATCAGTGCAGATGCTGCACAAAGACTCGAGGCGCTGCTCTGACAAGGAAGTTCAGAAGGCTCTTCTCAGGAATATCCATCATCCACACAGAAAGGTTTTGCGCAGGGCAGCCCAGGGCTGAGTGCCCAGCAGGCAGGAAAATCCAAATCATGAGAGTGATTCTGGCCCCTCTTCCCCATCTGCTGTGTGCTGAGTGTGCGTGTGTGCACGTGTGCACGCGTGTACGTGTGTGCATACGTGTGTGTGTGCATGTGACACGAGCATAAGCACACATACTCCCTCACTCGCCTGCTTCTCCCTCGCTGTGTTCAGATCACCGGGAAATGACCCCGCGGACTATATATTCCTCATTGTAAGCATTTCAGAGCACAATGGCCAACTATTTGAGTATCAAACTCTCTGCAATTTTCTTCCCTGCTTTTTTTCTTTAAAAAAAAAAAAAATGTGGTTCAAATGTCTCCAAAGTAGTTAAGTGTTTATTGTGCAACTTTTTTTTAATCTGCTTCCCTAAAAGTCTATCTATAAATAACACAACTATTGGGGGTTTTATATTGTCAGGATTTTTTTTTTTTTTTTTTTAACCTAGAAACTTCCAAAAAGGAGGGAAAAGTTGTTAAAATTGCCATGGATTTATAACTCTAAACTGTTTGTGGTTTTAAAATGTAGTTTAAAAAATGAGGCTACTGATTTTTTTTCACCATCCACTTGAAGGTATTTGAATCAAAGTCTTGATTCTCCAGTATTTAATCTGATTTCGTGTGTAACCAGAGCTGCATGGCAAAGAAGTAATTTAACACTCTGCAGTGGGGCCTCAGCTTGGTGCCTCCCTATATCCTGCCAAATGCTCTTCCCCTCCCTCATTTTAGTTGCCCCCCTCCCCAGGGGTCAAACAGCGCTTCTTGATACTCTGAGCTGAGGGGAGAGATACAGGAACAGCACAGATTTACCAAGACTTCCCCCCAGCCCTTGACTACACATGCGCCAAGAGGCTATGGTGGGCCTAACTATAGGGAATGATCACAGGAGAAATCTACCTGCAACTGACTTCTTGTTGGGTTATTTATTCCACTCAACTACATTTTCTGGTGTTAACATTATAAGAAGTGGCAGCTTTGTTTTCCTTCTTGTGCTTTTGTTTTTAAGAGCGATGGTGAGATTTTTTTATAACGCATGCTCATCTTGCCCTGACACGTTCCTTACATTTTCCAAACGTGCATTCCCTGCTGGGTTTAGGGACTTTTTATTAAAAACAAAACAAGGCTTTCCAAATTATTAAAGGCAGACATCAAAACTCATATTTTTTTTTCCAATCCTTCAAGCGTCTTCTTTCTAAAAACGTTGCTAATATTAACAGTATCACATAGCGCATTCTCCAGCCAGGCCCACTGCTTTCCTAAGATTTGCAATGGATTTGGACTAATGTGGTTCTGCTTTGAGCAGGCTCCAGTCTAAATCAATCCAGACCATAATTAGGCCAAGTTGAAATGTAATGTGATCTCACTCCACAGCCTCTTGTTTCATTCTTCCCGCTGCAAGGCCTTAGTATTTGGGGGAGGGGTATACGTCTCTTTGACTTACTTTGGGAACCTCTTTTGACTTCCCATTCTCAACTGTTTACCAGCAAAGCTCTCTGTAAGGTTAGGTGGTGCATAGTCACTCCCGCCCTGGAGAGCTCCCACCCCATTGTGCCCGGGTGCACAATGCACACACACACGCACGCGCACACACACACACACGGTCATGCGTGTTGCATTAAAACATGAAGCCTTCAAACACTGCTAACAGTCATGAAATAAACAGAAGAAGGTGGGAATGGATATTTAAATAAATACAGACAGCAGCTTGCAGCAACTTCTGTGAGACTAGCACATACATAGGGTCGAGAAAGCATTGCTTTGCTTTTATTTATTTATTTTTTTGAGACAAGGTCTTGCTCTGTTATCCCATCTGGAGTGCAATGGCATGATCATTGCTCACTGCAGCCTCAACCTTCCAGGCGCAAGTGATCCTCCTGCCTCACTCTCCTGAGTAGCTGGGACTACAGACACACACCACCACCTCTGGCTATCTGGCTATTTTTTTGTAGAGACAGGGTCTCACTATGTTGCCCAGGCTACTCTCTCGTCTCCACTGATCCTCCCGCCTCAGCCTCCCAAAGTGCTAGTATTACAGGAATGAGTAACTGTGCCCAGCCTGCATAAAATTTAAAAATGTCATTAGGCTAAGATTTCATTTTTTAAAATGAAAAGTTAAACACCAGATCACAGGGTCTAAAGGTGATGATATATCAAGTGAGATTGTGGTTTCCTTGTTGACCACCAGCTGCTCAAGAGGATGTCCAAAGACAAGTCTGAAATACCCTTAAGAACAAAAGCCACAACAATAAACTCAGGCACAAAATCTTGGGAAGATGGTGGCCAGCCCTTATAACCAATGAGGCACGATCACGGGAGGAGATGCTTTATGCACTACCATGCAAGTATGAGGGATCATCATTAGGACTTGTCACTGGGACTCCCACAGGGTCCTATTTGGGATTCATACTGGTCGTCATAGTTCTTCATCAACTGATTCTTTGATGGGTTTAGGGACTTTTTCTTTTATTGAAAACAAAACTAGGTTTTCCAAATAATTAAAGACAGACACCAAAACCCATATTTTTCCCAACCCTTTAAGCATATTCTTTATAAAAAGTCGCTAGTATTAACAGTATCACATAGCGCATTCCCCAACCAGGCCAATTGCTTTCATAAGATTTGCAGTGGATTTGGACTAATGCGCTTCTGCTCCCATTCTTTCTCTGACAAAGCACATGAGAGAGGTTTGGATGTTTCCAACATTTGTGTTCCAGGAGAGTGCTCGCCATCCAGATAGGCTCTCTTTTTATCACTACCCTTGCCTTCTGTCAAAACCATCAAATGACATCAGTCAAATGACATTAAAAAGATCAAATGACATCAGAAAGATCAATGCCATCACAAGACAACACCAATCTCAACGGGATGAGCTAGGAAAGGCTTACAGCTTCTCGGAGACACAGCTTCTTCAGTTCCTCCAGCCTCTGACGCAGGGTTTCCTCCAGAGCTTCCTGCCTGGACTTCAAGGCAGCCAGCATGTCCTTCTTGGCCGACTGCGAGCTATCTGATTCCTGAGAACCTGTCAATAAACAGTGGGGTTACTTGGCCAGCTGACACGGGACACACATCTGGACCACTAATGAATTTAACTGGGGCCCACGCTGCAGAGATGGGATTTACCCCAGGAACCAAGGGAGTGTGAAATAAAACAGGTGCTCAGCGCTTTAACTGTGAGAAGCACATTCCAACACTGACGGAATTTATAGCTAGTCAGAAGAAATGGCAGGAAGATGGACCCTCCTGAAAAAGAAGTTTATCTTTCTTGATTATCTTAAGATATGTCACATATCTGCTTTAATTTTACTAGCAAATTCTAATAGACTTTACACAAGGGGGAAAGAAAAGCTCATGCCAGCAATTTTAATACATATTGAGTTATTTATCTTTTTTTTTTTTTTTTTTGAGACAGTCTCACTCTGTCACCCAGGCTGGAGTACAGTGGCATGATCTTGGCTCACTGCAACCTCCGCCTCCCAGGTTCAAGCGATTCTCATGCCTCAGCCTCCCGAGTAGCTGGGGTTACAGGCACCCGCCACCACACCAGGCTAATTTTTGTATTTTTAGCAGAGATGGGGTTTCGCCACGTTGGCCAGGCTGGTCCCAAACTCCTGACCTCAAGAGATCTGCCTGCTTCAGCCTCCCAAAGTGCTGGGATTCCAGGTGTGAGCCACCATGCCCAGCCCTAAAACATATTTAATATGTTATTTTGTTCACTTAAAAATACTTATTATTTTTGCTTAGTGCAAACATAATGCGTGTTTATCATAAAAACCCTGAAAATGTAGACACGTGTAAAAAATAGTCCATTAACTAATCACCTAATCACCCAGAAATAACCATTGCTGTGCATTTTCTTTTGGTCTTTTTTCCTAAGCACATATATTTAAAAAATAAAATTAGAATGTTATTGTATTTTTTAACCTCATGTTTTGTATCATGAGCAAATTATCCTAATAAAAGTTATACATATTTTAACATGCTTTTCCTGGTTAAAACATGATGATTCAAATAGCAGAGTGCTAGATAGGAAACCTTTGTGGAAGGCAAACTTCAAACCAAACAAAAGGAAAATAAGCTGAAATGCCAACTGGAGGAATTTAGGTTAGACCAAAGGAGTAATTTCTGGGCTGCCAGTGTTTGGATTCTGAAATAAGTTTCCTGCAGTGAAGCTATTATACTTTTTCTACCTTGATGGGTTAGAAAAGGAACATTGACTCTACAAAGGGAAAAGCTGATTATAACTTTTCTTTGCAAGCCCATCGTGAGCAGAAGTGTTAGAAATGGACAGGTGTTAGTCAGTGTGCATTCAAGGGGCTCACACCATGCCACTGACAACTGCATCAAAGAACTTCAAATACCTAGGGAGATTAATCCAATTAAAGATGAGCAAGATCTCTACCGCAAAAACTATCCCACTCTGCTGAGAAAAATTAAAGACCTAAATAAAGAGAGAGATACACTGTGGTCAAGGATTAGAAGCTTGATGTTATAAAGATGTCCATTCTCCATGAATTAAACAACAGAATCAATGCAATCCCAGTAAAACCTTGGTAGGACTTTTGGTAGGAAGGAAAACAAATTGTATTTCCATAGGAAACAATGGAATTTTTGGACAATTTTAGTAAAGGGATGGGAGAATAATCCAATCAGAATTCCCAGAATCAACAGTTCTGTTTCTTCCAATGGTAGAAAAGGCATTGCAGCATCATGGGGCGAGACAGAACTTTTGTCCCGTGACATCAAACAGCTCTGCCTCACTTAAATTGTCCCCATAAATATACTATTCTCCTCTTTTATTTAACATCTCTGAGTAGAAAACCCTGTATTCCATCAAATACCATACGTACAGGCTGTTACAACCCCAATCATCAGGAACTCTCAATGTCTAAGAACATTCTGACTCTGACATGGGTTTTGTTCTTTCCCTTGCTTACTCAGTTTGAGTTTGAAATAGAGAATATATCTGTCACCGCAGAAACATACTATCTTTATGCCTCCAAAGCAGCTAACAAATATTAGCTTGAATGAGCAACCAAATAAATGTTCACAATCATATACTTGGATGCTGTAATTCAGTTGTATCTCCTCTTCATAACAACAATCTAATACCTGTAAGTTGTTCCATTATGGAACCTACCTTCCAAGCTCTGAATTGTTTGTAGCTCTTCCCTGGATTTTGACATACTTCAGTTGCACGTCTCCAAATGCAACTGGACACAAGAAAGCTTCATCCATGACCTCATGGTTCTCATGTACTAAATCCATAGAGTGTCACATTCATACAGCACATCGCTGGACATTATTGCAGGTTCCCCTTTTGGAAATGGTTTAGGTTTGCTCCCACCATAAGCCAATCACCCTGTGCTTTCCAGTCCTAAATGATCTCCAGTGTAAGTCCCTACACGGTTACATGGCTAAATCATCGTGACTCAATCTGGTTCTGTTAGTAATAGTCGCCAATCACATTTGAAGACTCAGGAACATTTACTGAAGTACTCTCTGTTTCATTATTGAAAGAATTAATAAGAATGTAAAACAATACTGGAAGGAAGGCAGACTTCAGATGTAAAAAACAGGCCTAGAGAAACTTGGGTCCAAGAAGATTAAAGGATTTCTAGCTCAAGTGAAAAATTCATCGTTTTCCCTGTCACCCCTGCCTAACCTCTCAAAAGGAAATAATGATTTATTAAGTCCAATCTAAGAATTAACTGTGTTCAGGAATGGCACAAATCACAACAATATGAAACTCAAGGGAGGTAAAGCACACCATTTTTAGATGATCATGTTGCTAGTTAAGAGATTAGTTAAGATTTGGCCCTGAGTTCCAGGGCTCATTAATGCTACCCAAATTATCATCATTTACAATAATTAGCCTAGATACCAAGCCACAGAAAACAGGCAAGAAAGTTTTGGCAGACTCGATGGCTCAAGAGCCCTTCTCTGTATCCGCTAATGCTGGTTGGCTCTGCTAATGCTAGTTGGCTCCGTTTCATGCCATTAGCCTGGGAGTTACTTCAGGGCGAAGATGGTGTCTGGGTACCAAGTTAAGTCCCTGCAAAGTCACCGAGCCAGCCTACCCTGGACATGCAGATTTCCACTGTAGTGTTAACTGGATGGCGGATAAAGGGTAAAACAGATCTGGGTATGATCGAGTCAAAACCACTTACTGGATGTGTAGCCTTAAGTGTTACCCGCCCTCCTTAATTCATAAAGGGCTGAATGAGATAACACACCTCCAGCACTTTGCACTGAGCCTGTAACAGGACAACCCTCAAACTAGGGCAGGTCACATGCACACACACCCCCTCCCCGGTAGAATTAGAAAGAGAGAAATCATTGCAACTGCCTGTTCACTGTTGCTCAATGAAGTATCAGTCAAAGAAAAGAGCTTCGTACCCAATTCAGTGTAACACTTGAGGTCCAAATCTTACCTTTAGAAAGGAGCAATATAGAACTAGGCAGTGTTTTCTTTAAAAATTTTTCTTTAATTGACACATAATAATTGTATGTATTTATGGGGTACACAGTGATGTTTTGGTACATTTCAGGGTAATTAGCATATCCATCATCCAAACATTGATCATTTTTTGGGTTGGAAATACTCAATATCCTCCCTCTAGCTATTTGAAGCTATACAATACCCTACTGTTAACTATTAACATCCTACAGTGCTACAGGACACTCAAACACTTTCCTCCTACCTCGCTGTAATTTCTGTCCTTCAGCAAATCTCCCCCGTCTCCTACTCTCTCTACCCTTCCCAGCCTCTAGAAACTTCTGTTCTGCTTTATACTTCTATGAGATCTACTTTTTAAAAATACACAGTGTTATGGCCGGCCACAGTGGCTCACGCTTGTAATCCCAGCACTTTGGGAGGCGGAGGCAGGTGGATCATGAGGTCAGGAGATTGAGACCAGCTTGATCAAGACGGTTAAACCCCATATCTACTAAAAATATAAAAAAAAAATTAGTCAGGCATGGTGGCGGGCACCTGTAATCCCAGCCACTTGGGAGGCTGAGGCAGAGAATTGCCTGAACCCAGGAGGTGGAGGTTGCATGAGCCGAGATTGGTCCACTGCACCACAGCCTGGGCGACAGAGCGAGACTCTGTCTCAAAAACAAAAAAACCAAAAAACCAGTGTTCACAAATGATGTTTCCTGAGTCCCTGGGTTTGCAGCTATGTCTTTGGGGCAGCTATGGATGGAGGTGGGGTCAAGGAGGTTCCGTGGCTCTTCTTATACTATTGCACTCCACGTTTCTCAAAACAAAGCAGCTCCCTGTGAACCTGCTGCATGTATTCAGGCTGCCGTATTGTAACGAAAAGGTTCCCACTGCCTTTTTTGTCTTTAAAGGGAATCCACTGTTCTGGGGCAAGGGCTCGGAGCTCTCATGGCGTGTGTGATCTCAGAGCTTGTGTGATCTGAGCCTGTGGGCTGCTACCTGCAACTAGGCAAACGTGGCCACTAAGGCAAGAGGTGGCCGAGTGCCCAGTGACACAGACACACCAGGAACATTCCACAGAAGCAGCTCAAAGGGCATCAGGAGAGGGAGTCCAAGATGCCCTCTGATGTCGATCTGCTTTCCCACCTCCTCCACAAATGCCCACTAGGCATCCCCCGACCCAGCAAGGTGGTTTTAAAAGGGAAGAAAGAAAGAAGCTACAAGACAGGGAGAAATCAGGAGGCGGAGGTTCACTCTTGCTGCCCGCCTTGATGCCCTCAAGTGACAGAACGACTCCAGGAAGAAACTGAGGCAGGGCAGAGCCTTAGGGCTCAGGGAAATGGGACTCTCAAAAACTAAAAGCTGGGTGCAGCTGCTCACATCCGTAATCCCAGCACTTTGGGAGCCAAGGAGGGAGCATCCCTTGAAGTCAGGAGTGTGAGACCAGCCTGGGTAACACGGTGAGACTCCGTCTCTACAAAAACAAAGCCAAACCAAAAATCCAAATTTCAAATCAGCACCTAGGCTTATGCTGATTTATCCATTTCCAGTTATTTGAACACATATATGCTTTTGCAAGTGCAAACCTCTCTGAGGTTGTGTTTAGCCTCTTAGAAATTAAAAAAAAAGGCCGGGCGCGGTGGCTCAAGCCTGTAATCCCAGCACTTTGGGAGGCCGAGACGGGCGGATCACGAGGTCAGGAGATC
>NW_012114411.1:2371621-2375376 GCF_000951035.1 Colobus angolensis palliatus
GCTCAAGCCTGTAATCCCAGCACTTTGGGAGGCCAAGGTGGGCGGATCACGAGGTCAGGAGTTTGACAGCAGCCTGGTCAACATGGCGAAACCTTGTCTTTACACTTTAAAAGTACAAAAATTAGCTGGGCATTGTGGCACACGCCTATAATCCCAGCTACTCAGGGGGCTGAGAGAGGACAATCACTTGAACCTGGAAGGTGGAGCTTGCGGTGAGCTGAGATGGCACCACTGCACTCCAGCCTGGGTGACAGAGCGAGACTCCATTTCAAAAAATGAAATAAATAAATAAATAAAAAGGATATAGGCTGGGCGCAGTGGTTCATACCTGTAATCCCACTGTAATCCCAGCACTTTGGGAGGCTGAGGTGGGAGGGCTGCTTGAAGCCAGGAGTTCAAGACCAGCCTGGCCAACATAGTGAGACCTGTTCTCTATTAAAAAAAAATTAAAGGATCTAAATCTGCTATCATGGAGAGGGTGGTGACTGGTGGGAAAGGCACTGAATTTTCATCACACATCTGCCATTAAATGGTGTAAGGCCTTGAGTTACTAATCTCATGGCCCCATCTATAAAATGACCAATTGACCAATCTCTAAGATTCCTCAAACTGAAGACACTATTACTCAATAAAGAGCTTACTCAGAGTTCCTGTCAGGCCTCTGAGCCCAAGCTAAGCCAACATATCCCCAGTGACCTGCACGTACACATCCAGATGGCCCGAAGCAACTGAAGACCCACAGAAGTGAAAATAGCCTTAACTGATGACATTCCACCATTGTGATGTTTCCGCCCCACCCTAACTCATCAATGTACTTTGTAATCTCCTCCACCTTAAGAAGGTTCTTTATAATTCTCCCCACCCTTGAGAATGTACTTTGTGAGATCCACCCCCTGCCCCCAAAACATTGCTCTTAACTCCACCGCCGATTCCAAAACCTGAAAGAACTAATGATAATCTACCACCCTTTGCCGACTCCTTTTTTGGACTCAGCCCGCTTGCACCCAGGTGAAATAAACAGCCATGTTGCTCACACAAAGCCTGTTTGGTGGGCTCTTCACACGGACAGGCTTGAGACAGTTCCCTCTTGCTGCTAGCAGTCACTTTTGCAATTTTTACAACAGGAATCCTATACACAGTGCTATCTTCCCTCCCCCTTTTCTCTACCTTCCCAACATCTAGCCTTCTGCCAACTCTGCTCTCATTTCATTTACTGCTACAGCCTCTCCCGGGCTGGAAGGGTGTGTCTCATTATTAACCAGGGCCTAAAGGATTTACTGCTTCACCTTATCAACAGACCGAAGCAAATATTTGTAAACTCAAATGCTAAACAGAGTTTAATCTGAGCTGTCTTTGGGGTTAATGAAGTAGAAGATGGATAGAACCTCTTTATTCTAGGTAGAAGGGCGAGATTTCAAATTTTATTGATTGAAAAAACAGTAGCTAAGTGCTACCTGGAAAGGGCTGTCAAAGCATGAGGAGTTGGTGTAGGAGTCAAAGGAAAAGCAGAGGTACTCTCAACACGTTTTTTAAAAGATACACGTAATGCACAAATATCTACATATATATATACACATATATATAGATACATATATAGATATATATATAGATACATATATAGATATATATTTTTGGTAAAGTTTCAGACAACACTCAGATTTATAAGTATTCTGAATATTCTTTACACAAACTGGTATGTAGCCTCCTCTAAAGCAAAAGCCCACACCAGTGGTTTTGAGTTAACAGGGCTGGGTGTGTGCTCCAGCACTGCCGTTTACCAGCTGTGGGGACGTGGGAAGGTTGTGCAACCTCTTGAAGTCTGTTTCCCCCCCTATAAAATGGGAATGGAAATGGCACTTCTTCAGAAGTGGGGAGAATTAAAAGGGATAAACGCTTAGAAGATGCTTAGAAGAGAGGTGAGAATATATTAAGTGTTACACGAATACTAGTTACTCTTTCTATTAAAAAGTGAGGCCGGGGTGGCTCACATCTAGAGTCCCAGCACTTCTGGGAGGCCAAAATGACTGCTTGAGGCCAGGAGTTTGAGACCAGCTTGGGCAACATAGCCAGACCTTGTGTCTACAAAAATTAAAAAAAAATTAGTAAGGCATGGTAGTGCATGCCTGTGGTCTCAGCTACTCTGGAGGCTGAGGTGGGAGAACTGCTCTAGCGGAGGGTGTCGAAGCTACTGTGAGCTGTGACTGCGCCACTGCACTCCAGCCTGGGCAACAAAGCAACGCCCCATCTGAAACTCACCACTATTCCTAGCCTTTATTAGGAGTCTGCATCCCAATTCGGAGAGCTCCAAAATGTAGCTGAGAAAGTCCATTTAGTGGACAAGCAAGGAAACGTGGAATGCTTGCAGACGTACCACCCACCGTGGCCACATCAATTCAGGAAGCTCACGAGAAGGGTAAGGAAATGAATTTTTACAGAACTCCTAAACAGGAGCTTCTTACCTGCTGTACTTCACTGAATCCTCAGAGACACATCGTTCCCATTTTCTTTTTCTTCTCTTTTTTTTTTTTTTTTTTTGAGATGTCACCTAAGCTGGAGTGCAGTGGCGCGATCTTGACTCACTGCAACCTCCACCTCCTGGGTTCAACTGATTCTCCTGCCTCAGCCTCCTGAGTAGCTGGGACTACAGGCGCACGCCACCATGCCTGGCTAATTTTTCCATTTTTAGTAGAGACGGGGTTTCACCATATTGGTCAGGCTGGTCTTGAACTCCTGACCTTGTGATCCACCTGCCTCGGCCTCCCAAAGTGCTGGGATTACAGGCGTGAATCACCGTGCCCGGTCTCCCATTTTCATAGAGAAGGTCAGAGTCAGAGGGAGGCTGAACTGGGAGTCTAATTCTGCTGTTCTGTCTTCTGCCTCTTGCATAAAAGCTCAACACGGGTAGGAGCTTTCTGTCTTGAATTTAGCTGGGTTGCCCTAGTAAACCTGTGTAGAAGGCAGTCACATTGCCTCCCAAGCTGGGGCTCTTTGCATGATAGTGCAAGCATCAAAACCTAAGAGCAGGAAGCAGGGCAGGGGCTCTTTGGATCACCCAGGCTGGAGTGCAGTGGTGTGATCTCAACTCACTGCAACCTCTGCCTCCTGAGTTCAAGTGATTCTTCTGCCTCAGCCTCCCGAGTAGCTGGGATTACAGTGTGCCACCACACCTGACTAACAGAAGCCTCTGGAGCCCCTTCCATGTGCAAGCTGTTGTGGGATAGACACCAACAGCAGACATGTATCCAGCGCTCAGACCTGCCCGCCAGGAGGCAGAAGAGAGCAGACCACAAGAATAGGCCGAGCACAGTGGCTTACACCTGTAATGCCAGCACTTTGGGAGGCCCTGGCAGGAGGGTTGCTTAACGCCAGGAGTTTGAGACTATCCTGGGCAACATAGTGAGACCCCATCCTAAACAAATAAAAAATAAAAAAATTAGCTCGGTGTGGTGGTGAGTGCCTATAGTCCCAGCTGCCCAAAAGGCTGAGGCAGGAAGATCCCTTGAACCTGGGAGTTTGAGAGTACACTGAGCTATGATCACGCCACTGCGCTCCAGCCTGGGTGACAGAGTGAAACCCTCTCTAAACAGGCAAAGAAGGGCCGGGCGCGGTGGCTCAAGCCTGTAATCCCAGCACTTTGGGAGGCCGAGATGGGCGGATCACGAGGTCAGGAGATTCAGACCAGCTTGATCAAGACGGTTAAACCCCATATCTACTAAAAATATAAAAAAAAAATTAGTCAGGCATGGTGGCGGGCA
>NW_012114411.1:2375737-2406523 GCF_000951035.1 Colobus angolensis palliatus
CTCTGTCACCCAGGCTGGAGGGCAGTGGTGTGATCTCAGTTCACTGCAACCTCTGCCTCCTGGGTTCAAGTGATTCTCCTGCCTCAGCCTCCCAAGTAGCTGGGATTATAGTACGCCACCACGCCTGACTAATTTTTCTATTTTTAGTAGGGACGGGGTTTCACCATGTTGGCCAGGCTGGTCTCCAACTGCTGACCTCAAGTGATCTGCCTGTCTTGACTCCCAAAGTGCTGGGATTACAGGCGTGAGCCACTGCACCCAGCTGGGTGACTTGTTTTATTGCCTGAGAAGGTGAAGTCTGCCTCTGAAATACTGTCAAGAAAACACAGTGTCAGGTCAGTTCTCCAGCAAAAAAATCTTTCCTCCCAGTTATCAGGAGGAAAAGATCTACTTGAGTGATACTAGATTAAAGATAGAATCTGTTGGCCGGGCACGGTGGCTCAAGCCTGTAATCCCAGCACTTTGGGAGGCCGAGACGGGTGGATCACGAGGTCAGGAGATCGAGACCATCCTGGCTAACACGGTGAAACCCCGTCTCTACTAAAAAATACAAAAAACTAGCCGGGCAAGGTGGCGGGCGCCTGTAGTCCCAGCTACTCGGGAGGCTGAGGCAGGAGAATGGCGTGAACCCAGGAGGCGGAGCTTGCAGTGAGCTGAGATCCGGCCACTGCACTCCAGCTCGGGCGGCAGAGCGAGACTCTCTCTCAAAAAAAAAAAAAAAAAAAAAAAGATAGAATCTGTTGTTTTCGGCGACTTTATGACATTTCAATCCTAATCCAAAGGATTTTTATTGAACTAGGTCACTAATAATCTGGCCAATGAAGAAGACAAAAAGAGCTGATCCCACAGAGATAATTTCCATCCAGAGAGAGGGATGGAGTGACTCATGCCAAGTCAGAAAGCCATTTTCGGGGGTATTTGGAAATCTATAGAGTGAACTTCCCAATGCTGTGGACATTGTTTGAGACCCTGGAGACACTGCCTGTGTCACTGTGGGTTTCCCAGCTTCCAGCCGGGGAACTCCAGACTCCAGTCGGGGACAGCTGGGTGTGGAGGGGCGGATACGGAGGGAACGCCAGCAGCACAAACTGCAGCTCTTCTCCAGGCTGGCGGACACACGGAAGGACAGCCTCATTCAGCCGCGAGCCAGAAATGCTCCAACTGTTCAGAAGACCCCGGGCGACTCAGCACCGGATATGAGCGTACATTCTGCCCGGAGGACGTTGTCAGCAGCCACGCGTGGCTCATCTGTTTTTGACACAGAGGAGATATTGATGACCAGCCACTGATTTCAGAAGACAGAGAAGGGGTGCTTTCCTCTCTGGAAGGAGGGGAAAATTCGAAGCCAACAGTGCTCCAAAGAAGAAAGGAATCTGTTGTTCTAGAACTAAAGACGGGAAATGACAATCCGTCTCTTTAGACCTTTAGAGAGAAAAAAAAAAAAGAAGGCATATTCCCAGCAGATCAGTAAAAGATGTAAGGAAAAGTTTTGGCAGACACCCCAGGAATAAATACGAGGAAGAGGTTAGAATTCTTCTTTATGATAAAAAGATATTTATTTCCTTGACAAAGCCTCAGTGATGAATTCCTTACATAAAATATGTCCCAGGAGACCACGGGAAATAATGCCACTTTGCAGACTGCAGGATAAATGTGTCATCTCTGGGGACCGTTATAGAGAATTAAATGTGATTTTTAACATGAAAAAATGCATGCTTGGAGAACTTTTCATCAGGCTTAGAAATTTTAGAAATAAAATAGTTCACTTCAGAGAGCATTGAAATGGAAGCTCTTTGAAAAGCAAGCACCTTTTGATGGTGGCTGGAAGTCTCTGGAAGAGCTTTGCTTTCTGGCTAGACTCCATGGCTCACTGAACCTTGGTGAAGAGTGCAAATGTAATTTAACAGAGAGAGAGAGGAGAGAGGGGGAAAAAAAAAAACCTGAACATTCAATTACAAAAATTAGCAGCATCCAGTAAAACACCCAGTTGAAGCTATGGTTTGTAAATCCTATAGTTTCCATTTCTGAGGCTGTGAAATGAGGGAGCTGTCCTATCTTCTGGCTCCAAGCTTGTTAGGCTACTGCAATACAACGTTTGCAGATTAACTGAATTCAGTCATCCTTGTTCTGTGCTCCCAGCAAAGGAGTACTGGAATAGAGGGCTGGCCCTAAATGGGAACAGAGAAATGCTTGTGGGAAGTGATAGTGATATCTCTTTTTCAGTATTTAAAATTTCTTCACAGTCCTACCCAGTCAGGAGGCTGAGGCAGGAGGATCCCTTAAGCCCAGGAATTTGAGGCTGGAGTGAGCTAGCATTGCGCCACTGCACTCAGGGTGATAGAGCGAGACCCTGTCTCAAAAAAAAAAAAAAAAAAAAATTATCATTGGAAAGTCATTCATTTAGGTTCCACATTGTCATTCGGTCCTAGTTCTCTTTAGTGGGCAAATATTCCTTTATTAGTAACACCTGAGGGCATAAATATAGTTGTGTAAATGACTGCTTTTATTTCCCCCAATATAAGGGCAGAAAGGGATAACGATTCTGTCTCCCTCTCAATTTTGACTCAGGCCAGTCCTGCTCAAACACGTCCAGAACCATCCATTCCCCAGAAAGAGATTTCGCAGCTCTCCCCGGGCACACAGTCCAGCATAAACAAACTCTGGCACAGTCCGACTTTGGCTGCGCCCTGCGGCAGAGCAGAGGCTATGACCAAAATTAAGGCCCCTGGAATCCTGTCCATTGTTAGACCTAAAAGGAGAGGCCACAGGCCATGGGTAACGGAGAACTTTAAAAGGCCAGGAAGAGAGATATAGGGAGGAGAAGGAGGAAGGGCAAAAGAGAAGGGATGAAGACAAAACTGAAAAATGTCGTGTGATTTATACCAGCGCAAGGCAGTGAACTTTGAGCTGAACACAGCCGCCATCATGACGTTGGCAGAGTCTATCGGCTCCCCTCTCTGTTTGGAGAGATGTCAGATAGCTGGCACCCTCATTGTTACATTAGTTATTAATAAACTTCCTTAACAATGGGGGGAAGTGCTAGCATTCAGAGAATGGGAGTGTGTCAACAGCTGAGGACTGAATGTGGACGGATCCCAGGCAATGCCAGGCCCACGTTTAACACAACCTGTTTTCTCCCAGAACGGAAAGTATTAGAGCCAGGGTACAATGACAGACGGTGGGTTTTGGTTCATTTTCTAGTTTTTAAACCCAAGATCCATCACCAGATTCTTCCCAATCTTGCTGACCACACTGCAGATGACTCAATGGACATCTCGGTAATCACATAGCCAAATTCCTATTTGAAAACACCACATATCCCTTAGTTTTGTAGACAATGGGTCATTTCTGGCCCTAGACTTTCAGTCAAGAAGCCAAGAGCAGCCTCATCATCCCATTTAATAAAGGCTGTTGTCCCATTTTTTTTGTTTGGGTGGTTAATGCAACAAGCCACATGTCCCTGCAGCACACTGGATATTTCCGAAGTCGGTTTGTGCTATTTTCTTTAAAAAGCCTGAGAACAAAAACTAACTCTCCTAACCCCCACTGAAACTGGAACTGTTCTCTGATGGCTGGGCCAGGTGTGGTGGTTCACGCCTATAATCCCAGCATTTTGGGAGGCCGAGGCAGGCAGCTCACTTGAGCTCAAGTTCAAGACCATCCTGGCCAACATCATGAAACCCCATCTCCACTAAAAACACAAAAATTAGCCAAATGTGGTGGTGCACACCTGTAGTCTCAGCTACTCAGGAGGCTGAGGCAGGAGAATAGCAGAGAACCCGGGAGGCAGAGGTTGCACCGAGCCAAGATCATGCCACTGCACTCCAGACCGGGCAACAGAGCGAGACTCCGTCTCGAAAAATAGAATGAATGAATGAATGAATGAGCTGTTTTCTGATGGCAAATCCGCACAACACCACTTAGAACAAATCTTAGGCTCTTTCCCACTTTCAGACAAGCTATGAAGGGGCCATGTGTCTTCACCTACAATGATACACCCAATTATTGCTGCTTTTGTTGTTATTCCTTTTTTTCTCCCCTCCCATATTTTCTGGAATTTCAAGTAATACAAGATGGGAAGGAACGAATAAACCCATTCAAGTTCCTACAACATGGATTTTAGATTCTTTTTTTTTAAAAAAAACCCTGAACATGTCTTAACCAGATGGTTTGAATTCATAGTTGTCCTCTCAAACTGTACCTGAACCTTCTGGAAATGTGTTACCCGAAGACCTAGGAGCAAAAGCAATAGACGCAGCTACAAATGTGGAAGCAATCACCGGGCTGTCACAGGGCAGAGTGAATTCAATGCGCCCTGCCTACTCCCCTCCAATGGTCAATAACAGAGGCACTGAGCCCCTGCACAGATGGATTCAGGACGCGGGTTCCACAACCTTCCTCCCATCTGAATGCCAGTCAGTGCTGGATGAGGTGGGGATTTCACTCCTTTTCTTCCATCACAGGCTTGCAGCTCTGACTCAGATGGTTCACCATCTCTAAGAGTCTCCACTTAAATACAGGTCTAAAGGGTCTCACAGGGGACAACTCTACGTATCACTACTGCGGGATTCAGGGCCCCGAGCTCAAGCCTTAATCAATCGCTTTAAGTTGAAATCATCGCCGTTGAGTCACCTGCAGTGTGCTCAGCAGGACTGTCAAGAATCTGGTGATGGATCTCAGCTTTAAACAATAAAAATGAAGCAAAATCTACAGTCAACCATGTTGACTTTTTTATTTGAAATGCTAATCCATGGCTCAGGGCATTGGTAGGTATGGATATTGGCTTCTTTATTTTTTATTTATTTATTTTTGAGACAGAGTCTTGCTCTGTCTCCCAGGCTGGAATGCAGTCGTGTAATTTCAGCTCGCTGTAACCTCTGCCTCCTAGGCTCAAGCAACTCTCCTGCCTCAGCCTCCCAAGTATCTGGGATTACAGGTGTGTAATTACACACCCGGCTAATTTTTATATTTTTGGTACAGACGGGGTTTCGCCATGTTGGCCAGGCTAGTCTCCAACTCCTGCCTGCCTTGGCCTCCCAAAGTGCTGGGATTACAGGCCTGAGCCACTGTGGCTGGCCTGGCTTCTTTAATAGGTATCAATGACATTCTTCACTTCTTTAGCATCTGAGGCCTCAGACACCAAGTACTAGACTTCAGCAATTTTAAAGGTAATTATGCGTCCTTAAATAGGCAAACCACCTTCAAAGTTACTAATAGTTTATAAACATGTCTTTTTTTTTTTCATCAATAAGCAGTACACAACTCTCTGCAGGGGCAGGGGCTATAACTTTTTAAAATGCTGTGTATAGTACTTGGCAGAGTTGGAAGCTAGCAGAAATGTTTATACCACAGAACTTTTACAGTGTTGTGACATGGCTCAGACACACCATGATTTGGGTACAGATGAGGGTCGGAGAAATGAAAGATGACAAGGATGGACACTACCGCAGGAGGAGACTGACGCGACACAAACTTTAAAGGTCGCATACTAGTGTGATAAAGGCTTACAGTAGAATTTGGGAAAAAATACCGGAGGCAGATCCTATGGGAGGTACCAGCAAGGGCCAAGGTACCATACACTCTAGGAACATAGAAGATTAGAAGATTCTCTTTTTTTTTTAGAGACAGGGTCTCACTCTGTCACCTAGGCTTTAGCATAGTGATGCCATCATAGCTCACTACAGCCTTGAACTCCTGGGCTCATGTGATCCTCCAGCCTCAGCCTCCCAAGTAGTGGGAAATACAAGTATGCATCACCATGTCCAGCTATATTAAAAAGATTTTTTTTTTTTTGGTACAGATGGGGTCTTGCCATGTTGCCAAGGCTGATCTGGAACTCCTGGCTTCAAGTGATATCCACATCGCCCCTCCCACCACCTCCGCCGGCCTCGGCCTCCCAAATAGGCGTGAGCCGCTGTGCTGGGCTGAAGATTTCTAAAGCACAGCACACGCAGGAGTCTTACTAGTATCCTTCACAATTTATTTTAATTTCAATAACTGTGCATCAAACACCTATTGAGTGCTGGGTACTGGGCAAGTGCTAGAAAAGAAAATTCTGGAATGGTGACTAGTTTCTCAAAATGCTTTTAAGGAACAATTATTAGATACTATCTAACGAGGAGGTGAAAGAAAACAGTTGACCAAACTGGATACTGGGTAATATGTATCACCTTTTCTGAATGAACATCAGAAAATAAAATCTTGCAAGTGTAGTAAGAAGAGTGTTAACAATCAGACCTGTCCTGGAATTGCAAGCAGCGGGGCTTGTCCCCTTTGTGGGAACACACTCTAGGCAAGAGGGCAGAAAGGTAGGAAGAAGCGGGTGGAGATGAGCCAGCCACCTAGATCTTCAGGCCAAGGCTGGATTTCCCCATTACAAGGGATGTGGAATCGGCCCCTTCCAGATGGCACTGCCAATGCTTTCATCAGGGGAAAGCTTTATCCTCCTGGTGCAAGGAAACACGGGCAGCCGTCAGCCATCCCAGTGGGAGGGAGAACAAGATCTAGGGGTGCTAGAAATTCCCTTTGTTCCCTGATGGAATGTTTCCTGTTTGCGGTGTGTCCCTCCACTGTCTAGGCTCTCCTAAGTCACAGGAGGTGGGTGTGGGGCACCCCAAGGAGCCTCCACCCTGGCATTAAAGGATGTTTTTCAGGCTCAAACTTGCAGGGCTGGTAAGAGTGGGACCTGCCCTCGGCTTGAGTCATGGCGCTCTCTCACCTCCTCACCAGGGTTTCTTCTTGCTCAGCTGTGCAGCTGCAGAAAAGGCTGAGGGCACTGAAGCTGACAATGAGAGCCGCTCTGCAAGTGGCTCCAGCTGCTACTACTAACTCCTAATAGCCTGGGGCCCCGGTGCTGAATGATGAAGCATTTGAAGATCACTTCAATGTCTTGGTGTACCCATGCTTATCTGTTAGGTGTACAGGTGGATTAGGCAGGAAGGTTTTCTTAGGATTTCTCTTCTAGCCCACCAGGTTGATTAGCAATGTCCAGCCTGTGCGCAGTCATAGAGAGGTACTGCTTTCGAGCCTTAAAGACCCTTGGATTTCATTTCTGTGTGTGTGTGTGTGTGTGTGTGTGTGTGTGTGTGTGTGTGTGTTTGAGACAGAGTCTCGCTTGTTGCCCAGGCTGGAGTACAGTGGCACGATCTCAGCTCACTGCAACCTCTGCCTCCTGAGTTCAAGTGATTCTCCTGCCTCAGCCTCGAAAATAACTGGGATTACAGGTGTGCACCACCATGCTGGCTAAGTTTTGTATTTTTAGTAGAGATGGGCTTTCACCATGTTGGCCAGGCTGGTCTCAAACTCCTGGCCTCAAGCGATCCACCTGCCTTGGCCTCCTCAAATATTGGGATTACAGGCGTGAGTGACCACGCCCAGCCAGATTTCATTTCTGATGGGTGTGTGATGTCAATTTCATCTCAGGAGGTTTGGGGCTCCTGTTCACAGCCTCATCTATCGCTGCTATTAAGGTAAATTGTTGCCTTGGTGCCCCCTGGAGTGTGCCAGATACACAGGGGCCAGGACACGGGCTTAAAACTGGACATACTTGGGTTCTATGATCCTGCACAACACACCCACTTCAACCTTGTCCCTTCCTCAGCAACGAGAGTCTCTCCAATTCAAGTGTCTAGACCGGCAGCATCAGCCTCACTTGGAACTTGTTACAGGTGTAAATTCTCAGGCTCTCGCCAGACCCTCAGAATCAGGAGCTCCAGAGGTGTTTTGACAAGCCCTCTAAGTGCTTCCGATGCACGCCTAAGTTTGAGAACCACTGAGCTTCAAGAATCCAAGCTGAAGTCAGCCGGATTCCCTGTGCTAAGGGCGAAGGTGGACTGATAGATGCAGCCTCTCTAATCTGACACTGGGTTTTCCCGGGGTTAGGAAAAAACAATGGTAGGTTGTGTTTAAAACACAAACAAGGTGTTGGCTCTGACTCTGCTCTGGGTCATTCAGCAGGAGACTGGGAGCGGCTGTAATTCGAGGTAGGGGTCTCGGGCTTTGAATTTCATTCTCTTTGATCCTTGAAGACAACATTCTCTGTAGTCTTCATGGCAAACTCCCAAGCCTCAGAGAGAATGAGCGTTAAGCCCATTTTTTTGGACGTCACATTTTTGAAGAACCTAAGGCAGGGAGGGGTTGACAGTGAACCCCAGGTGATGTGGCAGAGGCAGATCTAGGTTTATGGGGCTTGAAGCTTATATAATTTTAGTGGTTTTTTCTTTTTGAGGCAGAGTCTTGCTCTGTGGCCCAGGCTAGAGTGCAGTGGCACAATCTCTGCTCACTGCAACCTCTGCCTCCTGGGTTCAAGTGTTTCTCCTGCCTCAGCCTCCTCAGTAGTGGGATTACAGGTGCATACCACCACACTCAGCTAATTTTTGTATTTTTAGTAGAGATGAGGTTTCACTATGTTGGCCAGACGGGTCTCTAACTCCTGACCTCAGGTGATCCACCTGCCTCGGCCTCCCAAAGTGCTGAGATTACGGGCGTGAGCCACCACACCGGCCTTTAGTGGTTCTATTTAAGAAAAATAACACAAAATGTATTATGTTCACAGATTTTATGAAAACACATGACTGTGTGAACACACTGCTAAGGTCCCCTCAGGGCCTCAGCCTGTCCAAGGAGGGGCCCTGAACTTAACGCTCCACTCACCAGAACAGTAACCTCGCCTCTCAGTCCAGGAAGGATGTCTGTCCTCTCTCT
The DNA here is from genome assembly GCF_000951035.1 of Colobus angolensis palliatus. NCBI lineage: Eukaryota > Metazoa > Chordata > Mammalia > Primates > Cercopithecidae > Colobus > Colobus angolensis. The sequence continues at coordinate 2,384,441 of NW_012114411.1, forward strand.
GGTCCTTTAAACTTTTTCCTGGCTATGATTGGATCACACCAGCCCAGAAGCTAATGAGATAATTTTTAGCTCCTCTTCCTCTCCTGTCTTTTCCTTTTTGTTATTGTTTACAACCACTATATATAGTAATATAAATTACCAGGGAAGGCGTCTTGCCTTCTTTGCATGGCTCAGAGACAGCTGCACGGTTCCTACATCAATCAGGTTTTTTGTCATGTTGCACTTTTCTTTTTGCTTTGTTTTCTGAGACAGGGTCTCGCTCTGTCACCCAGGCTGGAGTGCAGTGCATTGCTCACTGCAGCCTCAATCTCCAGGGCTCAGCGCTCCTCCCTACTCAGCCTCCCAAGTAGCTGGAACTATGGGTGCTGTGCCACCACACCTAATTTTTTTGTTGTTGTTGTTAGAGATGGGGTCTCACTATGTTGCCCAGGCTGGTCTTAAACTCCTTGGCCTCAAGTGATTCTCCAGCCTCGGCCTCCCACAGTGCCGGGATTACAGGTGTGAGCCACCATGCCTGGCCACAATGCACTTTTCTAACATTTCCAAACCACAGCTGCCTCCCTCCTTCCTTCAAACCCACTCCTCCTCCTGCCATTTCAGTGAATGGCACTCCCCTTTTTAAGTCAGCCAGATCCAGGACCTTGGAACTCCTCTGTCCCTCCCAACATCAAAAGACAAAATGACTTGGCCAAGGCTGGCGGAAGCGGACGGCGGAACCAGATCTCTGACTCGCAATTTCAAAAGGCCCTGAATGGAGAAACCATGCCCTGTGACACGATGGAGAGAGCATTCTGCATTTTTAAAAGCCAGAGAAACCCACCTGGGAGTAGAATGCAGTGTCTTCTGGCACCATATCCTGAAATTCACAACACACGAGTGGGTACGTGAGCGGACTCCACTTGTCCACCCTTGGACCTGACATTCCCGACACCTTGCCACTGGCATTCTGAAAGGCTCTGGGGGGTACCTGAAGACACTTAAGTGTGACCAGCAGGCCTTCTTGCACTGCGTGGTTCTACTGATTTTTTTTTTTTTTCCCCTTCCACTATTTGATTCTTCAGAGCAGTTTTCTCAGATTCGCCTTTGGATCCCAACCTTGGTCTGGAAAGCAGAGCCAGCTTTGGAGCAGCTCGCCCAACAGTCTCCCCTGCTGCAGCTCTCCCCACCTTCCTGGGTCCCCTCTGGGGTCCCAGCCATGCTCGGGGGGCGTCCCTCCAGCTGGCCTCTGCCTACCTGAAGACAGCAGGCTGCCGCTGCTGCCACTGATGATCTTGCCCTTGCTGCCCATGTTGGCCAGCTTCGAGGTCTTCAGCGTCCCCGTCTCGGTCAGGTCGATGGCGATCTCACTCAGGCTGCGTGCCGCATGGATTTTGGACTGGAATGGAAAGGGAAGCAGGTCAAAGAAGTGACGCTCACCTTGCGGAGGGGACAGTCATCCCTCACTTGCCCCTGCTCACCGTCTTGACATTCCGCAAAGGGACTTATCTCCCTGACTGACGTGCAGCATTTTTGTTTGCATCCCTTGGCCTAATCATTAATCACCAAAACGCTCTGCAAAGAGCAGAGGCAGCTCGAGAGCTGCACCGAGGGAGGATGTTCTAAGCCTCTGATTCTGTAGGCTGCACTGCAGTGTGCTTAAGACAATGTCCTGATTTAGGAAAAGTGACAATCTCGTTGAACCCTGTTATTCCCAGCCACAAAACAGGGTAGATGCCACTCAGCACCCAGGGGGTGGTTCGGGTCAAAGGAGAGAAAGTCTGGGAAGGGTGTTCCTCCCCTCCCAACTCCCCTGTCCTCCCTTCTTCCTCCTAGTCTTCCTGGCACACAGCTCTCAATAAACACCGTGGTTATAATTATTTGGTGCTTAAACAAGGAGGATAAAATGGTTTTCAGCATCGTGAAAGACGTAAGAGATTTAAGCCTCTTAAATGGTTTGCCATGTGGTCACAGAAAGTTTAGCTGATGGAGAAATGACAGTGGTTCTCCAGCTTGGGCAACATAGCAAGATCCCATCTCTACAAAAAAAAAAAAAATTAGCCAGGTGTGGTGGTGCATGCCTGTAGTCCCAGCTACTTGGGAGACTGAGACAGGAGGACTGCTTGAGTCCAGGAATTGGAGGCTGCAGTGAGCTGTGATTGCACCACTGCACCCCAGCCTGGGCAACAAAGTGAGACCCTGTCTCTTAAAAAAAAAAAAAAAAAGAGAGAAATGACAATGACAGCTCTTCAGACTTGCAATCACAGGGTGCATGATTGTGGAAAAACTGCTCATTTGGATTCTGGGGTCCCACCAATGAACGTGTGACATGGTGCTTTGCTTGTATTTTGACACCTAAGTGCATATGCAAGACATTCCCTTTAATCCACGTTGATTGGCTCTATTTGGTTAAAAGTCACAGCAGGAGAGAAAAATTAGAAAAAAGGTCTGTGTTCGCATTTACATTTCTAAAAGCAGTGGTTTTTATTTTTATTTTTTATTTTTTGGAGACAGAGTCTCAGTCACCCAGGCTGGAGTGCAGTGGCCCAGTCTTGGCTTACTGCAACCTCCGCCTCCTGGGTTCAAGTGGTTCTCCTGCCTCAGTCTCCTAAGTAGTTGGGATTACAGGTGTCCACCACCACGCCCAGCTAATTTTTGTATTTTTAGAAGAGATGGGGTTTTGCCGTGTTGGCCAGGTTGGTCTCAAACTCCTGACCTCAAGTGATCCGCCCGCCGCAGCAGCCCAAAGTGCTGGAATTATAGGCATGAGCCACCGCGCCCAGCCAAAGCAGTGGTTAAAGCAGTGGTTTTTATAAGGCTATCTGCTCCACTTTCCACCTTCGGTAGTGACAACGTGTTTACATTTCCCACACGTGTGTCAAATGTCTGCTTGTTTTCTTCTTCAGGAAATCTTTTCGTGAGTGTGCTTGGGCAACAGGCTTTGCCAGTACGCTGAACTGCATGAAAACAACTAGAAATGGTCACTTGCTCATCTGTCCTTTCTGTGGCCACCGTCTACAGCACACGCATGGGTGGAACTGGGTGAGGTTCATCATTGTAGCTTCCTGCCTGGCCTGTGGAACGCAAGGTCTTTCCTACACAGGAGAAAGCAGGTGTGGGGACGGTGGCGAAGGCTGTGGAGGGGTGTGGACCCACCGCTCCTGGATGCCCTGCGTACAGCCTTCCTTCCGTGCCCAGGGGCCCTTACTGTCCAGCCAGGGCTGTCTGAACGCCTGCAGCTCTGCGCTTCCTCTGCCCTGGATGCTGCTGTCCACATTGGCGAGGACAACTTCCGACCTCATGTTAACACGATGGAAGTCTGTGGGCGGGAGGAAACGCTGAGACATGGTGCTTGTTTTCTTCACCTGGTGTGAACTGTCTTCTTCCTCCTCCTCCTCCTCCTCCTCCCCACCCGGTGGGCCTTTCCTCGACTTATGCTTCCTTCCTAACCTCAACATTTTTCCTTGCGTTCAGACCCAAGTCGACTTCCTCAGGCGAGTTTTCTTGTTCATAAAACAATCCTGGCTGCCAGGCCCTGGAAGGATTTTGGCTTGGCGCAGAAGGAAGGAAAAAGGCCTTTGATTTCAATTTGACACAGCCTATCAATTGCACCCATCTGGTTGAGTTTTATCCTCTAAGCAAGCATGGCGAGTATAATCCATGACTTCCTTTCTTACTGCACCACTCTGTTACGGAGACCCAGGTTCTAATAAAAAGTAGCCCACTCCCAAACCGTGATGTAACAATAACTCACGAAGGCCTAGACCAATTCAGCGCTGGGTGAAGGGTCTGGGCTATGAAGTCAGAATGACCTAAGTTAGAGCTGGGCGTGGTGGCTCAAGCCTGTAATCCCAGCACTTTGGGTAGGCCGAGGTGGGTGGATCACTTGAGGCCAGGTATTTGAGACCAACCTGGCCAATATGGCAAAACCCTGTCTCTACTAAAAATACGAAAATAAGCTGTGCGTGGTGGTGCACGCCTGTAATCCTAGCTACTTGGAAGGCTGAGGCAGAAGAATCTTTTGAACCCAGGAGGCGGAGGTTGCAGTGAGCCCAGATCACGCCACTGCCCGATCTCATTCCAGTCTGGGTGCTAGAGTGAGACTCTGTCTCAAAAAAAAGACCTGAATTAGAATCTTGGTTCTTCCCAGTGAATCACTATCGGACTTTGACCCTTCACCTTCCTGATCCTCAGACACGTGTTTGTAAAATGGAGGTCTTAAAATCCACATCCCAGAGTTGAGATAACTAAAGTAGATAATGTATGTAAAGGCCATTGCAGTAAGAATAGGATCTGCATTAGGGCCTGGCTGTAATTTGCTAACCGAGGTTAGACTGATGGCCCAACCAGATATTTAAAGGACCTCCTAAATCACACAAAAAACTTGTCCCCCTTGTCATACCAGAACTCTTGCCACACATCATTCTTAAAACAAAAATATGGAAACAAAAGGCATCCTTCCTAAAAGAGACTAGATTCCTGGAAGCTTTAGGAAGCCACTGGATTTTTTTTTTTTTTTTTTTTTTGAGACAGAGTCTCACTCTGTTGCCCAGGCTAGAGTGCAGTGGCGCGATCTCGGCTCACGGCAACCTCTGCCTCCTGGGTGTAAGCAGTTCTCCTGCCTCAGCCTCCCGAGTAGCTGGGACTACACGTGGGGGCCACCACGCCTGGCTAATTTTTGTATTTTTAGTAGATACGGGGTTTTGCCATGTTGGCCAGGCTCGTGTCCAACCCCTGACCTTAGGTGATCCACCCGACTCAGCCTCCCAAAGTGCTGGGATCACAGCCATGAGCCACTGCGCCCGGCCTGGATTCTTTCTAGAATGGAAATATCACAGTGACATAACAGACTCGGTGGAGAGGACCGGGAGGACATGGGCGTTGTCGGGGAGAGTCTCTCTTTGCAAAGTCAGGTCTCTGGGCAGACCTTAAGGAGTCCCCAGACTCCAGAACATTTTGCTCTGCGAGTCTGGCCTGATACACGTGACTCAGTCTTCTGACTGATACTGTGGGAACAAAACTTCAATGTCCCTGTCCCTCTTTGACCCTAAATAAAATGGAGAACTGCATCAGGGAGAAAAAAAAAGCATTAGGAAGAAGGAAAGACGTTTGGATTGGGGGCCAATTCAAGAAGTCCCCACTCTGAGTTGAGAGGGAGAAGTGCCTAATGTTGACTCTAAACATTTTGAACTTTCAAATATTTTCCTGCAAAGTCTCTAAGACATTCCTTGGCTCTGGGCTTCAGAGGCTGCTGGGATCTAGCAGACAACATTTCTGATCTCTGGGGTCAGCATAGAAGTGAACAATTATAATTGGTGCCTGTGCAGCTTCTCATTCTGAAGGAGCTACAAATAACCAACCAGCACAGCCTCCCTCTGCCTTGTCTTAGATGGTAGAATGGTTTCTTGATGCGTATGCGTGGAGAGCTGATGGAGAGAGGAAGAGCGGCGGGGGGAAAGACAAGCAGAGAGAAAGAAGGAGAGAAGGAGAGAAGGAGAGATTTCCTTAAATTATTTGCACAGTGATCCTGAAAGAAGAAAATAACCGAGTGTCAGGGAAGCCCCTGAACGCTCATGGCTCCCCACCCTTGCTGACTCAAATCACTAGACCACACTGGTCTCTCTGGGGTTGATAAACACCATTTAGGAGGCCTGGGCTTTGCTGAAGCTCTTCAGAGAAAGGAATGGTTGGCATGTCCCAGTACAGCAGAATGTGAGCAGTGACCAGGATGCCAGCCAGAACTGGCTGCCTAGAAATATTACGAAGCTCTCTGTCCCAGCCCTATTGGCCATCACTCACCCAGAGGCCGTGTTGCCCATCAGAGATGAATCACATCACTGTTCTATAAAGAACATTCCAGAAACAAAAAGGTGTTGTACTGTAATTCCCAAAGGGTATGTCATCATCTCTGATTTAATTTGGGGACCTTTTAGAGAATTTAAACTTCATGCAAGTGTTGGCCAGGGATAGTATGCTAGATGAACAATGACATTAGTAAAAGATGGCACGTATTTCCTCAAGCAAGTTCACAAACGTGGCGCCGTTTGACCAATCACTAATTGAGGTCAGGAATTTCCTTTGCTGCTAATTGAGGAAGGAAAGCACCAATGATGAAGGACCCACCCACGGTCCCAGAGCCGGAAAAGAGGCCTCCAATTCCCATGTAGAGGGTCACGATCCTCACCTATCACTGCAGGCTGGGGAACTGGTTCCTGTGAGAAGTGTGAGGGCTCTAGGGCATGTGTGAGCATGCCAGGCTTCCTGGGAAATGTTCTCCTTCTCCTCCTGGGAGCGTGGGCATTTTCTTCAGTCCCCAAGGGTTACTTTTACAAAAGGGACAGCTGAAACATTCCTGATGCTATAGGCATTGCATTTGGTTTTGCCTCCTAAAAGACACGTCTTGTTACTAAGTCATCTACAATAATTCTTTTTTCTTTTTCTTTTGGAGATGGAGTCTCACTCTGTCAACCAGGCTGGAGTGCAGTGGTGTGATCTCAGCTCACTGCAACCTCTGCCTCCTGGGTTCAAGCAATTCTGCCTCAGTCTCCCCAGTAGCTGAGATTATAGGTGCCTGCCACGATGCTTGATTTTTTTTATTTTTATTTTTATTTTTAGTAAAGACAGGGTTTCCTCATGTTTGCCAGGCTAGTCTCAAACTCCTGACCTCAAGTGATCAGCCCTCCTCGGCCTCCCAAAGTACTGGGATTACAGGCATGAGCCATGGCGCCTGGCCAATAATTTCTTTTTGAGATGTACTTGCTGTGTCAGTGAGTTGACCTGTTAGCCTGTTGAATAACAAGGCTTGCCAACTGCAGGAGACCGTCTTCCAGGGTGTGGTGGGAAAGCCATAAAACAAGCTTCTTGCTCAAGAGACCCCCTATGCAAAAACCAGAGCAGAGAGGAGGAGCTTGAACAGCCAATGCTGTGCTATCCTCAAGGTGAGATACGTGTTTTCCTCTTTCCACACTGTGGTACAGTGAGTGGGGGGTCTGCCCTCAAGGGGAATTGGCAGTGGGGTTCAGGAGCATTGCCCAATCCCCTAACCTGCAGCATCCATCACCTAACCACAGAGGATGAAATTAATGTTCTCAGGTGTCCACCTCCAACTCTTGCCCCCGGACAGCAAAACCCTGACACCCACCCACTGTGTCAATATTGAGCATGAGCCAAAAACACTTTGGCCCCATTTCTTTTGATCTAATCGAACTTCAAATTCTTGTGTTAGGACTAGGACCCATCATTGCCAGGAGAGCTGTGGAGAATACTCTCATTATTCCTAACAACAGAAATTCTCTGTCCTGTACTCATTCATCCCGGAAAATGACCAAAAAGGGGGTCAGAAAGAAGTAGAGGACAAAATATTTTACAAAGGAGAAAATGATGGCTGCAGGGGACAGACCCCGATTTAAAACTGAATTATAACTAAAAGGATTGTTTCATTTCTTCCGTTTTTTTTTTTTTTTTTTTCTTTTAGTAGAGAAGAGGGTCTATGTTGCCCAGGCTTGTCTCAAATTCTTGAGCTGAAGTGATCCTCCTGCCTTGGCCTCCCGAAGTGCTGGGACTACAGATGTGAGCCACTGTGCCCAACCCTGTCCTCTTTTCTTTCTCTTATCACCTCTCCCTTGATCCCCAGCTCGCTCACTCTCCTCTTCCCCAGAAAGAGAGAAACCCCTTAAAATATGGACAAGATGGCAAAAGAGAAAGAACCGCAGAGGGCACCGATTCAGTGACCCTTGTGCCCAGTAAGTGGAGCTTCCTGCCACCTTCTCCCAAGAACTCACACGATGGAGGGAAATCCTCAGTAACTGCTAGAAATCACTAGCCCAGGGGCCCAGGGTGATCTCAGTCTGCATTCCCCAAGCCGAAGCCAGCAGGATCTTGACAGAAGCTGCAGGGCCATCTTGGCAGGGCTCTTCCCCTGAGGGAGAATGATGGGAGTGGCTTGTGGGGGGCTGACAGGGCAGTCTGGGGAGACAGGGCTGGAGGAAGAGGGGGCAGAGCGTTGATATAAGCCCTGTGTGAACCAAGGAGACGTCATCCTCTCACCCACCAGAAAACGCAGCTGCGTGCCCAGAGTCGGGGGTGGCGACATCTCCTTGGAGGAGGACTGTTTACCAAGGCCCCAGGCTCTAGGTCTACCTTAGCGAAACAGGGCGGTTGCTTTTTTTTTTTTTTAACGTTCCCAGTTTTGCATTAAAAAAAAAAAAGGACTTGGCAGTTGGAACCGCCTGCAGGTTTTCACAGCAATTACCCTAAACAGTTAGGTGGTGTCTATTCCTTGAGAACGATTACTTTCTTCTTTTCAAAAGGAAGATAGTACAGTACTGTTTAAGCACCAAAAAGGGCTTGCCTTTACACTGCTAGCGGAGTCTCCCGAGGGCCAAAAGCACAGTGGGGATTCCTCAAAAGGGGCCTACCCGGCTGTAGTCAGAGCTTGAGCCGCTCGATGGTGCTCACAGCCCCCTGGACCAAGCTGCAAGCATGGAAGGTGCCCTCTTGAAGAGCTGGTCTCAACCCTCCCACCTGTAGCCCTAAGAGGCAAGCCTGTACCTGTGCAAGGTACGGACCTGGGCAAGGGACATGGTACCTCCCCAACCCCTCCGATTCTCATTCCTAAACTGAGAGAGGCAGACAATGGCCCGGGCTGCTCTTAAGCTGGCTGAGGGCTTGGTGAGAGGTCTGGTCACTCACCTTACTCTGCTTCCTGTCCAGATAGAACTGATGTTGGCTTATGGCCATAGCCCAGATGGACTTGATCAATGCCGGACATGCATACCATGTGTGCACTGCAATGCCGCTGTGCCCAAACGTCCTCCTTGTCACCGAAGCCCTGGGGAAGCAAGAATCACAAGGTTCAAACCCGTTTCTGTTGAGAGAAACCATTTCTCAGTCAACAGCTTCTGTAGAGAACCCACTGGGTCCTAGAAGCCCTGGCGGAAAGGTGACAGCTGAGCTCTCACACACACCTAGACACACACACACACACACACACACATGCGCGCACACCTCAGAGACACTGGCTGGCAAAGGCCACCTTCTGATTTTCTGACTCCCTAGAGTTGAGAATTTGGCCAAGTCTCGGCCTTGTCTAGGATAAGATGGGTCATTCTAGGTCACTGGATGGTCCTTTTTCGATCCTGGACCTGGCACTGGGCCCAGACAAACTTCGCAGACAGGAAAACCTTCAATGATGATCCCTATGAGACAGGAAATGTGCCTGCGGTGGGGATGAGTAAATTATTTTCTAATCACCACAGGCTACACTGTCCCAGGGAATCGGGACTTCTTAAATAACTAACCCAATGTTCCTTGAAGATTTGGTGATCAATTTCCAATCTATTCAGAGAGCAGGGAGGGTACAAACAATCAGGAGAGGTAAGGGAGAGAGAAATGTGCCCACTCCCAATTCCCCCAACCTCTGTCTATACTTTTTTTTTTCAGACGGAGTCTTGCTCCATCGACCAGGCTGAAGTGTGGTGGCGCGATCTCATCTCACTGCAACCTCCGCCTCCGCCTCCCAGGTTCAAGCGATTCTCCTGCCTCCGCCTCCTAAGTAGCTGGGATGACAGGTGTCCACACCATGCTGGGCTAATTTTTTGTATTTTTAGTAGAGACAGGGTTTCATCAGGCTGGTCTGGAACTCCTGGCCTCAGGTGATCCACCTGCCTCAGCCTCCCATAGTGCTTGGATTACAGGCATGAGCCACTGTGCCTGGCCCTGTCTATACATTTTTAAACCTACATGGAGTAATCAGACTTTAAAAGTGAAAACAGGAACTGCTGATCTCCATGTAATCCACCACATTCATGGAGTTAGGAGGACTTATATGGTCATGCTCTTAGTGAAGTATATTTTATAGGATAGGCAGATTGTTTTGCAAATGAAATCTGAGAATGTGTGTTTGCATGTGTGTGTGTGCGCGCAAATGTGTGACAAGTTGATGGGAAGGTGGGCTGGGATTTGGGGCATTTTACCTGGACATCAGAAACAAAATGTGTGTTCTCAAGACTAACATATCTAATTTGGAAGAAACCTGGGGGTGATCAGCACTTTCAAATAGTAACATTTTTTTTTCATGGCTAATTTTCCCTTAAAGAAAACAAACCTGCCAGGCAATATCTTACTTTGGGGGAGCTAAAGGTTTAAAGTGGAGTCTTCTTCACCCTCACTTTTAAGGAGAAATTCAAATCTGGTGGGTAACGACACTGAGTCTACACAGGTTTTTTCTCCCTTCGGTTCAAATAAAAGTGAAAAAAAAAAAAAAAGCCAGCACGTGAAAGAGCGCACAGTTGAAAATAATTGAAAAAAGGAGCCAGTGAGAGTGAGGGGGGATCCTTCCCCGGTCTCGCTAAGTTTAAAAGAAAACAGGGATCTGTGCTCCCAGCTTGGCTTCCATAGCAGTTGCTGCTCTTGGAAAAAAATGAATGGCTTTTTTCCCCCCAGAAAAGCTGAATGAGACAAGAAAAGTATCTTGAAAGGTGGTGCAAGGCTAGGTACCGCCATTTCTCAGGTACCGGGAGGGCGGAAGAGGTAAGTGGCTGGTCAGGTCCGGGTAGTTCCCCAGAGCGTCTAATTCAGATACTCCGAGTTCTTCTCCTGCTCTATTACTACTTTATCTCCTTTCCTCATCTTTTGCTTCAGGCCTTTCCTATTTTGCCCAAACCTTAGAAGTGAAATGTTGGCCCAGCCTGGAGAAGCTCAGGAATGAAGCTAAGCATTGAGTTAGGATGCCCAGGGGGAGAAAGTGCACAGTGTTTGTCTGGTACGCCACAGGGACTGGTGCAATCACACCTGAGCCCATCGGCCCAGAAAGCAGCCTCTGCCCTCAATGACTCCCATCAATTACATCTTCATTAAATGACTGCATCTGGCGCTGCCCATCCTATTACCTTGGTTCTGACTCCCTGCCTGGCTTGGGGGAGGGGCTGAGCCTGGAACACCAAACTAATATGAGGCCAATCACATTCCCCTTCCCTAACCTCAAATAAGCAAGGCCACAAGCAATAGGATGACACATTCAACTTAAAAAGCACCACAAGGTTCATTTCAAAGTAACTGGAAGAGAGGACGTGCAATGATACCAACGTAAAAATAGTCAACCCTGAGGCGGGCGGATCACGAGGTCAAGAGATCGAGACCATCCTGGCCAAGACGGTGAAATCCCGTCTCTACTAAAAATACAAAAATTAGCTGGGCGTGGTGGCGCACACCTGTAGTGTCAGCTACTTGGGAGGCTGAGGAAGGAGAATTGCTTGAACTTGGAAGGTGGAGGGTGCAGTGGGCCGAGATCGCACCACTGCGCTCCAGCCAGGGGACAGAGTGAGACTCCGTCTCAAAAGAAAAATAAAAGTAAACACTCAAGGCCGTAGATACCCCACATACCCTGCCTTGATCATTCCGTGTTCTATGCATGTAACACACTCACACGTGGCTCATGAATACGTGAAATACAAGAGAAAACTATCAATACAAGAGAAAAAAGGCACCACTAGGATGTGAAAAGGAGAACTGAGTGCAAGAAAGACCTTACAGCTCATAGCTCTGGCTCTGCCACCATGGAGTAACTGACCTGAAGCCATTTCCTTTCCTTGTGTGTCTTTAATGCTGAAGTCATCCCGGGTCTCCACCTCCGGCCTCCCTGGGCCTCTCCCCTATTCCTGCCTGTCTGCAGGCTAACTCCGTGTACTCAGAGCGAGTGTGCCTGGGAGGAGACACATCTGCTCTTGCCTCTGGGCTCCTCCAACTCCCACTTCCCTCCAGCCAGACCCTCCCTCATTTCTTTATCCTAATTGAGAAGCTCCCACCTGACATTTATATCACCCTGAGGGCCCACCACGTGGCTTTAATCCTAGTTACCCCTCCAGGTCCCACTCAGACCTCTCCTTCCTGGTAAGCCTCTCCCTTCCTGACCAGCCAGGCCTCTGGCGACCCCGTCCTTCACCCTTCATGGCCCACGATATCTGGCCCTTCTGTACGGTAGAGCAAGTGCATAAGCTCCGGGGCCAGATCTCCTAGGTTCAAATCCTGCCTCTCCTGTATACTAGCTACTTGTCCTCTAGAGCAGGTTCGTTTGTTTCCTGTGACATTCCTTGAGTTCCTCCTTCTCGGCAGGTTCCAGGCAGTGGCTCACGCCCATAATCCCAGCACTTTGGGATGCCAAGATGGGAGGATCGTTTTAGCTCAGGAGTTTGAGACCAGCCTGGGCAACACTGTGAGACCCAGTCTCTCAAAAAAAAAAAAAAAAAAAATGCTGGGTATGGTGGTGTGTGGCTGTAGTCCCAGCTACTCGGGAGGCTGAGGTGGGAGAACTGCTTGAGCCTGGGAGGTGGAGGCTGTAGTGAGCTATGATCGCACCACTGCATTCCAGCGTGGGTGACAGAATGAGACCCTGTCTCAACAACAACAACAAAAGTTTCTTCTTCTGCCTGTCTTCTCAGCTACACTAGAAGATCGCTAAGGAAGAAGACCCTGCCCCCGACTTCCTTCCTTCCCTGCCACAGCTGACACGGCGCCTGAACAGGACACAGAAGCTTTGCAAGAAACATGACATTGATCACTGCTGTCTAATAGGCGACGGACCCACTGAAGAGTCACATGTGAGGTCTAGATTCTTTCCTATATCCCTGGGCCATGGGAAAGAGAATTTAGTAGTACTCACCGACAGGGTGACAGACGCAGAGAGAACACGAACACACATGCGCAGATAGATGCATGAGTGGTTAAAGGATTTGTCCAAGGTGCCTGGGTGTTCACTGAATTCCCAGCAGAGCTCAGGCATGGAGGAGGGTCTGTTCCCTGCGCTCAGCCCCTCAGATTACCCAGCCCCTCATTTTTATCCTTTGGAGCATCCCCTTTCTGCATCTGACCCATTGTGGCAAAGTTCATTTCACTCTTTTTGTACTTAAATTTCCCCTCCTCTTATACGCCTAAGAACCTGGTCCAGTTCAGTTCACCTGAAAAACGAACAGTGAGTTTCTTCTTGGCTGGAATATTATTTTTGAAATCTCCCTGCCTGCCCTGCTTGGCCTGCACAGATGGATCTGTGCTCCGTGGAGTGCGGCTTCTGGCCACGAAACCCCTTGCAGGTCCCTGAGAAACACTGGATAAAATATTTTTCTGTTAAAGGCTACCATCTTCACCTGACTGCAGAGAGGCAGTAGCTCTCAGCTGCTCTCCACTAACTATTCCTGTAGTAACTGTGGTGCTGAGATAAGCTTCTCCCCTACACAGGAGTGGCTGTTTCAGGGAGATTACCCTGGAGGGCAAGCACGGCTTCATTCCTACTGGGTTATCATGGGCTGCAGGAACAGGGGCTACTGCACAGGTCCAAGCCCTCGCACTGGGCGGGGTAACTCCCAGTCTCCCTCCTGTCCAGAGCTCACGGGGAGGTACCGCAGCTTGTTTTGAGTGTCAGAAGCCATGTGTGAGCTGGAATTGGTGCCAAGTCCTCTTTCTAAGCCCAGGGCTGGAGCGTCAACAGCGCCTAAAATCCACTTTTGTTCCTCTATAGAGTCTGATGTTTTCTGCGTCTCCCCGGGGGCTACCTTCTTATTGTAAATGTTTCTGGCCTTATGGAAAGTGATTTCTTAGTTGTCAGGCCTGGTTTTAGGGAATTATGCCGCTGTTTTTGGGATGCCTATAACTTTAGGTCCAGCGGGAGAAAAAGAGAGGAAAACAGTGGGTATGAGCTGCCCAGACCCCAGCCACTCGGGGCTCCCTGCATTCCAACCTGGGGCCCCACTGTCTCACATCTAAGAGTACAGGGACTTTTTACAACCCTGGTGCTATCTGGGGTACGATTTTGGGTGGAGGGAAAAAAAATTTCATTTCTTTCACATCCACCCATACAGCTCCTGGAATAAAACAATGTAGCACAACTGCTTTGGTGACAGATTCATTTTCGCATTGACTGTCCTGCCTGAAACACTTTCAGAAGCTCTAAGGAGCAATTCTTCAGACTCCTGTAGCAAACGTTTCCTATGGGGACTTACTGGTGTGTGTTACAAAGTGCTATAAAGCTTCCCTCCAGTGCAGGTAACACACACACACACACACACACACACACATGAGCCAGGGACACATGTGGCCAGATGAGACGGTCAGGGATTGCTACTTACACACACACACGTGTGAACCCACTGCATTTATCAAGACATGTAATCCAAAAGAAAGTTTCACTGCCTGATTGGAGCTCCATTCCCCAAGAGACCGCCCCCCCAACTCCAAACTGACCATGAACGAGAGCCCCAAAATAATAAGATCAATAACATGCCCGGCCGAGAGCCACGCCGTCCCGCAAGAAAAGGATTTTTCAAACTTACCTGCGTGGGTCATGAACTTCCACGGAAAACTTCTTTTCTCTGAAGTACAGGTTTTCCAGCTGTCTCCATTGGAATATCTGGACAGAAAACAGCGAAGTTTAAAACTCAGGAGGGGCTGGTTCCTGGACCATCTTCCCCCGTCTGCTGGTTAACTTTCCACAGCTGGCAGTCTCCTTATCAAAGCAGAGACTGTAGTTTGTGCCTCCTCCGCCTCTTGCTTGACACACACACACACACTCACTCTCGCAGCTCTCCAGTTCAAAACCAGGCAACGTGGGTGTGGATTTTCCTGCAGGTTCCTTAACGGGAACAAAACAAGTTCTTTTCAAGTTCTCCGCCTTTGGTCGGCCTTTGTTGGTTTGGTCGTGGCAGTCCCCAGCTTGGCAGACTTTTCCCTTCCAGGAGAGGGAGGAGAGGTGGGGACGGGGGGGAGAGGGACCCAGCAGGCAAGGCGGCGGGTGAGGGGAAAGGAGTGAGCGCTCAGGAGGGAGCGGTAGCCATCTGCGTGGAGTGCTGAACTGAGCTTCCTCCCCTCCAGTGCTGAAATGGGAAGGCGTTCAAATTCCCAGCCTCCCATCGGGACTCCACTTCCTGCTCACTAATGTGTAAGAGCCTTGCAAAGGGCGGAGGAGGCTGGGACCTTATTTCGGGGGCAGGCAACTCAAGATCACAGTGTGAGCCTGTCAAGCCCATTCTTCTTGCTGCAGCACAAAGAAAACCAAGAGTTCTGTCGCCCGGAAGGACGCTGCAGCCAGTCTCTCCCTCGGGCTTGGCCAGGGAGGGTGAGAAGTGGAGCGCAGGGGCCCTGGCAGTCATTCCTCCTTCGGACCAGTGAGCTCCTTAACTAAGAAGCCGACTGTAATGTTTGGAAGTAATTAGGGCTGCATCCACTTGCCCCAGGAAGGGGGTTCCTCTCATTGGATGAAAAAGAAAGTTACTTTAACCCTCTGGGAAATGTCACAGGAGGTTCAACTTGTGTGCACACACATTTGCATTCATATTTGATGGTTACTGCTTCGCCTTCCGTATACGTGGAATTTCGGTTTGTTTTGCAGAGAGAAGGGGTAAAGCAGGAATCTTGTCCTTGTCTTTCTGCGGGGAACAGCTTCCCTAGACTCCCCTCTTTCTCTGGCCACCGACTTAAATGATTTTCAGGGTCTTGCCCAGAGTCCTTGGACCTGAGGCTCCTGACCCTCTCTGACCCGCTCATGTTCTGTCCACCTTAGAGACGTGATGGCCATTTCCTGTATCCGACCCACCCTGTCTTCCCGGGCTGGGGACACTGCCAGTCAGCAGTTGGGCCAGTGGACCCAGAACCCCAAAGAAAACTCGGCTGGAATAAAAAGTGCTTCTGGAATGGCCACATTCTTTTATCTTCACAATCTGCTCTCTGGAATTTTACAATTATTTTGTCTGCGTAAATACTGGGAAGGAGAATATCTATTATCTCTTATTACAGAGCTGCCTCTTTTGTCCCCGGCTCAGAGTGCATGTCACTCTGAAGCCCAAGGAAATTGTATTTTTCTTTCTTGTTAAGCATCAACTCCAGGTGGGTAGAGAGACACTGCAAGGAAAGCAAATGGCCCAAAGCCCTGTGTTGGCTGACAGCTTTGTGTCAGAGAGTCAACAGCGCCTTAGTGGAGTCTGTTACTAAAATACACAGACCCAGGTTTCATGCTCCTGTCTGATGCTTGGCCACTATAAATCCATCCATGAAAACACCCAAATGTCCTCTCTGGTCCTCAGGTGTTATATATTCAGAGACATTCTACCTGAACTTAGCCAGAGCTACAAAAATACCAGAATAAACAGGTTACAAGACCTTGGCCTCATAACCTGGGGGCAGTACACTGAGCAAAGTGGTCAGGCAGGCACGCTTTGTGGTCTGACTACATCTGTTTGAATCCAAGCTCCACTACATTTTTTTTTTTTTTTTTTTTTGACACAGACTCTCGCTGTGTCCCCTAGGCTGGAGTGGTGTCAAGATCTCAGCTCACTGCAACCTCTGCCTCTCGGGTTCAAGTGATGCTTGTGCCTCAGCCTTCCGAGTAGCTGGGATTACAGGAGTATGCCACCACACCTGGATAATTTTTGTATTTTTTAGTAGAGACGGGGTTTTGCCATGTTGGGCAGGCTGGTCTCCAACTCCTGGCCTCAAGTGATCTGCCCACCTTGGCCTCCCAAAATTTTGGGATTACAGGCATGAGCTACCGTGCCCAACTCTGGCTCTAAGCTGCTGGACCTGACACAAGTTACAGCATTTCCTTTAGCCTCAGTTTTCCCCTCTGTAAAACGGCAAAAATGACCGCTCTAAGGTAGATCTCAGCAGCCACAGATCGTGGCACAGTACTGGCACAAAGTGACCTTAGATCTTACTATGAATCCCAAATGTTCTTACTTCTCCCAAATCCTGGCAGATGAAAAGAGAGTAACTCCAGAACAACCAGAATCATTCTTTTCTTAGATTTCCTAACTCAAGCCCTGACTTTTGGGTTTTAAAAAAATTATTATGTATGTGCTGCAAATCCCTAAATACAGAGAATGTTTCTCCCGGTGCCCCTCCCCTCCTCTCAAGTAAGGGATGTGGATGGTACTTCAATGAAAGGGTCCCATTGGCTGCATCCCACAGGGGTCCCTCAGCCCCTATCCTGCACCCGCCTTGCTCAGGCAAAGTGAAGTCTTGAACAGGATCGGCCTTCTGGGTGTGCGACCTGAGGGCCCTTTGCTCAGAAGGTCCTTGGCTTGGTTTCATGCTCTGCTGTTGACATCTTGAAATTCCTAATAGGTTTCCTTCCTCCCCTCCCCCTCCCCCTCTTCCTCCTTCTCCTCCTCCTCCTCCTCCTCCTCCTCTCCTCTCCTTTCCTGTCTTTGTTGCTATATGCTTTTAAAAAATTACTTTCCATAGGTTTTTGGGGAACAGGCGGTATTCGGTTGAGTAAGTTCCTCAGTGGTGATCTGTGAGAGTTTGGTGTGCCCATCCCCCGAGCAGTGGACACTGAACCCACCTAATGGGCTTGATCAAGGGGCCCAGCATTTCCATTTTGCACTGGGCCCTGCTCATTGCGGACTTGATCCTGGCCTTAGGTCCTGGCGTGTACTGGTCTGGCAGGCTCTGTGGGGTAAGGTGCCTGCCAGCCTAATGGGCAGGCCCGGGAGGTGGGACCCTCAGGCCCTCCAAGAGAAGGAAAGAAAGCAGAACCAGGTGTGAGCACGCTTGAGAAACCCCCTGTGCCTCTCATGGGAAGCCCCCTCCCCGCCTGATGAAGAACCTCAGAGCAGAATGCTCCGAGGGGTTATTTCCCTGGCAACTCCTCTCTCCCCCATTCCATGCAAAATAAAACACAAACCAAGCTTTGCTTTAAGTGCTCCCTGATGCGGTTCGGCATGGAGAAACGTGCGTCTGCCAAAGGGCCCGAACAAAACCATCTGGACTCTGCTGCATGGCCCTCTCTGTGGCTGCTGTAGCTGCCGTAGCTGCCTGAGGGAAGGCCCTGCCTCCAGCTTCTGCCCTTGGCTGTGAACCATGGAGTCCTGGCTCCCAGGCATATCCCCGGGATGATACATTTTTGTAGCAGGGTGCAGAACAATGGATTCCCCTTGATGCTTGCTTTAAGCATGAATTTTTGTTTTGCAAATGCAATCCTGGGAAGGAAGGGTAAGAGTGAGGTGAAGGGATGGGTGGTTTTTAGGATCAGATTATTGCATTGAGACATTAGAAGGGTCCAGGAACAGGCTGGGAACGGTGGTTCATGCCTGCAATCCCAGCACTTTGGGAGACTGTGGCGGGCAGATCTCTTGAAGTCAGGAGTTCAAGACCAGCCTGGGCCAACATGGCAAAACTCCATCTCTGTGAAAAATACAAAAATTAGCTGGGTGTAGCGGTGGGCGCCTGTAGTCCCAGCTACTCGGGAGGCTGAGGCAAGAGAATCACTAGAACCCGGGAGGCAGAGGTTGTAGCGAGCCAGGATCGCGCCACTGTACTGCAGCCTGGGCAACAGAGCAAGACTCCTTCTTAAAACAAACACAAAAGCAAAAGGGTCCCGGGAACAGACGAGGAGGTGTGCATGTCAGAACAGTAGGCTGATCCTTTTCTCTTCACTCAGGAGGGAGGGGTGAGCTGGGAAACAGCAATATGAAGGCAGGAGGGACCAGGAGGGGGAAGCAGCTGGCTGGAAAGGCATCATGCTCTTCATGGGGTCTGGGGCATTTCTGCCCACGGGGCCTTGTGCCCATGGCTTAGAGGCCGCATTAAATACCTCACTCTGAGGCCGGCAGAGCAAACACAACAATCAAATCAACAAACAGGAGATGCTCCACCTTGCCTCCCCTCTGTAAACAGGGTAAGGTGGGCTCTGACTGAGCTGGTTTCGGGGCAGCCCTGATGGTCTGCGCCACCTCAGGGGAGCGTCCCGAGCTTGCGCTGGCTCGCTGCAGCCGTCATAACCCCCCACCACGTAAAGCTGGCCACTCGCTCTGCCCCTCCGCCTAAAGACACAGCAGGCACCCGTAATGATCATCGGGCTGGCTGGGCGGGTTCCCTTAGGGATTTGTGTAACGCCTATGGCCAATTATACCCAAGGAGCTAATTAAAAAGCGAAAACCCGTAGTTCTACCAATAATCAAAGAATGTATTAATTCATACCTATTAAATCAAGGGGTTTCTAGTGCACCTCATTTAGGCATCTTTAAAAAGCCCTGCACACATCGTTCCTTTGATCTTTTGGCATCCCTCAAGAAGAGTAAGTGCGAAATTTACTTCTTGGGGAAAACAAGGCCCAGAGAAATTAAGGAAAACTGCCTAAGGCCACACAGCAAGTAAGTGAAGGAACTAGAAATAGAAGTCAAGGGCACCTGGTCCATTACACTAACCTCTAACTATGTTGCTTTCCCCAGGAGTCCACCAATTAGTGGGAACAGCTCTTACTGACTAATGGATGCTTAACTTTACAAGTGGAATGACTTTTACAAATGAGCGACAATATGACTGTAAGCAGAAAGTAAAAAAGCAAATCTTTTTCATCCTACACCATGGCCTGGCTTTCCTTTTGTACGGTAAATGATAACAAGTATTCTTTCTTTCTATCCTTGGAGTCCTGGCTTCCTCTAGTTTTCTATACAGCAGTGCGTCAATACTCAGTAGCTTTCCTCCAAAGACTAAAACACAACAACAGCTGTGATGAAGGGCAGCCTGGGCCGGGCGTGGTGGCTCACGCCTGTAATCTCGATACTTTGGGAGGCCAATGTTGGGTAATCATTTGAGGTCAAGAGTTCGAGACCAGCCTTGTCAACACGGGGAAATCCTGTCTCTACTAAAAATTAGCCAGGCGTAGTGGCACACGCCTGTAATCCTAGCTACTCGGGAGGCTGAGGCAGGAGAATTGTTCGTACCCGGGAGACAGACGTTGCAGCGAGCCGAGATCTTACCACTGCACTTCAGCCGGGGCAACACAGCGAGATTCCATTTCAAACAAAACAAAAGAAAACAAACAGCCTGGATGATCTGGGCTTGCATGGAACAAAACTTGGAACCGCCAAGATGTGGCTTCCTTGAGACTATGTCCGTCCCTGTTGTTGGGACGGGCTGATACTGGATGTGGATTCTTAGTTTCTGACCTAGACTTGCTGTGATTCCCAATGCGATCATAGGTCCTCCACTTCCCTGTTCTGGGGCTCACTGTCTTCATGTATGAAAATAGGAGGTGGGAAACATTTATCCACAGAGTGCAAACAAGAGTGGGTAATAAATACTGCCTTTGAGTCCTGAACGCAACAGGGTCCACTCTAAGTACTTAATGAGCAGGGAGGAGTTACTGGTTTCTATTAGCTGGCCTGCTGGATTCCCACATCCTGTGTTTGGCTAAAGGTTGGGGCAGAGGAAGGGGCTTTGGCTCCACTGGACTTCCTCCCCAGCCAGCATTTATGGAGAGCTGGGACTGCATGTGGAGTAGTGGGCGAGCTCCCAGGACGATGCGGAAATAGACGCTTGAGAGGAAGCTCCGTCTAGTGGCTCTGATGCTTGACCAGGACTTTGGAGAACCTCGTCTTCCCCCGCTGTCCCTGAGGCTGAGTCACCAAGCTTCTTAATGACCTCCCTATGAGTAACTTCCTGCTTTGTCCAGGGGGCCTATTACACAGAATCACAGCAGCCATCTGGTCCACCTCCTCCTTGCACAGATGAAGTAACCTCAGGAGAGAGAGGTTAAGGGATTGGCAGAGGTTAAATATGTAATTGATGTCGGGACCCACATCTTGTGACTTCTGGTCCTGGACTCTTTCTAACACACCATGAAGCTCTGACAACGAATGAGAACAAAGTTGTTTCAAGCTTCTTGTTCTGGGTCTCTATATAAGAAGAATTAGGTCTAATTCTTCTTATATAGAGCATGGACATGAATAATCTCCAAGCTCAGAAGGAAACATGCAAACTGAAAAACTCACTTCATTATTTCATTCTTGCCCTGTTTACTTTGTAGAGCAGACTGGCACTTGCAAATCTTTAGGTGGATTTACATTTTCAGCAAATACAAATGAGTTGTTACACATCTAGAGGGCTGCAGGGCAAAAGAAAGGAGTCACTGAACCTGAATCAGATGGAATTTAAAATGTGAGAGAACACAGAAAGCCCCAAGCCTGTGCTCTCAGAGGACTGGATCCCATGTGACCTGGTAAGGTTTTGCTATTGGAGCACAGCCAGTTCTAAGAAGGAACAGAAGTAGGTATATATATATACACGTACATACACATCTATAATATATACATATATATGCATATATAATATATACATTTTTTTGGAGACAGAGTCTCACTGTATCTTCTAGGCTGGAGTGCAGTGGCATGATCTTGGCTCACTGCAACCTCTGCTGCCTCCTGGGTTCAAGCGATTCTCCTGCCTCAGCCTCCCGAGTAGCTAGGGTTACAGGCGCCCGCCACCATGCCTGGCTAATTTTTGTATTTTTAGTAGAGACGGGGTTTCACCATGTTGCCCAGGCTGCTCTCGAACTCCTGACCTCACGTGATCCACCCACCTCAGTCTCCCAAAGTGCTGGGATTATAGGTGTGAGCCACTGCGCCCAGCCCAGGTATATATTTTTAGTGGGTTGAAATCATGTGTCAGAGGTTTTTTTTTTTTCTATCAGTTCTATAGGCATTCAGTATATTTTACTTTTTACAAAAAAAGAAGACAGAGGCAAGGCCCTTGGGTTTTAGGAGCATCAAATTCCCATTCCCTTTCCAACCATTCATGTAGTAGTCATCTACTTTGTACTGGCCTGTTCTAATAGGCAAGAGGAAACACGTGGTGCTTAATACATGTTTATATTTGTAGGGAGCTTACAATCTACTTGGGAAGGCAAGACATACCTAAAGTAGCTTGTATTCATGCTACAGGAATCCATGATCGAGCTTAAAACCATCTCTGGTTTCTGTACCAGGCTTTAAAAACTCTATAGAAGTGCCGTGCGTGGTGGCTCACGCCTGTAATCCCAGCACCTGGGGAGGCCGAGTTGGGGGGGGCGTGTCCCATCATGAGGTCAGAAGTTCGAGCCCAGGCTGACCAACGTGGTGAAACCCCGTCTCTACTAAAAATACAAAACATTAGCCAGGCGTGGTGGCGCATGCCTGTAATCCCAGCTACTTGGGAGGCTGAGGCAGGAGAATCAGTTGAACCCAGGAGGTGGAGGTTGCAGTGAGCGGAGATGGTGCCACTGCACTCCCACCTGGGTGACAGAGCAAGACTCTGCCTCAAAAATAAAAAATACAAAAAAAAGGCACATCTGAATCTGACCAA
>NW_012114411.1:2406789-2410991 GCF_000951035.1 Colobus angolensis palliatus
AGAAGTGCCGCGCTGCCTCATTCACATATATCTCATGCTTTTGTCTCAAATAATCAGTGCTCATGACTGTTGTTTACTCCTGATTGTTGTGATTTTCATTTTTAGAAGCAAGAACCCTGGGTGGGAGGCCAAGAGCCCTCAGTTCTAGCTCTGACTTTGTAAGGCCCTCTCCATCAGGGCTTCATCCTCTCTAAAACGAGGGGGTGTGTGGGCATTCTTACATTCTGCACATGGGCTGAAGGTCAGCATTGTAAATCCAGAGAATGTCAAGCTGCAATTCTTTGGAATTGAAAAATAAAGTAGCTTGATTTAAACATTTCCTACTGATGGGAGACAATACAGAAGAGCATGGATTAGAAGCATGGTTTTCAACGTCATACTGTCTGCTGCTTACCGGCTGTGTATTCTCAGCAATCGAATTTGTGTCTTTGTTTTTTTCATATTTGAAATAACAGGAATAATAGCACTTTTCTCATAGGGCTGCTGTATTAATGAATTAATATATATTAAATGCTTAAAATGGTGGCTGGTACATAGTGCTCAAGAAATAATATGAGACTGGTGCAGTAGCTCATGCCTGTAATCCCAGCACTTTGGGAGGCCGATGCAGGTGGATCATCTGAGGTCAGGAGTTTGAGACCAGTCTGGCCAACACGGTGAAACCCCGTCTCTACTAAAAATACAAAAATTAGCAAGACATGGTGGCATGCGTCTGTAATCCCAGCTATTCAGGAGGCTGAGGCAGCAGAATTGCTTGAATTCGGGAGGCGGAGGTTGCAGTGAACTGAGACTCGTCACTGCCCGCTGGCCTGGGCGACAGAGAGAGACTCCATCTCAAAAAAAAAAAAAAAAAGAAAAGAAAAAGAAAAAAAAAAAAGAAATACTATGATTGTACGCATTCCCCTCCGTCAATTACATGCCAATATTATTCTTAACGTAAAACATAAGTTATGAATACTTTGAACACATATCAGCACAAGGTACAGGTCTATGTTTTTTTTTGAAAGATGACTCCTATGGTGCCATGAGCATTGCAAAAACTGTTTCCTGTCAAATTGGATTGTTTACAGTGCAAGCACAAGCCGGACCCAGGGCCCCCATTCATTCATTTGTGCTGGAGTTTGCTGTATTCTCTTTGCGGTTGTTTATTCCTAATCTTATTGGCCAATTCCTCCATGCACTGCAATCTTGACCAGAGTCAGTTTTGACCATTTTCCTGTTACGGCTTCTAATCTCAAAACCTTCACCCTGCGAAAGAAGTATCCTACTGTAAGATGACTCGGTCTTATATAGAACAGAGTGGGCTATCATGGGAACATACCAGGCCCTCCCGAATACCCAAACAAGGACGGCAGAGCATTGGCTTCCTAAATGGGTCTGAGGATGTCCTCCATCGCTTGCACTGAAAGAGGCATCTCTTTTCTTCAGAGATGGCCACACACCCAGCACAGCAGACAATGGCTAATTTTTCTCTGCAGCCAGGCCTAATGGAATCAAGATGTTCTTCCGGCCAATTGCGTCTTCCTCATTGTCAGACAAGCGAGCTCTAAATTGATTTTGTTCATTCGGTGACAGATACCCAGAGCACCGGGCCTTGACCCCTTAATGGATGGCCTCTTTTTAACCCATCAAAAACCTCTTAGCTTCCTCTGGCTTAAGAGTCATTACTAGGGGAAAAGAGAGAAAGAGGTTAACAAGTGCTTAACAAGCCCATTGAGACGCAGGCCATTTTGTTTTTCACCATTGGACTTGATTTCCTTGCATTTTTCTCCCTAGAGGCCTCTGTCTGTATTATTTTCTTGTGTGTATTTTGGCTTTTCTTGCAGAAAGACTTTACCATAAAGCTTTGGTGAATATAAATACTTTCAAGAGAAGCTGGAATTGTTTTTCCTTTGCTATCCTCTGCCCCCTGATGTAATTCCTTCCCTGCTCAGAGTGCCCCGAGGGACTGGCTGGGGTCAGTGGGTTGATGGGCTGAGGCTGCCCAGTGATTTGGAATATCTGGGTCTAGCTTTGGTTTTTCTAGCAATGAGCACTGTGATCCAGTGATGTGTGGCTTCATCTCTCTGTGCTCCAGTCTCTCCTTAAAAAAAAGCCAAGGCTAATTATACCTGCTATGACAGACCTCACTGGGATGCTTCAAAAGGGGAATAAATCAATCTGAGAAATACTTCGTACATCTGGGGAGAAAAGGATGGTAGGCCATTTCACCTGCTTTGGTCAAGACCTCTCTTTCCAGATTGGTGTAAAGTTATCTTTTTAAATTTTTTTATTTTTGAGATGGAGTCTTGCTTTGTTGCCCAGGCTGGAGTACAGTGGCATAATCTCGGTTCAGAGCAACCTCTATTTCCCAGGTTCAAGCGATTCTCCTGCCTCAGCCTCCCGAGTAGCTGGGATTACAGACATGAGTCACCATGCCTGGCTATTTTTGTATTTTTAGTAGAGACGGGGTTTTACCATGTTGACCAGGCTGGTCTCGAACTCCTGACCTCAAGTGATCTGCCTGCCTCAGCCTCCTAAAGTGCTGGGATTACAGGCGTGAGCCACCATGCCCAGCTCAGGTTTTGACTACTTTGGAGGATAGGCTTTAGGGAGAAACCTGTTGTTCTTGTCTTTTTTTTTTCCAGGGGTGGTGGGGAGGTTGGCAGTTGGCATTTCTCTTATGCCTGGTCCAGAGATGTGGCATCATAGAGACATTTGGATCTCCTCTGTGGAGGTCATCGGACTGAATGGAAGATGGGGATGGGATGAAGAAAATGGACTGGCAACCAGCTCTGCAGGGAAGTACAGGCATACACTCACAACTAACACCATGCTTTATCACGCATAACAAAAAGAAAAATAAATGTCAGTACTCTACCCTAGCGATACCTGTGTGAGGCAAAGAAAGAAAAAAGCAAGCAAGCAAACCAGCAAGGGCTTTGGCTTTTGGGAATAATAATTTAACAGCAGCTTGTTTGCACTTTGGAACACCTTGTGCTTCCAGAGCCGGCCCATCCTGCTGGGGAGGGGAGAGGTCCCAGCGCTGTTGTCTGGCAGACCTTGGTTTCAGTGGGCACTAGAAGCGAGGCAGATTGCCTGCTGCTGTGACTTCATGTGTGAGCTCCAGGTTCCCCTGGTTGGAAGGTGCCAGGGAGTGAGGCGGGTGAGTGGGCATCAGGCCAGGGGTTTGTGGTTTGCTTTTCAAGTCAGGCTGCTGCTGGGAGAAGGAACGCTTGCGGTCTCGCCAGCTGCTCTACAATTGTGGCAGCAGCCAGCAGAGATGGGAGGCGGTGGGCCTGCCCCGCTCCAACCTGGACTTTCTGCTTGGAGGGCGTGACTTCTCAGCCTGACCTGAGGTGTGCAGGGGGCTGCGGCGGGGCCATGGTATCTGCAGCTGGGGCCTTTCTCTCTACAGACCCCCTTGCAGGAGCAATTTGGCGTCTGCTCCGTGAGGTCTCCCTCCAGAAGGAAGTGAGGACTTCAGATCTAGACTTTCTGTCTTTCCAGGAGGGCTGGTCCTATTTAGAGCTTTGCTCTTTCCCCTAGAGGACTTCTGCAGTGCGCAGATTGACTTGGGGAGACTGAATTGCGGGGAAAAGGAGGGGCGGAAGCAGAGGAGGAAGCTGAGGCTTCTACTCCGCGCAGCCTGCCTTAAACAACTTTGTTTTCACCAGGGCTGTCCCAAGCCTCCCAAAATTCCCAGCCTGGTCTGGGCCAGTTCTCCCAGATATTCATACACATATGTTGGCCAAAGCAATGCTCATTTGGTGCTGTAATGGTTTTTTTTTACTCTAATGTCTTCCTCAACCAGACTTACATTTCCTTGAGTATGTTTTCCTGGCACCTAGCATGTACCTGGGGGCATATGAGGCACTCAATAGTTGTCTGTTGAGTGAATGAATGAATGAATGAAGAGCTTTTTGAGATATTAGATATTATGACAACTGAAGTTCAGAGAGG
Source organism: Colobus angolensis palliatus (assembly GCF_000951035.1). Classification (NCBI taxonomy): domain Eukaryota; kingdom Metazoa; phylum Chordata; class Mammalia; order Primates; family Cercopithecidae; genus Colobus; species Colobus angolensis. Next base: position 2,410,732 of record NW_012114411.1, read on the forward strand.
TTAAGTCACTTTCTCAAGGTCACACAGATGACACGTGGTGGGAGGTGATACTTGAGCCCTCCTCTGTCTGCTCAACTCCATGCTATTTCCACCATGTGAGGAACCTCCAGTGGCTGAACCCAGATATCTTGTTGAAGATACATTTCTAAACTGCGATACACAATAATGGGGAAATGGCAGTTAGGGTGAGCTCAAGGAGGGACGATGGTAAGAGCCACGGCCGAGGAGCTGTAGCCCTTCTTTCTGGCAGCTCTGTTGGA
>NW_012114411.1:2411961-2418344 GCF_000951035.1 Colobus angolensis palliatus
ACTCCTGACCTCAAGTGGTCCACCCGCCTCAGCCTCCCAAAGTGCTGGGATTACAGGCATGAGCCACTGTGCCAGGCTGCAATAACTGTTTTTTTTTTCTTTTTTTTCTTTTTTTGAGACAGGATCCCACTCTGTTGCCCAGGCTGGAGTGCAATGGCACGATCTTGGCTCACTGCAACCTCTGCCTCCCAGGTTCAAGTGATTCTCCTGCCTCAGCCTCCCGAGTAGCTCAGACTACAGGTGCCCGCCACCATGTCCAACTAATTTTTGTATTTTTAGTAGAGACGGGATTTCACCATGTTGGCCAGACTGGTCTCAAACTCCTGACCTCAGGTGATCCGCCTACCTCAGCCTCCCAAAGTGCTGGGATTACAGGTGTGAGCCACTGCACCTGGCCCCAGTTATGTTCTTAATGCATCAATCTATGAGGCCACTATCCACAGACATACGGAGGAGTCTGTGAAATTAGTAGTGGGTCTCAACAAGTGATTAGATATTCTGCTCTGGTGACTTTTATCCATTCAACAACCGTGTGTTGAGTATCTACCATGGACCCGACACTGTGTCAGGCACTCAGGATATAGCAGTGTATCCTGTACATTCTTATGAAGGGGAGAGGTGGGCAAATAAATAAGGAATAAATAAGAAAACTACATGGTACATACAGTAAGTTAGAGGATAACAGGTTTGAAGCACAAATGTGAACCAGGGAAGGACAGGATAGGGTTTCTCGTTGTTAACAAGGTAGCCAGGGAAGGCCTTGGTGAAGTGACATCGAGTCAATATCAGAAAGAAACCAGGGACAAAGCTGGGCGGGTATGTGAGGGAAAAGCATGACTGCAGATACAGAAGTCAGGGGCATCATTTGTGTGTCTGTGTTTGCTGTATAAGTGTAGAAAATGCCGAAATAACCATCAAAGGACAATGGAATATTATGCAACCCTAAAAAAGGAAGGCAGTACTAATGCATGCTGCAACAGGGATGAACCTTGCAAACGTTTGCTAAGTGAAAGAAGCCGGACCTGAATGGCCACATACTATATGGTTCCATTTCTAGGAAATGTCCAGAATAGGCAAATCCATAGGGACAGAGAGTAGATGTGTGGGTGCCTTGGGCTTTGGGGGATGGGGAGAAATGGACAGTGACAAGGTGCTCCTCTTGTGGCCTTCTGCTCTTTTGCCTACTGAATCCTAGTCTGGATTAATCACAGATCACAAGACAGTCTTTGATTAAAACTCAGTGAAACTCTGGCTAGGCCCGGTGGCTCATGCCTGTAATCCCAGAAATTTGGGAGGCTTAGGTGGGCAGATCACTTGAGGTCAGGAGTTCGAGACCAGCCTGGCCAACATGGTGAAACCCCATCTCTACTAAAAATACAAAAATTAGCCAGGCGTGGTGGCAGGTGCCTGTAGTCCCAGCTACTCAGGAGGCTGAGGCAGGAGAATTGCTTGAATCCAGGAGGCAGAGATTGCAGTGAGCCGAGATTGCACCACTGCACTCCAGCCTGGGTGATAGAGCGAAACTCTGTCTCAAGAAGAAAAGAACTCAATAAGACTCATTATTCAAAAGGAGCTAGCAGTTCAGGATAAAACAGAGGATCCCTAATTTTTAGTGGCATCCCTTGTCGATGAAAAGCTCCCCCAACCTTGTCAGATGGCTCTCCCACTAGGGCTATCTTCTCACATCTGCTCTGGGGGTCACTACAGAGGGCAACTCACTTCTTCCCGCCTGTCAGCACCAGGGCAGCTGGGGCAGCGGCGCCTCAGGGTGCTGTTCTTCTCCCTTGGGGATGGGCAAGCACTCTCTCACAGATCTGGCCAGCGATCCATTTTTTCAATGGGTTTTCAAACCTTAAACATAAACTCTATTATGTACTTAAAAATACACATGTGCATGCCTAAAAATACACACACACATATAGAGGAAATTCACTCTACTGTGACTTCTAATGCTCATTAAAGGTAGGGCTGGGGTTTGGTTTCCAGTCAAACGTGAGGACCAGGAGAGGCTGTGGGGCAGAGTTCCTCTGGCTCTTGACCTTCCTGTTCAAAGGCCAGAGAAGAGACACCCAAGACAAGGCTATGCTCACTTCAGGGGGTACAGGGACCCCATGCAATGCAGCAGATGCCAGTGTATACCTTCCAGAAAGATTATAAGCATTGGTGAAGAGATCTGCAAAATGCCATGCAGCCAGCAGAAACACCTGTTGCAAAAGCTAGAGAGAAATAATTGGGTGGTTGGATGAACTATTTCACTGGCCAGGGCTTTTTTTTTTTTTTTTCCTGACTTGGGGTCTTGTTCTGTTGCCCAGGCTGGAGTGCAGTGATGCGATCACAGCTCACTGCAGCCTTGAATTCATGGGCTCAAGCAATCCCCCACCTCTGCCTCACAAGTAGCTGGGACTACAAGCATGCACCACCATACTCAGCTAATTAAAAAAATTTTCTTTTCTTTTGTAGAGTCGAGGGTCTCTCTACGTTGTCCAGGCTGGTCTTGAACTCCGTGCCTCAAGCAATCCTCCTGCCTCAATTTCCCACAATGTTGAGATTACAGGCATGAGCCACTGTGGCCGGCCTCACTGGGGCTCTTTGAAGTCTCCCCAGTCACTGGTTTGATTCTCACCTACACAGGTTTGTCACGAATTATGCTGTCTGTGAGTAACTTCACTGCTGCCTAACTAGAGTCCCAGGATAACTGGAAGTCCCGGCTGACACTTTACGATGAGCAGCATCACTAGAGAGGGCCATGAGCAGACCATTCCATAGGAGAGGTTTTTTAAAAAGCAAGGGGCCAAGAGCTGGTTAGCTAGGTCACCATGCTGGTTAGCTAGGTCTCCATGCTGGTTAGACAGATCTCCATGCTGGTTAGCTAGGTCACCATGCTGGCTAGCTAGGTCCCTATGTTGGTTAGCTAGGTCTCCATGCTGGTTAGATAGGTTTTTATGTTGGTTAGCTAGGTCACCATGCTGGTTAGCTACATCCCTATGCTGGTTAGCTAGGTCATCATGTGCCTTTGTTTGCCAGCAACAGCCCTGGTTTGTTTGCTATCATGGGGGTAATTATTCACTAATGCCCCTTTTCATTTGTAGTGCTATCTTGGTTTGGATATTTAAACCCTATGGTTACTAAAAGACGAATAACTTTGATTCCACTTCCATGAGCGTTCAAACTCATAGAAACAGAAAGTAGAACGAAGGTTCCCAGCAGATGGGGGAGAGGAAAGAGGAGTTATTGTTTCATGGGTAAAGTTTCAGCTTTGCAAGATGAAAAGAGTTCTGAAGATCTATTGCACGATGATGGGAATATACCTTACTGAAGTGGCCACTGAAAAATGGTTACAATGGTAGATTTTATGTTGTGTGCATTTTATCACAATTTCAAAAAAATCTTCTGGTTAGATGACCCCGAAAATCCCTGACCCACAGTTGGGGCATAAAATGTTTAGGAGGGTGGAAACTGAGAGGTCATTTTTAGAGAGGTTCTTGAGAGGGAGATGTTCTGTGAACTCTCTGCTACCCACAGGGGGAAGGTGGAAGATGGACTGTTCTCCTTGAACCTGGAAAGAGAGGGTTCATTAGGGTTACCTGGAGAGTTTAATAGGTGTCCCCTGACATCAGATGAACTGAAGCGGGGATGGAGCTCAGATGGGAGAACAGAGAGATTTAACTTTACAGTAAGTTTGAAGTTCTGATTGTCATAAAGAACTGGACACTCTAATTTCTTAATAAAAGCTTATTTTGCTATTTAAAATGACTGGTTGACTTTGTAATACCCAGGAGTGATCAGAAAAGTCATCAGACCGCCTGTGTTTTTATCGAGAGACAAGGGAAGAACACGTTCAAAGGAACAGTGGGAGATAAAAGAGATTTGTCTTTTGAGTCCCAGGTGGTCGATGTTCTTATTATACTAGCAAATCTTCTGTTTTTCAGCCAGAGAAACGAGATCTATTCATAAGTCACTACTGGTTCATGGCTTCTTTTGGAGCGAACGAGGCTATTGGATGCTCCTTTGCAGTGGTTTGGGATCCAACCATAGCATTTGGTTTTGATTTGCTTCTTCAAATTGCATCCAAGGTCAACGGGGCTCCCTGAGTAGTGGGAATCTGCATCTGTAGAGTTATTTAGAAGCCAGCCAGTCTCAGGGCAGCTGCTACGTCATCCGACTGGGTGTTTATTTGCATGTTATAAATACCAAGTGTTGTGTTTGACTCCTACTGTCCACACAATCAACGTGGCTGTTTATATGACCTTTCTTAGTGCTGGTCCACGTGCCTTTTCGGGGGCAGGAAGAACAGCAAGTCGAGGAGACCAGGCATTGTGTGGGAAGCAGATGAATCCTGGGAGACCACATGTCCCTAAAGACGTATCAGCTGCAGTAGAAACACTGCTTTCAGTTATTTAATTAGATCTAGCTTGAGCATTGGCTCCACGGGAGCCAAAGACAGACGAGGGGTTACCTACTTAGAAATTGGCATTTTTCCCTCCTACCACTTTCTTCTGGAAAGCTGTTGCTTTTCATCCTTTCTTTTATTCATGACTCCCCTCTGGCTTTAAAATGAGCTTGCTTTATTTACCTTGTTTTATTTCTCTTTGTTTCTAGTTTTAAGATTCCTTCAACCTCAGGATTCCTGATCATCTCATCAACCAACTTAAGAAAACTGAGGCCCAGGGAAGTGACTCACAATTGTGTAGAATTGTGAGGTGTCTTGACTACTGGGTCAGATATCCTGCAAATAATGGCAGGGGGCAGGGGGCAGGCATGCGGCACCCCAAGGGTATGTCAGGCCTGGAGACTGACCTCCGGGACAACTTGGGGCTATTCTTGGAGCTTGAATGTACCCCTTCCAGGAGGTGCCTCCAAGCAAGTCACCCTGGGAGAGATTTAGACCTGCCCCTCTTTAGGGGATACTTACATTCCTCCCCTCCTGTAACTTTCCAGATTAATTACTCTCATGCAATAGCTGCTCTCTAAGAATTATTCAGCTAGACAGGGCAATGCTTTTTTTTTTTTTTCTTTCTGTTCATAGACAGGTCAACCTTCCTCAAAGGTGACAGTCTGACACCAGCATGGGCTTCAACAAGAATACAAGAAGGAGAAGCTTGGCTTACTCAGACCAGACTCAGGATGGCCTTCCCAGGACCCTGTGGGAACCGAGGAACCCTGGCTTCCCAGATCCAGTGACCAAGAAAAAAATTAACCCTCTTCACAAAGAGGCGTTGTTTGCTTTTCAAGGCCATGCTGCCTCTTGTTTCCAGCATAAGCAACTGTAACAATATTTGCGACTTCAAGGCCAATGCCACTTCTGTCCTGGGGACCGAGAAACTCTGTGACAAGTAAACTTACTCGAGATGGATAAAATTAGACTACATCCATTCTGTGTCTCTTAGTCCCCACTTCACAGATATAAAAACAGAGGCACAGAGAGGTTAAATAAATTGCTAATCATGACTTTCTAAAATATACTGGAAGTGAGTTAGTGCCAAAATTCTTTGGTCAAGAAAATTCTTCTTTGGGGGCCTGGGCAACATGGCAAAACCCTATCTCTGCAAAAAATACAAAAATTAGCTGAGTGTGTTGGCACACGCCTATAGCCTCAGCTACTAGGGAGGCTGAGGTGGGAGGATTGCTTGGGCCTGGGAGGTCAAGGCTGCAGTGAGGTGTGACTGCACCACTGCATTCCAGCCTGGGAGACAGGGTGAGACCCTGCCCCCCCTCCCCTAAAAAAAAAAGAAAATTCTGCTTTGGGCCTTGGAGTGGATATGGAGGTCATGAATTTACAAAACGTCTCTCTCTTTTTTTTTAAAAGTGTAACCGCTCTAGGAAAGAATTTGATTTTAACTCAGACTAAAATGTCTTCATAACAACAAAACAACGAAGCAGGATCCCATAGAAAGGTCCTCGTTAACTGCCTGTATGCAGAGCAGTGGGCCTTTAGCTTCACTGCCTGTGCTCAAGTCACCTTCAGAGCTTGTGGAATGAGACTGCAGAGTCCCATCCTCAGAGTTTCTGAGCTCATAAGTCTCAGGCGGGGATCCTTAGTTTGCATTTCTTTCTTTCTTTTTTTGAGATGGAGTCTTGCTATGTTGCCCAGGCTGGAGTGTAGTGGCGTGATCTTGGCTCACTGCAGCCTCAACTTCCTCAAGGCTCCGGAATAGCTGGGATTACTCCTTTGTACTTGTGTATTTTGTTACGTGTATTATGTGCAGAGATGAGGTCTCATTATGTTACCTAGGCTGGTCTCCAACTCCTATCATCCTCCTGCCTCAGCCTTCCAAAGTGCTGGAATTACAGGTGTGAGCCACCTAGCCTGGCCATTAGTTTGCTTTTTTTTTTTTTTCTTTTTTTGAGACAGGATCCCACTCTGTTGCCCAGGCTGGAGTGCA
>NW_012114411.1:2422044-2427910 GCF_000951035.1 Colobus angolensis palliatus
GCCGAGATCGCACCATTGCACTCCAGCCTGGGTGACAGAGTGAGACTTCATCTCAAAAAAAAAATATATATATATATATATATATTCTACATCCTATCCTTAGATTTAGGATTCTGCCTGACCTCTTAAAAAGAACTTATATATCCAAGCAAGGGCTGATATTCTGGGGGATGTGCATGCATTGTAGATTCTGATTTTTCTGAGTCTTGTTTGCTGCTTTTTAAAGGGTGTTCTGGGAGCTGTTCTTCCATACATGTTGTTCCAAAATACTACCGAAGTTGGCCTTCAGAAGTTCAACATCTGTGAACTCTTCTGAACATGCACAAAAGCCGAAATCCAGTCTGCAGGGTGTCCCCACATGTTTAGCTGTTCCTGACATGTGTACCCTGCAGGCAATGAAGCTGTGATTTTTTATTTTTTGACAAACTCCAGCAGCTTGCATTGACGGCTGTGCTTCCGAAGGCCAGGAGGCTGTCTCTTTAGAAGGTCCGGGTAGCAGAGTATGGGGGTTAAATGTCCTCTGCTCTCGGAGCCACCGGTGAGGTCCCTTACATTTTACTCCACCCCTCAAGAGCCTCTAAGCTCCAGGGTAGTGATTAAGTGACTGAGGACAGACTCTGAAACTAGGATGGCAAACTGCTTGCAACTGGAGAATGAGGGATAGGCTACTGCTACTGTTGTGCTCCTTTCTGGACAGTCATCAGCTACTCTTTCACGGTGCCTTTTTTGTTTGGGCTTTTTTGTGGGGGATGAGGGGTAGGTCATATGGAAACACTTAAGTGGATTCTCAAGGCGGCTGCTGAGCCCCTGTGGGTGTGCCGACGGGTTGACAATGCTGTTGGAGCTGTGCAGGCAGTGGACGCCTCTGGGTTCTGCAAAGGAGAGGGAGCAGACTCACCCCTGCCACTGCTTCTACTTAAACACGGGCTTTTCTTGCGTTGGTGCAACGTGACAGAGCTGCTGGAACTGGGTCAGAGTGTCAGGGAGGGCCTCTGTCTGCCGCCGGGCGGGAGCAGCTGCCTGGGCTGGAGATACAGCTGTTGTTGCAGAAGCCTCCAGGTGCACAGTGCTGAGTGCCACTCCCTTGCCTGAGTATCCCTGGAGGCTCGAGGTGGCAGAGATGTGCCAGGCACCAGAGCCAGGAGGGAGCGGCATCCGCTGGAGTGCCGCTCCTCCCAGATGGCTCACCTAGTCATGAGGCCCGTGCATGGGACCTCCCCTGCCCTCAGTGTACAGGGACACTGCTGGCCGCACCAGTGAGCCTGGCTGACCTTCCCCACGTCTGAGTGTTCAAAGCACAGAGGGCTGCCAGCGGTGGTCCTTGTCTCCAGGCGTACATCAGAATCCCTGCCGGGGCTTCTTCTGGGCTCAGTGGCCTGGTCGGAGGTGCAGGTCAGTAGGCCTGCAGGGGGCTGTGGCATCTAGACATCCCAGTGGCTTCAGATGAGTTCCTGATGTTCAGTGGAGGTTAAGAGCCATTGGCTCAGAGGCACTGAAGACAGACTTTTGGCTTAGGTGTGGACTTGCATCGATATGCATTCACATGTGTGTGCATCTTTTTAGATTCTGAGATCTGGGATCAGGGTGTGGGCTTTTTGTAGTCTCAGAAACTAACATGTCCCTTAAACATAACAGAGATGGCCTTTTTATAATGGTGATGAGGTTGACAATGCAAGAAAAAGAAATAGGCGCCCCGTTTAGGTCTTCTTGTAGCTGAGACTTCTTAACAATGGCTCCAGTTAGTCCACGGCCTTGCCTTTAAGTTCCATCTGACATCTTAGCGGGGTGGGGTGGCACCCCTAGATGCTAAGTTAACCAAGCTGTTTTCCTTTCCCTCAAGGGCTTTTCAAAGGCCCCCCTTTTTTTTGGAGACAGAGTCTCTTTCTGTTGCCCAGGCTGGAATGCAGTGGCACAGTCTCAGCTCACTGCAACCTCTGCCTCCCGGGTTCAAGTGATTCTCCTGCCTCAGCCTCCCTAGTAGCTGGGATTACAGGCACATGTTACCACGCTCATCTAATTTTGTATTTTTAGTAGAGTTGGGGCTTTGCTATGTTGGCCAGGCTGGTCTCGAATTCCTAACCTCAAGTGATCCACCTGCCTCAGCCCCCCAGAGCGCTGGGATTACACGTGTGAGCCACCTCACCTGGCCAGAGTTTGCATTTCTAACGCATTTTCACATGATGAAGATGCTGCTGGTCCAAGGACCACACTGAGAACCACTGCTGTAGAATACCATGCAGCACTGACCAGCCTCTTTCCCCCTGAGGGATTAAAGGACGTTTGCCCTCTCCTGGAATTTGTCCCAGCTACAGAGAACCACCTTGCCCAAGGACGCCACCCTCTCGCCAAGGGGGTCACTTGGATCCCATGATTGGTTAATGCTGCTGAGGGGTAAGGCTTGGCCCCCAGCCTCAACAGCGATGGCGACGGCTCCAAGGGTTGTTCTAGCTTCAGAGTTTCGTCTAGGTTGAGGGATGCTATGTTGGGACTGCATCACAGCTCAGCTTCTCTCTCTGCCTAGTTCTGCTTCCTTTACTTTCCCATTTGTTGTTAGTCCCAGAGCACACCCCAGTAAACTTCCTGCATGCGAGTCCATCTCAAACTGCTTCCCAGGGAATCATATGTACAACACTTAGGAGTAGAGAGTCACCGAAATGGCCCTAGCTCTGAGAGACCCCTCCTGACCATCCATCACCCCTCCCGCTCTTCCTTACTCTGATTTATTGTCTTCACACCACCCTGAACGCACCTGATCTTGTCTGATTTCAGAAGCGAAGCAGGATCGGGCCTGGTTAGTACTTGGATGATAGAATTTAGCGCTCGAACACTATTGCTGTCGATTTCTTTAATAAATAAATTTGACCACCTTCCCCACTAGATTATAAGCTCTGTGCATACAGGGACCTAGTCTCTCTTGTTCACTCTCTACAGTATCTACAGAGCCAAGAGCAGGACCTGGTACCCAACAGGCACTCAGACAACATTTACTGAACAAGTGAATGAACTTCCAGGCAGGAAGAGTCATGCATCCTCACCAACAGCTCCTAGAGTTTTAGAGAACTGGGAAGTCTAGGAATACAGAGGATGCTTTCAAAACTGTTGTCTGTAATTGAAAATGCCTTATGTTTGTTTAGTACTTTAGTTTTATTTTTTAAAGCAGTTCATTCAATGTTGATATCAACCCATATTATCATAAACCCCCCTGTGGTGGGCAGGATAGAGGGTTGCTTTGAAGCACTGGGAAAAGAGAAATCAGCCTTGGTGCATTGAGTCCCTTGCTCAGCCAGGCCCACAAGGAACTGCTGGTATCCTGCCTCCTGGACTCACGGTCCTGTCTCTGTATCATCAGCAGAGGCAAACTCAAGTCAGTTTCCACTGAAACTCACTGAGTCTGACTTTCTCCCAGGAAAACTCATATGGGGGCCATTTTATTGGAGAGGATTTCATATTCAACACCCTGTACTGAAGTTCTAAGTGCTAGCTCAGGGCTTTCAGGTGATTACCATTCTTTTTTTTTTTTTGAGATGGTGTCTTGTTGTCGCCCAGGCTGGAGTGCAGTGGCGTGATCTCGGCTCACTGCAACCTCTGCCTCCTGGGTTCAAGCAATTCTCGTGTCTCAGCCTCCTGAGTGGCCGGAATTACAGGCGTATATCACCACGTCCAGCTAATTTTTGTATTTTTTAGTGAAGACAGGGTTCTGCCATGTTGGCCAGGCTGGTCTTGAATTCCTGACCTTAAGTGATCCATCCGTCTCAGTCTCCTAAAATGCTAGGACTACAGGCGTGAGCCACTAAGCCCGGCCGATGATCGTTCTTAAGAGTTTGGGATTACTCTTCCAAATGGAGATGATTCAGCCACGTCTGATATTGGTAATTTGAGAAGGGGGATGTCTAGGACTGATGCTTTGAGAAGAGGATCTCAATTTTCTTAGAATATGATTCCTTTTTTCTCTGGAGAGTTATTTTTAAGGAGCAGATTTTGGGAACTCGCCATGCCCTCCACCTCGTACTCCCAAATTTCCCCATCTCTGCACCCTCCCCGCCGCCCACAAGTAGCCCTGGTCTTTAGCTTTGGGGCCAGTCTCTCTAGATGCCCAAGGCCAGGGCCTGTCACCCACAGGCATCCAAAGCTTCCAGGTCCACTCAGTGCTGTGCTGCGATCTGAAGGACTGATAACATACCAGGAGAAGGCCCTTTGGTAGTAAGTACACCGTGAATGAGTAAGTGGCAGCTACAAAATGCTAAGAATGCTGAGTGCATTAAGTGAAGTCTTTCTCCCAGGTGTGCACAGGGTGTGGTTTCCAACGGGAATGCAGATGCTGGAATGAGGGAGGCAGTCACCCAGGCTGGCCAAGTCAGAGGCCCAGCAAGGAGAAAGCGAGTCAGGCAGACGCTGACAGGAGAGAACGATAAATCCACGGCACACTAGGCAGAACGTTCGCCGCACCGCATAATTTAGCAGGGCAATGCCGCCGGGAGTCCACACCAAGTTAATGGAATAGTTCCTGTAAATATTATTTTCCTTTCTCCTGTCTCATCATCTCATTTCATTCAAAAATCTTTACTAATCCGGGGGAGTGAAGTAATGCATCAATTCCCAGAGCCAATGCCCCTGCTTCCGAAATACCCTTAGAAATCACAGGAAGCCACATTGGCTGCTTGGGGACAGGGGGCAGGCCATTTACTCTGGTTCCTTCTCCTAATGTCTCAGAGGGGACCCCATAGTGCTCCTAATTGTGCATCTAAGTGTACATAAAAGCCCCCCTAATTGCACATCAAATAAATAAGTAAATGCTGTCTGCTGAATATGTAACAAGGACTGACGTTGCTATTTCTTCCCGGGGGGAGATGTCATTAAATCTGGGCTGCATTTCTAAGTGATGATTTATAGATATTGAATATTCTTTACAAGGGAGGGATTTTTGGAGTCACGTGCTTCGCAGTATTTACTGTCTAATGCTTAAAGCCTCAGATACAGCCTGCTGGAGGACTCTTTATTCTAACTCTTAGCGTCCACTTGGAAAGTCTTTTCTGCTTTAATGTGTAATGGCTCCTGATGATCAGATGGCTGGTTTGTCTGCAGGTCTGAGGACTGTGCGACCCCCTGGTCTCCCCATGCCTCAGTTACTGATGCTGCAAACAAGGGCAGATTGTCTCAGAGATGAGAGCTCTCAGGCTTTCTCGGGCTTCAATCAATCTAAGGAATGTAACGACCCCTCCCCTAAAGAGGGAGCCGGATGTGAGACAGATTTTGTCCAGACTTACTTATGTCTGCCCCGTGGGACCCTGATTCTGCAAGATTTAATAAACAATGCCTCAATAGATAGCATTTAATCTTCATTCAAACTTTTCCAGGGAAGAAAGAGGTAAAACTCTTGCTTGTACCAGCACAACTGCCCAAAACCCGTGGGATACCTAGTCTGAGACATTTTGCTATTGACAATCAATTTCACACAGCTGGCAGTTTTTTCCTTTTTGATGGCCTAGCTCTCTTTACTCAATCATAAATGCAAAATCAGATGAAATTTGGGATTTACCTCCAGTGCCTAAATGCCAACGTGACACTGTCTCATTGTCTCCTGAGGTCAGTAGGACCATAATTTGTGAAATACGGAGCCTCTCATCTCAGCAGCGCTTCTTTCTATTCCCATACATATTCACATGCTAAAATGGAATGCGGTAACTAGCATAAAATAGGGTAAAACAATTGCTGCAAGATTTGTTTTTTTGGCTGGGCGTGGTGGCTCACGTCTGTAATCCCATCACTTTGGGAGGCCGAGGTGGGTGGATCATTTGAGGTCAGGAGTCTGAGAACAGCCTGACCAACATGGTGAAACCCTGTCTCTATTAAAAATACAAAAAAAAAA
>NW_012114411.1:2431573-2435688 GCF_000951035.1 Colobus angolensis palliatus
ATGTTGGCCAGGCTGGTCTCAAACTCCTGACCTCAGGTGATCCGTCTGCCTCGGCCTCCCAAAGTGCTGGGATTACAGGCGTGAGCCACTTTGCCCGGTCAAATGCCTGTTCTTAATTTTATATTCAGATTGTACATTCATTTCTTAAGGAGGGCCCCAAATTATGTAAGCTTCAGGGCCCGTGCAACGGAAGCTGCCTCTGCATCTCACCATGATCGTCGTGATAGGGAAATGAACTCTTCACTCCTAGCTCCTGGTGTGCCAACTGCCAATCCAACCTCCTCCCTCTGTCCAGTCTCTGGTTCAGTGATGCTTTGGAAATTCTTGCTACTCCTGAGCTCCAACTGAATGCCCAACGGCCTACTAGTCACAGCCACCTGGATGTCCCATCAAGCCTGCAGCGTTGCGTGTCCTAAGCTGCACTCATCCCTCATCTGTCACTCCCAGACCTCCTCTTCTCTCAGCGTCCACACTCTGGTGGATCCTGAAGCCTGGGAGTCATTCTGCATTGCCCTCCTCCTCTCTTGGCCTCCGGCTTCCGCCTACAGGTGATCAGTAACACACGTCTTCTCAACATCTTGGTTCCCCTTCTCCATCCTCAAGCCCTGCCAGGTGTGACCTGCCCTACCCTCATCATGTCCTGGTTTCTCAGTCTTGTCCTGGGTTTTTCCTATCCATCCTCCAAGCAGTTTCCAGAGGGTGCTTCTACAACAATGGAAACCTGACACTATACTCCTCAGCTTCAAACAGACTGCAGTCACCACTCCCTATAGAGGAGGAAGTCCTCTTCGCAGAGCCTCCAAGCCTCCAGGAGCCTGTGAGCCCCAACCTCCTCGCCAACTCCTCTCTTCTCATTTGATGTTCCAGAATGAAGGGTGCTGTGTCCCCTACGCCTGTCATTGGGATTTCAGGCACACTGGCCTCTCTCCTGCACGCCTCCCTACCCCATTCCTCCATCTGCAAAACTCTTTGCATCCTTGAAGACCCCACTCACTCTTTGCTTCCTCTGTGAGGACTTCTCTTCTCCTTATGCCTAGTTGACGACTGTCTTCTTGAATCATCCCCGACCCTCACACAGAGTCCTATTACACCACTCAGACACTGGTTCAATTATCACACATCTTGGAGGACAGGATTCATGTCTCATCTCAGTGCCCAGTGATGTGCTTGGCACCTAAGAGGTATGCAATAACTGTTTTGTTTTTGTTTTTTTTGAGACGGAGTCTGGTTCTGTCACCCAGGCTGGAGTGCAATGGCATGATCTCGGTTCACTACAACCTCTGCCTCCCAGGTTCAAGTAATTCTCCTGCCTCAGCCTCCCCAGTAGCTGGGATTACAGGCATGTGCCACCACGGCCGGCTAATTTTGTATTTTTAGTAGAAATGGGGTTTCACCATTTTGGCCAGGCTGGTCTCAAACTCCTGACCTCAAGTGGTCCACCCGCCTCAGCCTCCCAAAGTGCTGGGATTACAGGCATGAGCCACTGTGCCAGGCTGCAATAACTGTTTTTTTGAGCGAATTAATGAATGATGGCTCTGACAGCTTGGTAGTCTGTCCTTAAATTAGGAATGGGCTGGAAAATTCTGACTTCTTCCTCAAAGGCCACAGAAACCCAAGTGATTTTCAATAACAACCCAGTCTGGGTTAGAGCCAATGGCCTGGAAAACTATATTGACCTTTTAACATTTTTAATTCATGGACCTGGATAAGTTCCATTCATTATTGTAAATTCTCTTATTCGATGCCTGATTTTTCATGCCTTTGGCTTCTTACTTTTCCTTTTCTTGAAGCTTGTTTTAGCATCTTACAGTAATAGTTAGAATTGATTGAGCCCTAAATATGCAACCTTTCTTGTGTTTTACACACATCAAGTGCTAGCTCATCACCTCTTCACTCTTCATTAGAACCTCAATCAGAGAAATAAAGAAAGCTTAAACATTTTAATAAATTGAACCAAACAAGTATGAATGCTTGTTAGCATGTCTTCTAAAAATCTTAGAGGGAGAAGAGATTTCAACCGCTGGATTTTAATGATCTCTGCTGTAGATCTCAGTGATGCACATCAGCCTTGGTCTTCCGCCACTATGGGCAAGAGAGAGCTCAATGTATTGCAGCCAGAATTTTGTTAAAGGCTTTAGGGAGTATTCTTGACTTTTGCAGGCAGAAAAAACAGTCAGGCAGGTTGAAAAGAGAAAAGTCAGGCCAGGTGCGGTGGCTCATACCTGTAATACCAGCACTTTGGGAGACTGAGGAGGGCAGATCACTTGAGGTCAGGAGTTTGAGACAGGCCTGGCCAACATGGTGAAACCCCATCTCTACTAAAAATACAAAAATCAGCCAGGCATGGTGGCGGGTGCCTGTAATCCAGCTATTGGGGAGGCTGAGGCATGAGAATCGCTTGAACTCGGGAAGCAAAGTTTGCAGTGAGCCAAAAGCATGCCACTGCACTCCAGCCTGGGAGACAGAGCAAGACTCTGTCTCAAACAAACAAACAAACAAAAACCGAAAAGAGAATGGTCGTTCTAAAAAGAAAGAGGGAAGAGAGAACTCAGGAAGAAAAGGCACAGAAAATTAAAAAGGACACATGGGAAAAAGGCACAGGGAAAACAGGAAGAAAAATAAAGGGAGGAAGAGGTACAGATCCCACAATCGAGGAAGACAAAGTCAGAAAAGGTAAGAACAGAGGATCCAGTTAATTTCTTGTTGCATTTAAATGGATAAGGAAAGGATTTGGAGATAGCCGCAAAACAACACTCCTTCCACCCGCTAAAGAGCCAGGTTCTTCCTAAATTGTTCCCCGTCAGTAATTCCCCCGCCATTTGCTCAACATCTTTTCTTAGAACTTAACCACCTTACTGATCAATGGAGTGAAAATCCTCCCAACATGGGAATATTTTTTCTTCTATCAATTTAATAAACAAGTTGGCCAAGGACAGATGTTAACTGGAGAGCCTACAATCCACTCACATATGTAATGTGGGTTTCAATCCTATTCGTGGATAAAACAGCTTGGAAAGCAATCTGGAATGACTTAATGGCCCAATATTGCTTTCTCTCTGCTAAAGCAAGTGTGGTTTTCATAGGTTTTTAACTTGTATTTCAGGGTTTGAACTGCATACCGTCTCTCTGTTATACTCCGCCAGGCGATCTGAATGACAGCACTTGCCTCTAAGATATTTTTCCATTATAATTTTCCAATTTGTTCAGGTCTGAAAAGTGTGTGTAAATGAAAATAGAGAAAATTCAAATGCTGTATCCCTTTCAAACATTCCATTTTGGGTTTACAAGCACTTTGCAAACCATTCTCTGTTTCTCTCCCTCTTCAGCAAATAACCTTATTTTCTGATCACCTTTATTGAGCCAGAAAATATGTGCTGGATTTCCAGGAACCCCCCTCTCTCTTATTTTTTAGCTTTTTCTTTTTTTGTTTTGAGACAGAGTCTTGCTCTGTCAGCCAGGCTGGAGCGCAGCAGGGCAATCTCAGCTCACTACAACCTCCACCTCCCGGGCTCCAGTGATTTTCATGTCTCAGCCTCCCAAGTAGCTGGGATTATAGGCATGCACCACCATGCCCAGCTAATTTTTGTATTTTTAGTAGAGACAGGGTTCTATCATGTTGGCCAGGCTGGTTAGGACTCCTGGTCTTAAGCGATCCGCCCGCCTCGGGCTCCCAAAGTGCTGGGATTACAGGCGTGAGCCAGCGTGCCCAGCCTTTCAGCTCTTTTTGACCTGCCATCTCTTCTTTCAGCTCTCCCACCTGCCCTGATTCCTGTCCCAGAAACCTTTGGGAGAACTCAGACTGGCTTCAGGATTCAAGAGAAATGTTACATCATTTTCCCAAAGAATACGGCCCCGCCCGAAATTAAGGAACACGACTGTCCCTCAAAAGTCTCTTTGCCTATCTGCTCTGGGGAGAACTGAGCCAGTCGTCTCACCTTAAGTAATTATAACAGCTTAGGTTTCCTCAGAGACAGGGAGAAAAAAATGAAAAACGATTTACCTGGGGAACTCAGATGGGATTGCTGTGGAGTAATTTGCATACACTAAAATTGGCAGGGGATTGGTGAGCCTTTAGGCTGCATGGCCTTAGCCACGTAGAACAGACTTTTATGCCT
>NW_012114411.1:2435738-2436457 GCF_000951035.1 Colobus angolensis palliatus
CTACTGTGACTTTTCTACTTCTATCACCATTGCTGAGCCAAGACAGACATGTAACATCCCGTCAGCACTGTACTTGGATGCTACATCCACAACTATGCAGAAAGACTTCCAACCGTAGCCATGGCAAAGGAGAGAGAAGAGCTACAAAGCACTCAAAGGGATGTCCCCAAGTGTCACGTGGCGTTTGAGTATGAACAGAAGCTCAGAAGCTCAGAAGTGGGGAGGAAGGCAAAGAGGGAGGGAGAAACATCACTGTGTGAAGGACTGAAGTAGATTTACTGAGAGCTGATGAGGGGATACTGAATGCCCTATAAAAAATTCTATATCTTGGCTGGGCGCAGTGGCTCAGGCCTATAATCCCAGCACTTTGGGAGGCCAAGGTTGGGGGGAATCCCCTGAGGTGAGGAGTTCAAGACCAGCCTGGCTAACATGGTGAAACCCCGTCTCTACTAAAAATACAAAAATTAGCTGGGTGTGGTGGCACACGCCTGTAATCCCAGTTACTCGGGAGGCTGAGGCACGAGAATTGTTTGAACCCGGGAGGTGGAGGTTGCAGTGAGCCGAGATCGCACCATTGCACTCCAGCCTGGGTGACAGAGTGAGACTTCATCTCAAAAAAAAAAAATATATATATATATATATATTCTACATCCTATCCTTAGATTTAGGATTCTGCCTGACCTCTTAAAAAGAACTTATATATCCAAGCAAGGGCTGAT
>NW_012114411.1:2438117-2439036 GCF_000951035.1 Colobus angolensis palliatus
TGGCCAGGCTGGTCTCAAACTCCTGACCTCAGGTGATCCACCCGTCTCGGCCTCCCAAAGTGCTGGGATTACAGGCATGAGCCACTGCACCTGCCCACCCCCCCACCATTTATTAACAGAGACCTCTTGTCACCTGAGTGTAAGTTGCAATTCTATATTCAAATAGGATGATTCTGAGTTAATTAGAGCCCTCAGAAGCTAGGATCTTATAATGATCATATCAAGCAGCTTTTCCCTAGCTATGCCCTAATTGCCAAGTTTCTAAAAAACCTAATACACCCTCATAGTGGGTGTCTGGAAAACTCAAAACTGGCACATCATGGTTTTGAAATATTTGTGGGGCGTGAGTTATTTCAAGATGAGCAAAAAGATAAAAGGCAAAGAGATACATTTTGAAATTTCTTTTCAAGCTTCAGGGTATATGATTTCTTAAAAAAAATCTTTAAAGGAAGTATAAAATCCTCGTATTAAACCCCTGCCTCTGGGAAGTAGCTGTGCGCACTGCAACGGTTTCAGAGAACAGAACGACAGGAAACCCAGGGCCACTGCAACAGCAGATTGACCAGGTAAGAGCTGTCATCACACCATAAAACGGCATCAGTGAGATCACAAGGGCCCTGGACAGGGAGCCTGATGCAGCTGGGCCAGGCTTCCCGGATTCGTGCTCTTTTCCAAGTAAGGTAGCTAAGCCATTGCTTATGCTTTGAGGTTCTAAGTGCCAAACACCCATACTCCTTTGGCACTTTGAAAATCCCAAGTCTTTACCAAACTGAAATAAAGAGCACAGTTTTGAAGTTTTCTTGGAAGGCAGAAAGCATATATATCAGAGACAGCCTTTCTGTTAAGTTCTAGGGCTGACAAAGAAATGGACCACAGGTTGAAGCAAGTAGAAAGACCGGGTGAAGTTTCCTGTATTGGA
>NW_012114411.1:2444936-2486523 GCF_000951035.1 Colobus angolensis palliatus
GGCTAGTTATTCAGCAGATCTGGTATCATATCTATCTATCTGTGTATGTGTATGTGATAAAGTTCTCGGAGTGATTTATTTACTTGAAAATTAAATTGCAACATACACCCCCCACTCACAGGTATGTCTTTGGAGAGGAACTGAACAATTCTGACATACGATACATTAACACACAGAAACACCGTCCCCATGCAAGCTGGGAAGGGGCCACTTACTTCACGATTGCTTGACCTCTTGTCTGACCGTTCAGTTTCTTGTAGTGCTCAATAACTCTGTCTTCACTGCAATTAGAAGAAAAGAATGCTGTTATCAGAGTCCCTAAGTCAACAGCCAAGCTTCCTGCCAGTAAGATATTTCTCAGCCCCATCTCCTAAGAAGCTCCAGGGCACCAATAGCTCCTGGAAAAATGATTTGTCCTGGAGTGGCATTTCCAAACTCAGTCTGAGGGCTATCTATTTGGATGTAGATTTACTTAAAAAATAGTCTGTTTTCTCCTTCAAGAACTTACATTCTCTTTGTTTTGGATTTTTTTTGGTTTTGTTTTTGAGACGGAGTCTCGCTCTGTCACCCAGGCTAGAGTGCAACGGTGTAATCTTGGTTCACTGCAACCTCCACCTCCCGAGTTCAAGTGATTCTCGTGCCTCAGCCTCCCGAGTAAATGGGACTACAGGTGCATGCCACCATGCCCGACTGATTTTTGTATTTTTAGTAGAGACAGGGTTTCATCATGTTGGCCAGGCTGGTCTCAAACTCCTGACCTCAAGTGGTCCGCCCGCCTCAGCCTCCCAAAGTGCTGGGATTACAGGCATGAGCCACTGTGCCAGGCTGCAATAACTGTTTTGTTTTTGTTTTTTTTGAGACGGAGTCTGGTTCTGTCACCCAGGCTAGAGTGCAACGGTGTAATCTTGGTTCACTGCAACCTCCACCTCCCGAGTTCAAGTGATTCTCGTGCCTCAGCCTCCCGAGTAAATGGGACTACATGTGCATGCCCCATGCCCGACTGATTTTTGTATTTTTAGTAGAGACAGGGTTTCATCATGTTGGCCAGGCTGGTCTCAAACTCCTGACCTCAAGTGATCTGCCCACCTTGGCCTCCCAATGTGCTGGGATTACAGGCATGAGCCACCATGACTGGCTTATCTTGGATTTCTAATCAAAAAATATAAGATTGGAGCTCAGGCTGGGTGCAGTGGGTCACCCCTGTAATCCCAATGTTTAGGGAGGCTGAGGTGGGTGGATCGCTTGAGCCCAGGAGTTTGAGACCAGCCTGGGCAACACAGTGAGACCTTGTCTCTGCATAAAAATACAAAAATGAGCCAGGCATGGCGGAGTGTGCCTGTAGTCCAGTTAGTTGGGACTAGCTGTTGGGAGGATTGCTTGAGCCCAGGAGGTCAAGGTTGCAGTGAGCTAAGATTGCACCACTGCATTCCAGCCTGGGTGACAGAGTGAGACCCTGGCTCAAAAACAAAAAACAAAGGAACAAAAAGACTGGAGCCCAGGTTTTGGGATCAGCTCCTTGGAAGCAATGGTACCAAGAGAATAAGAGGAAGCAGACAGCAAAGATGACACGTGGATGCCCAGGCTGAACTCTCTGGGGTCCTTCTTATCCTCATCTTGTCCACACAGGGCCTCATGGAGGGGATGGCAGGCATTGACCTTAACCACATGCCCACAGCCTACATGCTCTGAATGCGTAGTCAGGGATGGAAGGATTTCCAGGAGGATGGAACGTTCTGGAATTTGGGCCTGGTTAATATGAACCATGAGGCAACAAAAGCTCCATAGGAACACTTGGAGAACAACGGCAAACCAGCTACCAGAATTAGACAGGCACTCCCTCCCTTTTCGAAATCTTAGTTTTTTTTGTTTTTGAGACGTAGTCTCCCTTCTCACCCAGACTGGAGTGCTGTGGTGAGATCTTGGCTCACTGCAACCTCCACCTCCCAGTTTCAAGCAATCCTTGTGCCTCGGCCTCCTGAGCAGCTGGGATTACAGGTGTGTGTCACCACACCTCGCTAATTTTTGTATTTTTAGTAGAGATGGGGTTTTGCATGTTGGCCAGGCTGGTCTCAAACTCCGGGCCTCAGGTCATCTGCCTACCCCTGCCTCCCCAAGTGCTGGGATTATAGGCATGAGCCACTGCGCCCAGCTGAAATCCTAGTTCTAATATAACAAGAGGTTAGGTGGCTCCTTGGCGGCAGTGGCAAGCCCGCCTCCTGAGAAGTGACTCTGATGCCCATGGGATAGGAGATATCGCTGCTCCAACCCCTGCCTTCAGATGGGCAGAGCCAACCTTGGGAATCCCAGGGAAGCAGGTGCAGGCAGAAAGCCCCAGCCCCACCTGCTGAGGTGTGGAGTCCAGACACCTCGGCCTCCCTGGTCTGGCCCCAGAGCTTTGGAACCTCAGTTCTCACTCTCCTGTCTTACTCCTCTTCACCCTCCCTGTCCTCCGTTGAAGCTCCATGAGGGGAGGTGATTCCAGGGATATACCCTTGAGATCTCAATAGTGGATCTTTATTATCTATTATTATTATTTTCAAGACAGGGTTTCGCTCTCTCACCCAGGCTGGAGTGCAGTGGCATGATCCTGACTCACTGCAAACTCCATCTCCTGGGTTCAAGTAATTCTCCTGCCTCAGTCTCCCGAGTAGCTGGGATTACAGGTGTGCACCACCACGCCCGGCTAATTTTTGTATTTTTAGTAGAGATGAGGTTTCACCACATTGGCCGGGCTGGTCTCAAACTCCTGACCTCAAATGATCTGCCCACCTTGGCCTCCCGAAGTGCTGGGGTTACAGGTGTGAGCCACTACACCCAGCCCTATTATCTATTATTCATCACCCCAGGATCTACCTAAAGCCTTCTTTTACCCACCTTTTTCTGTTTGAATGTTTAGCAAGGCCAGCGTTGGGGTAACAGGTTCTACACATTCGTCACCTAGTCTTTGTGAGTCATTTATTTCTCTTTCAATGACTACCTTAACCTCCAACTAGTATCTTTTAATTTTAATATTCTGGAATTTGATGCATAGAGGACAGTGAGCAGTCTTGATAAAGAAGGTCTTTATGAATACCCAGAATGAGGACCAGCCAGATCCAGGGGCCCTTGCCTCAGTTGGAGCGTCACTTCCGTGGGATCTGGGCATCCTCTATTCGGAAAGGGGCAGACCCAGCCATCTCTCTCCTTGGCTCCCACGTGCCGAGGAAGTTCTATGTCAAGTGTGACAAAGTCATCTCCTGATGAACAATTCTCGAACAGCATGCTCCCCAAGGGCAGGCCCAGCCTCATGAAACCTGCAGAAGTGCATCAGGAGGTTCGGCGGCTCCACTTCTTACCATCCCACTCACTAAATCAACAGCTGCCTTGGCGTGTTTCCTACCATGTGATCTGGGGTTTTGTGAGGTCGACTCCTAGATCCAGGGTCAAGCAACTCGGTGTAGATAGGGGCCTTTTTCCTTTGCAGCTCTAGGGAGAGAGTTGCAGCTCTGGGGTGAGTTGAGGAGGTACAAGTCAACATAGCACTTAGCCACGAACACACAGAAGGCTCAGGAGAAACACCAGTGAAAGAAAGTCAAAACCACTGTCAGAAAGCCACGCCGCTGTTTAACCACTACATGTCCTGACCACAGGGTTCTGGGTGGCTGACAGCTGCAGAAATCTTCGCCACCCCGTCTGCCCTGTAACTCCTGCTCTCTGAGACCATCTGTGAAGCCACAGTAGTTGCCTTCTCCATCCTCAGTTTTTCCTTCTCGTTTTGCCCCCTTAAACATGGTGGGCTCATCCTGGAATAACAGGCTCAATCCTTACCAAGAACCTATTCTGCTCCCAACCTGTCCCCACCTCTGCTCTGGAACTTTCCAGAGGGCTTAAGTGCTCTGAGTTTTGCAGACAATTTTCCCAGATCCTAGATTTGTAGCAGGGACTCAAGGGGGTGACTAGCAGAAATCCAGGAAGCAGAGTAAGCACTGTCTGGATGACTCAGGGTTACATGGAGGAAAAAGGCAAATGACCAAAGCTGCCTGTGCCCAGGTCCCTGGCTGGGTCATATTATGAAGTCAAATGACCTCTCTGCAGACAAGGGGGTACAGGAAATGCATGGGTGATGGAAAGGGAAATAGGGATGGTGATATATGGTTCCCTGTCTCAGAGCAGCTGCTGGCCTGCTGTGCTCAGTGGTTTTGGGGTAAAAAAAGATGTCCCTGCATACTTCATTGAGGTGGTAGGGGTGGTCAGGTGGTCCAGCATTATAAACTAGGCCTGCGAGGGAGAATCCAGGTCAAGGTACTGATCCCTCCTTGTTCTGTGGCCCTGGGCACATCATTCTAACTTTCTGCCTCAGTTGCCTCCTCAACAGGGAAATTGCATGGTGTCAAAAGTCCATGCTTGTTAAATGTGCGGGGAGAATTAACAGAAAGGCTTCTTGCACCATGACTCAGCATTATTATGCTGCTTTCACTGCTTTTTAATGACATGATGTGACTATGTATTTCCTCTCTTAATTACTGTCTGAAGTAGGTTGGTGTGTGTCATCCCATTTTGCAGAGGAGAAACTGATGAAAGCTACCTGGCTAGTCACTGCAGAGGCTTGGCTGGGATGCTAAGACCCACCGCCTTGGTCACCAGGCTGCAGCCTGCAGGTTGAAGTGCGAACTCCAGCAGGGGCAGGAGAGCCCCCGAAGAATGGTGAGTATACTTCCTTAGTTCAGGAATGATCAGGGCAACTTGACACTCTGGGCAACTGTGATGAGGGGGTAAAAAGGTCTCCCTCACCGGTGAGGGGTCCTGGTTGACCTTGCTGAGTGTTGATTCTGAGACCCAGAGGGAAAAGCAGCGAACAAGCTGTGCGCACCTGCTCTCTCTTCATTCTGTATCTGTACGAAGCAGGGACAGCACTTATCCCTCTCCTTGGGGCTTTTCTTTTTAAAAATCTATCTATACATAGGGGTACAAAAATACAGTTAAATAGAAGGAATATGTTCTAGTATTTGATAGTACAGTAGGGAAATTATAGTTAACAATCATTTGTTGCATATGTCAAAGTAGCCACAAGTGAAGATTTGTAATGTTTCCAACACAAAGAAAAGATAAATGTTCGAGGTGATGGATAGCCCAGTTACCCTGATGTGATCACCGCACATTATGTACAGATACCAGAGTATATACACATGAAAAATATGCACAACTATTATGTATCAATAAGAATCAAAGTCCATATAAATAAGGTTGAAATATTAGAGCCAACACCAAGTAGCCAACCACAGTGAAATGAGGTGAAAGAATCTGTTGTGGTTGTGGTGGTTGTTTTTCAGCAGGGAGTCGTCAGGAGGGTCCCTGTCATTGACTTTTATACATCGTCTGGGTTGCGATGCTGACTGAGTAGCACGTGGCTCCCCCATCCTGCCACCCTCTCGGGACAGTTAACACTGTCTTGGGCACTTATGGGTCTGAAGGAGTCTCAGGGAAAGTGCTGGCCTGGTCCTGATGGTGTGGGATGTTCTGCCAAGCCAGCTATAGGTGAAGATGTTTATACAGAGAAGAGACAGAGAGCGTGTGTGTGAAGGGTGAGGTGCCTCTGGGTTAGTAATCATGTGTGAGCACAGAGCAGATAATGGAGAAGGTGAAGGAAAAATCCAGAGACACAGGGAGGAGAGAAGAAACTCAAAACTCGCAGATGTGTAGAGCGGTGTTCCAAGGTTTGGAAAGGAATGGATGGATGACTGATGGACACACCACAGAACGGGCCTCAGAGGCGAAGAGATTCCTCCCTGGTCCTCTCTAGTTACCTGCTCACACCCTCGGGGCCTTGACCATTGGATTTTTGGAAGTGAACAGCCAGGAGGCTACAGAGGGATGAGGCCCAGCGGCACAAGGAATTAGGGAGGTGGGTAATAGGGTCCGTGAACAAGGAAAAGGGACCATCAGTTTTGGGCGTTCGGATTGCAAGTCTCAACATTTGGAAACTGATGCGTGCAAAATCCCTGCAGGTTAAACAGATTTTGCTCTTTGGGGGCAGGTTATAATTAGAGAAAGTCATTATCTATTTACATTTATGTTTCCAAAAGAGGAGTGGCAATAAAACAGCTCAGAGAGATGAAATTAGGGACGCCAGACACGGAAGGGAGCTCACAGCCTCGGGCCTGGGCGCCAGCTCCCTAGGGATGTGGTCTCTCAGAGAGATGTGATTCGTGAGCCAGAGTTTGTTTTTTGTTGTTGTTGTTTTATTTTGTTTGAGATGGAGTCTCACTCTGTCACCAGGCTGGAGTGCAGTGGCACAATCTTGGTTCACTGCAACGTCCAACTCCTGAGTTCAAGTGATTCTCCTGCCTCAGCCTCCCAAGTAGCTGGGACTACAGGCAGACTGCCATGACTGGCTGATTTTTTATTTTTTGGTAGAGATGGGGTTTCACCGTGTTGGCCAGGATGGTCTCGATCTCCTGACCTCGTGATCCGCCCGTCTCGGCCTCCCAAAGTGCTGGGATTACAGGTTTGAGCCACTGCGCCCGGCCAATTTTTTTGTATTTTTAGTAGAGATGGGGTTTCACCGTGTTCGCCAGGATGGTCTCGATCTCCTGACCTCGTGATCCGCCCGTCTCGGCCTCCCAAAGTGCTGGGATTACAGGTTTGAGCCACTGCGCCCGGCCAATTTTTTTGTATTTTTAGTAGAGACAGGGTTTCATAATGTTGGCCAGGATGGTCTCCATCTCCTGACCTCATGATCTGCCCGCCTCGCCCTTCCAAAGTGCTGGAATTACGAGCCAGAGTTTAATGCTGCTAATGAACCCTGCATCAAGACATGCCCCACCCCAGCCAAAGGAATCTCTTAGCCACCCAAATCAATGAACAACTAGGTCACTGCCTGGATAAGTGTCCAGACAAGATGAAATGCTCATAATCTGTATATTTCAGAAACTGTCATCAAAAGCACTGACACAAGTCACGTGTTGTAGTTCATTAGAATTGACTTGGTCTGTGCTTTTTGTTTTGCTTTTAAATAAAAGGAGTTGCAATGATTTCTGTTAGGGAGTCAGAAGGAACATCAGAGAGTGGTATTGCAGTTATCAGAGGGCAGTGGCCAGGGCTTAGGAAGCCAGTGGGATTTCAAAACATTATCCAGGAATGCAAGCCCTGCCCAACTGTGGCCCAAACCACAATCTGGGGGCCTTTCAAATGCTTGAATCACTCAGAATCAGTCATTTAGGGCCCCACAGATGAGCTACGGCATAACGTTGCATAGTGGCTACATCAGGAGATATGAAACATCAAGGGAAAATGAAAGAATCAATCTCTCTCTTCTGAAAGAAAAAAGTCCCGTGGTTCTCCCACATCTCAAACCTCGACATGCTGTCATCGAATGACAGGTGTTCCAAAATGAAACTCTAGCAGCACATGAAAGGCTCTTGAAGGTGGCAAAGCTTCCAAAGTGAAACTTTAGAAGGTATTCTTTTTGAAAATTAAAAAAAAAAAAAAAAAGAGGAGAAACAGAAAAGGAGAGGTCTCACGCACAATGCTTCACTTAAGTAAATGCAGAAAACGGGTGGGGTGTGGTGGCTCACGCCTGTAATCCCAGCACTTCGGGAGGCCGAGGCGGCCGGATAACCTGAGTGAGGCCAGGAGTTCGAGACCAGCCTGGCCAACGTGGTGAAACCCTGTCTCTACTAAAAATACAAAAATTGGCCAGGTGTGGTAGTGTGTGCCTGTCATCCCAGCTACTCAGGAGGCCGAGGCAAGAGAATAGCTTGAGGCACAGGCTGCAATGAGCTGAGATCATGCCACTGCACTCCAGCCTGGGTAACAGAGCGAGATCTGTTTCAAAAAAAAAAAAAAAAAATTAATTAATTAATTAAAAAAAATGAATAAATGCAGAAAATGATTTCATGAAGACACAAGGTACTTCATACAGCGGCGACTCCAGGCTGGCATGTGGGAGCTGGTGGAGGGAGGGTATATTCAGTTGTCCTGTGTCCCCTCGCACTCCGAGAGGGGCTCGCTCCTGGGGAAGACTCCAGGGGTCTTACCAGTAGGCCAGGGAAGGGTGCTCCTTCAGGGCTTGGGTGGGAAGGGCTGGCAGCTTCTTCAAGTCACTCCTCACAACTTCATTGCTGAAAGAGACAATGGCCAGAAACGCACTCACCCTCTGAGGACATAACCGCACTCTCTGATACCGCTTGGGCCGCTGCCTTGTCTGAGAGACCCCGCATCAGCTTCCCTGTTAATCAAAAGCAGTGGGAGGAAGGGGCGCTCTCTTTTTATTTCCGTAATACAGATGTAAACGAAGGCAGAACACGCCAAGCCCAGTAACCACCTTTCACCGTGCAGAAAGCAGAGCAAAACACCTCCAGCTGGCCAGGGTGTCTTCCCAAACCCTGCTCTCACAGAGCGGCACAGAGTGAACGTCCCTGAGCAGCCCTCAGCAGGAATTCGGGGAGAAGAAGGGTCCCCAGGGGTCCCCTAGGGCAGGATCTTAGGAGAAGCTCCCCAGAACCCCGCCGTTCGGCTCACATTGCTCCGAGAATGGGCAATGGCGCTGCTGTCTCCGTAAGAGCGTTTGCTCTGCTAATACACAAAGGTGGTTTTCGTGGCTTACGTTGACCACATGCTGGAAAACTGTTTTCTGAAATATGACAAATAAATACTGATGGCGTCTCCTTTATCTGAAATGCTTGGGAGCAAAAGCGTTTCCGATTCCAGGTTTTTTTTCAGATGTTTGACTAGTTGCATTTATATACTTCCTGGCTGAGCCTCACAAAACCTGAGCATCTGAAATCCGAAGGGCTCCAATGAGCATTTCCTTTGAGCGTCATGTCAGCATTCTAAAAGTTGCAGAGTTTGGAGCATGTTGGAGTTTGGATTTTCAGATTAGGGAGACTCAACCTGTAACTTTTGCTTTTGAGGAGGCTCAGAAACTACTTAGAAAGTGTGAACTGCATTGTCTGGGCCAGGCTGAGCATCCCATATCCCAAAATCCCAAATCAGAAATGTGCCAAAATCTGAAACATTTTGAGTGCCAACATGACGCTCAAAGGAAATGCTTATTGGAGCACTTTGGATGTTGGATTTTCAGATCTGAGGATGCTCAACCAGTTGGCATATAACAAAAATCTGAAAGAAATCTGAAACACTTCTGCTCCCAAGCATTTGGGATGAGGGAGACTCAACCTGTATCATCAGGTGGTTTTATGCATCTGGTCCTGAAACCAGAAATTCTTTTCCCCGTAGACTCACACATGCTTAGATTTGGAAGATGCTTTAAACTCCCCTAGCTTAACCAGCCTTCTTCAGGTGCCTGACTCCTCCCTAGACACTCAGCAGGTCTGCATTCCCTCTGGGCTGGACCATCTGTGGCGTCTGCACCCACCTACTACCTCTGGAGTAACAAACGGCAGCCACTTTGGGACAGTTTTGATACTGAAAGAGCGTTTCCCTATCCTGGTCCACCAAAGAGCCTTGGAAGCCTTAGCCGGGGTTGCAAAGGCACATGTAGGACAGTTCTGCCTTCGATTCGCAGTCCTGACTTGGGCTATGTGGGCAGCTTCGAGGTTGCTTATACTAACTAAGGCAAATACTGGCCACCAGGACACTGGGCAGTGCCATCTAAAAAGGAATGAAACAGGTACAACTGTTTCATTTTTAGCAATGTTTTTCATTTTTAGCAATGTTTTTCATTGCTAAAAAGGAATGAAACAAGGTATAACTCTGAAGGAAGGAAGGAATACCGCAGCCATAGAGGGAATTCCTTAGGTGCTTGGATGGTGGACACTCCAGCACCCATGCTGTAAACTGGAGGATACATTGTTCCCTGTGTCCCTGGCAAGAAATACAGCCAAGGGCAGTGCAATGAGCAGTATCACCAATGGATGCCCAGTACCACTGGGCAAAACCACACCAATACACCACTACATTACGTCTGTGTGTGGTGATAAAGAAACACGTGGAGGTTTGCTGACATTAGAACACTCCCAGAAAAAGCATTTTTCTGTTGCCTTAAGAAAGAACGAGGTCAGGCGTGGTGGCTCATGCCTATAATCTCAGCATCTGGGGGGGCCGAAGTGGGAGGTTCACTTCAGTCCAGGAGTTCAAGATCAGCTTGGGCAACATAGTGGGACTCTGTCTCTACAAAAATTACAAAAATCAGCCATGCACAGTGATGCATGCCTGTAGTCCTAGTTACTCGGGATGAGGCTGCAGTAAGCTGTGATTGCAACACTGCACTCCAGCCTGGGTAACAGAGGGAGACCCTATCAAGAAAGAAAAGAAAAGAAAAGAAAAGAAAAGAAAAGAAAAGAAGAAAAGAGAAAGAGAGAGAGAGAGAGAAAGAAAGGAAGAGAGAAAGAAAGAGAGAGAGAAAGACAGAAGGAGAGAAGAAGAGAGAGAAAGAGAAGGAAAGGAAAGGAAGGGAAAGGAAAGAAGGAAGGAAGAAGGAAGGAAGGAAAGAAAGAAAGAGAAAGAAAGAAAGAAAGAGAGAAAGAAAGACAATGACCATGGTCAGTGGTGTTGGTGAATCCTGGCTGCATATGACCAACTAGAGGGAAAAGCTCAAAGTGTAACTGTTTGAATCCATCCAAGTACTTGAACTGTTAGAATCTAAATGGTAACGCCAGGACAGATCAATTGATGATCAATAAGCTGAAGGTGTTTATGAAGCCCCTGCTATTACGCAGAAAGAATTGTAGAGGATATACAAAATGATGAGATATGGTCCTTAACCAGAAGGTGCCTACAATTTAGTTGGGAAAGCGAGAGGAACACCTACAAAGCTCACTGACCAGAGGGGTGATGTGTGATCATGTCAATCCAAACAACAGACATGAAAGCTCAGAGGAAATAATGGCCCCCCTGGGCTCTGATGTAAGACTGGCTTTGGGGGAGGCCATGCATGAAGAAAAGGATAGGAATATCACTTTTATCCCGAGTGGAACACAGACAGACGTGGGGGCCACATGAACTGAAGAAATCCATCAGAGTAAGCGGAATGTCAGGAGCAATACGATGAAAAGGGCAGGTCAGGCAGAGAATTGTGAAACTTTAATGCCAGGCTAAGAGGGTTCAGCCTCTCCTGGGTTTGATCCAGGAGGCAGACAGCAGGACAGCCCCTGGTGGTTTTCAAACGGGTAAACTCCTAGTGTTCAGGAAAATTCAATTCCAATCCCAAGTATAGTCGGTAATTTTTACGCGCATGCTATAAAGGCATAGTTTCAGCAAATATTCAATTCACCAAACGCGTGAGGGCCCACACTGATGAATTTCCGGCTCTTCTCTCCTGGCTTCACGGTAAGTTCCCTGAGAAAAGGGATTTGATTTATTGGTCCATCAGCACACAGAGGGCTGGCTTCAATGTGAAAGGCACTTTTCTCAGATCAACTTTATTGGATGAAACCATGAGAAAGGCAATTAGTGGCTCCCTGAAGGAGTTGAAACTTGAGTTTGGGTTTACTCACACCCATCACATCGAAAGTGTATTTGGGGAAGGAAGGAGCTCCAGGAGGAAGGGATCGTTTTACCCACCAAACCCTTGCTTGTTGGCAAACAAGTTGCCCTGATGACAGCCACAGGTTTGATTTCCTCGCTGAAGCCTGCAGTGGGTTCTCTAGCTCTGCTCCAGGGCAAGGTTACACACAAAAAAATCTAACAAGAAATCACCAAGGCGTGAAGCCCGTCTAAATCCATTATATTCTGGAAGGGATCCATGGCCCTTCATCCTTCCCTGAGGACAAATCTGTAGAAATGTTCTGTTTGCTTTTCTGCTGTTTATAAACATCTGCAATAACTTAGGGGTGTCTAGCCCTGTCAATCCAGCCAAACTCTGTGGCTGAAAATCAGAAAGCTCCCCTAACGGGAAACTTGGTCACTCTACCCCCAGAGACTTGCAAGGCTGTGGCCTAACGAATGTTCTAGAAATTCACAGCTTCCTCCCTCAATGTCTTCCACTTCGATGTTTTTCTCAGTGTTCATGGCATGTGATAAATGCCAACTTATAAAACAACTTAAGACAGTTCATTGTGGCTGCATTCCATTTTTAGAAAAATGCAAAAAAGAGCTGGATGTGGTGACTCATGCTTGTAATTCCAGCACTTTGGGAGGCCAAGGTGGGAGGACTGCTTGAGCCCAGGAGTTTGGGACCAGCCTGGGCAACACAGCGAGACTCCATCTCTACAAAAATAAAAATATAAAAAATAGCCAGGTGTAGTGGTTTGCACTTGTAGTCCCAGCTGTTTGGGAGGCTGAAGTGGGAGGACTGCTTGAGCCCAGGAGTTTGACATTACAGTGAGTATGATCATGCCACTGTTCTCCAGCCTGGGCAACAGAGGGAGACTCTGTCTCAAAAACAAAAAGAATAGAAAAGAAAAAGAAAAATGCAAAAAGGTCTCTTGAAGAGCCAGTTGCTAAACTGAGAATAACATTTAAGTCTTCTTATCTTTAATATTAAGCAGCTTTTATTAAAAACTCTCCGACAGTTATGAATGTTGCCAGGATAAATGTGGTATCAATGCTCCACTGGCCTTCGATTTAGTGGGTTTTTTTGTTTGTTTGTTTTGTTTTTTCAGATGATGTGCCTGTCTTCTATAGCCTATACTCCTCACAAAACAAGGAAAGTTAGAATGATCTACTGGGGAAAAACAAAGATTTCTAGCAATATATCAAATGGAGAATTTGCCACAGTGAACCACAACAAATTTAACTAAGATACCACAAAGTGAAGAGAGCAAAAATTAAAACTGAGAGAGAAGGATGAGCAAAATCCACAATGTGTTTGCTTTTCTTTAAAAAACCTGAAAATAACTTTTTCAAGAAACTCTCCTTGGGTCAAATGAGATGTATGTAATTTGTGGGAGAAACTTGGGGTGAATAGAGTAGGCTTAGCGTGAAAGAATTCTTCCTAAAACCAGTTGTTTCTGTCTGCACTGGTACAAAAACAGCAGAGCACAAAACCCAGAATGTGATGCTAGCTTAATAGAAAGGAACAGCCTGCAATTCAGAAAGAGTAATATAATGCTAGCGCTGGCCTAACTCCTCCATATTTTATGAGCAGATCGTGAAGGTCAAGTTCTCGGGGGTGGGATATTTCATAAGTAGATTATTGCAGGTCCTTAATTGATTATCACAATTCCAAAATTCAAAAACCTCTAAGAAACATTTCTTAACCCATCTGGCTGCAAACTTCATCTTTTTGCACGAGGGAATGATGGCCCTTTCTATTTGCGCCCACTTGTTGGGCACATCCATGTTTTTTGTGGGAGGTGTCAATGTGTTTAATTCCAGGTGCTGCCTTAGGCCCTGCCCAGGGTGTGGGTACAAGCCCTGAATTACCTGCCTAAATCCTGCCAAGTTCCGAACTCGTAAACATTGAGATCCTAAAGTTCTAGATACGCATATGTGGCTCTGTGTTCCTTTATTTGATCATACAATGGACCTAGAAAACTGAGACAGATTAATGAGGGAAGTTATCTTTGCTGATCTTTAAGAAATCATGCAGGAAACAATCTTTCATTTCCCTTTCCTTCCTTCCTCCTCCTTTTTTTTTGGGTAAACCAAGGTGAAGTAGAGGTTACAACAAAGAAAAGAGAGCACCTGCCTGTCTCTGCCTGATCCCATGCTTTTTCCCCCAAGTGTGTAGGAAAGAAATGTTGCAGGGGTTTTCCACCATTGGTTGGGGCCCCATCTGTCTAAGAAACTTCTCCTGCCATAGTATGTGACCATTTGCAGACAAAGGGAATCACCTGGAGGCCCCAGGAGGTTTCTCCAGCATGGGATTCTGAATTCTGGGCATGTATCATAGATATGTCACATGAATTTACCAACTGTTTGTAGGGGGCAACATTGGTTTTTTTTGTTTTTTTTTTTTGTTTGTTTGTTTTGGAGATGGAGTCTCGCTTTGTCGCCCAGGCTGGAATGCTGTGGTGCGATCTCCGCTCACTGCAAGCTCCGCCTCCCGGATTCATGCCATTCTCCTGCCTCAGCTTCCGAGTAGCTGGGACTACAGGCGCCCGCCACCGCGCCCAGCTAATTTTTTGTATTTTTAGTAGAGACGGGGTTTCACCGTGTTAGCCAGGATGGTCTCGATCTCCTGACCTCGTGATCCACCCACCTTGGCCTCCCAAAGTGCTGGGATTACAGGCGTGAGCCACCGTACCCAGCCATGGGGGGCAACATTGTAAACACATTTATGAAATATGTGCCTTTCTATTTTTTATTTTATTTTATTTTGAGACAGGGTCTCGCTTTGTTGCCCAGGCTAGAGTGTGGTTTTGAGATCATGGCTCACTGTAGCCTCCACCTCCCAGGCTCAAGTGAACCACCTGCCTTAGCCTCCAAGCAGCTGCGACTACAGGTGCTTATCACCACCACCTGGCTAATTTTTAAAATATTTTGTAGAGATGAGGTCTCACTATGTTGCCTAGGCTTGTCTTGAACTCCTGGACTCAAGCAATCTTCCTGCCTTGGCCTCCCAAAGTGCTGGGATTATAGGCATGAGCCACTGTGCCTGGCAGTCCCTTTATTTCTGTTGCTAATTGTTAAGTTATATAAGTAAAGATTTCTTCCTTGATTACTGAGTCTGGTTTTCTGGGGTGAAAGGAAAGTTTTATGAATTTCTAATTTATGTTAGGTGTAAACATGTAAAATATAAAAACAAGTTTAAAAATTGTTTCATAAGTCTACAATTTCAGGCAAATAATTTTCTCAAAAAGCCCAAGAAGAAACGATTGATTAACTTTCTGTATTTCTCATTATCACCCTTTAGTTTGGGAATTTCCACTCTGAAAAACTGGTACAGTACCATAGCCATGAAATGTTTTGCTATTCACAGGTATCACTGAAAATACGATATTTTAATACATTAAATAAGTGCTTAACAAAAGAGGTAAGCTGTCATAATACAAAATTTCCTCCTTACTTGGCTTCTAAGCAATTCCCATAGAATTTGAAGAATATCATCCTGCAAAAAAAAACAACAAAAAAACAAAAAAACCCACCCTGTCCCTATCCAAATACTTTTTTATGCTTTGAAAATGTGAATTACACACCTGAAAGCTCAATCAAATAGACTTTTGTGCACAAAACAAAGCTTTCTGTAACAATTTATAACTTTTCCACTTGAACATTTTGCTTCAAATTTTCACAGACTCTATTCCTTTCAAAAGCTTTTGCTGGTGTGAAAGATTCCATCTGCGCTTCAATTACTCATGGCCCTTAAACTCATTTTTAAATCATGGGAAAATGCCACACACAATTCTTTCGTGTGTGCATGTGCGTGTGTGTGTGTGTGTAAAACAGTACATAAATAGTATATGAGAATTATATTAATTTCAATTCTTCCCATAGAAACTCTTCTTTGGGCTGTTAGGTGTGTTTCAAGTTTAACAGGTTACCTTTTTTTTTTTTTTTTCTAGGATGTTTCCAATAGAAAAATTTGCCAGTTTAGATAGATATTATAGATACTGTTAAGTTACATAAGTTATAGTTCAAATGGTACCTATTTCAAACATAACTCAGTATTTTTTCACTAATTATCTGAAAATCTCAGCAAGTCTATTTCTCCTACCATATGATCACGCCAGCTGTTTATTTTCAAGCAGCCAGTTTAAAAACTGTAGGGAAATATGCCCCAAATGATCTAATAGCGATTTGAAACCAAGCTTGCTTAGAGCTGTAGTAGTAAAACCACTTGTATGTGCAAGGAAATGGTATTTGTATACTAGGAATTGTGATGTGCAGACTGCTGCTTTAGATTAATCAAGTCTCCATGTTGTAGCTGTCAAGAAAATAACTATGTCATCTTTTTAAAGATCACAATCGATATAAATTTTTTTTTTTTTTTTTTGAGATGGAGTCTCGCTCTGTGGCCCAGGCTGGAGTGCAGTGGCCCGATCTCAGCTCACTGCAAGCTCCGCCTCCCGGGTTTACGCCATTCTCCTGCCTCAGCCTCCCGAGTAGCTGGGACTACAGGCGCCCGCCACCACGCCCGGCTACTTTTTTTGTATTTTTTAGTAGAGACGGGGTTTCATTGTGTTATCCAGGATGGTCTCGATCTCCTGACCTCGTGATCCGCCCGTCTCGGCCTCCCAAAGTGCTGGGATTACAGGCTTGAGCCACCGCGCCCGGCCATAAATGTTTATATTACTAAGAAAAAGTCTTTTAGAAGAAAATGAGTGCTTCGTGTTCTTTTCCTCTTGATCATCTAAAGCTCTTCCTTTCACCTATGACTTCCTAAAAGTCACCCTCTGGCCTGGCAAAAAAGACTTAAAAACCTGAGATTTTCTGATACCAGTAAGTTGAGTTCAGTTTATATTAATTCACAAATGGCTCTTTATAAAGGCAGAAGAGATTTCAAAGAAAGAAAGAAAAAACCAAGGAGGCACTTTTTTGGGGTCATAAAAATGTCTTTCTCTCCACACTAGTGAGCACACCATCCCATGGTTTATAGAAGATAAAATACTAAAAGGTCTTTACATGTTTGCCTCTAACTGCTCTCCTGGGCACCTAATAACATGTGGTTTGTGGAAGTTAATGGAAAATTTTCAGCACAAATAAATGCTCCAACTCCTCTTCTAAAATGGAGGTGAAAATCAATTTCCCTTGTTAATGAGGAACTGCTACTATTTGTTTTCATTGATTGGGTGGTGCATTGTTCTATTTCTAAAAGCAAGCTGTTTTTTCATTTTCTGTTTTAAAGAAACAGAAAGAGTAACTTGCAGATTGACACCGCAGGTGTACACCCAGATTTCTTAGCTGCTGCTCACTAAGCTCTGAGAAGCTGATATTCTGGCACTTGGACTGGCATTTCACCTTCTACAGATGTCATATAAACTGACCCCCAAGTACTCAATCAAAACGTAAGTTCTTTTCCTTCGGTAGCTGTGTTTATTTGGAATGGTGAGCCTGTAGACACAAGGTGCCTTCCATTGCCTCTTAAGCATGTAATGGGCCCTGCTGAACAGAGCCAGGCAGGCAAAACGTGGCCCAAGAATCTTTACACGGAATTTCCTTACTATCTGTCTTTTTCGGGTGCTGTTTGCTTTCTGGTCCTAATAAATCTCATGCTGGGAGAATCCTGTTTTAGTGATTAGCATCACTATAACCAGTCCTCGGAAACAAAGATATTTCCAGGTCCCAGAAGAGGGTCCAGAGTAACACAGCTTTACTGATCTGGTTTCAATAAATCTTGCTAACGAAAAAGTCTATAGAACAGATGTTTTTACTTGTCTCTGTTAATGTATGGACGATTCTTTATTTCAAAGGTAGTGTGATTTTGGCATTTGTGATTTGCTTTGTTTAGCACAAAACATTTTAAAAGCACTTCAATATTGCAAAATGCTAAAGGTTATTTTTTATTTTATTTTTGGAGACAGGGTCTCACTGTGTGACTCAGGCTGGAGTACAGTGGTGCGATCTTGACTCACTGCAGCGGCAGCCTCTGCCTCCCGGGATCAAACAATCCTCCCACCTCAGCCTCCCAAGTAGCTGGGACTACAGGTCCTCACCACCATGCCTGGCTAATTGTTTTTGTATTTTTAGTGGAGATGGGGTTTTGCCATGTTGCCCTGGTTGGTCTCGAACTCCTGGGCTCAAGCAATTCACCCGCCTCGGCCTCCCACAGTGCTGAGATTACAGACGTGAGCCACCATGCTTTGCTTAAAATTATTATTTTAAGAAAATTTGTAGCACATTTTTAGAAAGATCAGAAGGGCTGGCAGAGGTGAAGTGATTCTCACAATCAGGGTAAGGAGATTGGCTGATAAGGTTTTCAGTTAAGGTCCCCTTAGAGACAAAAACCCAAAAATCAAGTTTTTGTGTATAATATCTCCCTTAGTACAGTGTTGCAATAAGACTTCTTTTAAATTAAATTAGAATATAACTAGAAAATTGGATGTCCTATCAGCCGATTAAATGAGGTATTCTCTGCACTGATCTTTTTAAGGAAGAGAATATTAGTTTTTCTACCATCACCCAAGAGTTTTAAAAAAGCTTTGAAATAGCAACATCAGTGTTCCATTCCCAAACCCCGAGGTGTTTCCGATGAATAAAATACGTAAGAATCATAGAATCATATGTAAGAATCTGTTTGTTAGTTGGCCAGTGGTCAACAGTGATTATCGAAAGATATTTTTTTGTTGCTGTTTTTAAACTGCATCAGTTCTCGTCTTCCAAAATATTTGGCCCACAGCTGCCTTTGTTAACAGCTCGGAGGCTACTGAATTGTTTTTAAACAGAAATGCCAACTCTACCGACTTCCTGACTGTCGACAGACATGAGGTTTTTTTGTTCTACATGTATATACATCAGGAAATGAAACGAGATTACTACATGCTGTGCTAAGGAAAACAATAAAAGTGAAAAAATGTTATTTTTAGATAAGACTATTTCCTAAAGCTTTAGAGGCATGTACAAATTTACCCTCCGTTTGGTAGAATATGAACATGTGTGGTCTGTATCTCTTCCTATGGCAGGCGATACTAATTATCTATCTCTATTACAGTCATTTCCTCTCAGCACGCTAAACCTGACATTTCAGCGTAAAGTCCAATAAGACAAGGAAGTGAGCTATTCTGTTAATGGGAAAGAAAAGAGTTATGTAAGAATAAGCCTTCAGGCATCTGCTGAGCAAAACAGAGAGCCCAAAAGAAGAAACGGAAGAGCAAGTGAGTTTCATGAGAAACAGTAGCTACAGTTCAGAATTGACTTATATAGTTCTCTTTCCATTAAGGTGTATCAGCACTTTTGACTTCGTCTTTTTTTTTTGTGAGAGGGAGTTTTGCTCGTCACCCAGGCTGGAGTGTAATGGCGCCATCTCGGCTCACTGCAACCTCCGCCAACTGGGTTCAAGCAATTCTCCTGCCTCAGCCTCCCGAGTAGCTGGGATCACAGGCGCACGCCACCACACCCGGCTACTTTTTGTATTTTTAATAGAGACAGAGTTTCACCATGTTGGCCAGGCTGGTCTTGAACTCCTGACCTCAGGTGATTTACCTGCCTTGGCCTCCCAAAGTGCTGGGATTACACGCGTGAGCCAGTGCACCCAGCCCTTGACTTCTCTTTTGTAAAAACAATCCCCTTTTCTCTTGTACCTCAAGGAAACTGCTCCCATAATTTATGGATTAATACTCATTCCACATAAATGTAATTTGGATATAGTCCCTGAAATGTAAATATCTAGGATAATAGTATCCTGAAGAAAATAGCCTTTTGGGAAGTTATAGATTCAGGACTTCTCAGGCTATGAAAGAGTTACTTTATCTTTTGTGGATGGCCATTCATTTAAAAGGTTATTGGATCCTCTAGATTTTAGAAGATCTTAGAGTTTAGCCCTGGACCCTGTGTTATATCTAGAAAAGCCTTTTCTAGGGTTCTGTGTGTTCTAAGCTGGCTGGTATCTTATTAATGTTGTTCAAGAAAACTACAGTATGGAAATCAAAGCCATTCCTTTAAATAAAACTGAGGTTATATAGTTATGCACTTAATAACAGTGATAGATGCAGGAGGCATGCAGATGCAGATAAGGAAACCTGCACAGAGTCTTGCCCGGGGGTGTGCCTGCAAGGGACCAGGGCCCACATGTGCACTGGGAGAAGGGGGTGGAGCCGCCAAGAATTCATGCCTTATGTAGGGGAGGAGACTGAGATTCAATCTGTGAGGTGGGAGCCTGTCGGCAGGACCCTCTCCTTCTATGCTGAGAGGCTTCTTTTCACTTGAGAATCCACTCTCCTCCCCCTTCCATTTGTCTTTGTGCCTAATTTTTCCTGGTCGTGAGACAAGAAGCTGGATTTTAGCTGAACTAAGGAGCAAAAAATCCTGCATCAACAGCAAAAACAACTTTCTACAATAAATCACAAATAAATTTGTTTATAGGAATTACATAAGTTATGAGAATGGGACATCTAAAATACCTAACGTTTAGCTGCTGAACCAAGTGTGGTCAATTTTGACGTGCTGGGTATCTTCCCAGAAGTAGATGGGAAGGAATTTAGGATTACTTCTCTTACTCCAAAATTTTAGGCCACTCAAGTGTACTAGTTTCTCTGGACCTCTGATGATGGCTTTACTAGCATGGGCCTGCTACAGAAAAAGGGTGTTTATCAGAGACTCCCATGTAACAGATCACCCCCACTGTCCATGGTGTAGGTTTTAGGCTGTGAGATAAACTGACCTTTTGGATAAGGTGTCTGACCTCTCCCCTCTCCTGACAGTGATTTCTCTTCCCAGACAGCTGCGCTTACAAACAAACTGCTAGGTAGCAGTAGCACTTTGACAAATGGAGCACAACCCAGATCCTTTGTTTCTTTGAATTCAGCCAACAAGCTAGCATTCCAGAAGCTCATTAGGGGGCCATGAATTACTGTGGAGGCCAAGCCTGCACTTCCTTCTCCCTGGCAATCCATGTGGCCACACGTTCCCATGATCTGTGGGGCCAGATCATGCTATTCCCAGTTCACATTCCATCCTGTCAGGGTACTCTCAAAATAAATAATATTTACAGCCGAGTTCAGAGCTGGTGAAAGAAATGTGGAAGGAAAAATGTGAGTAAGTAGACTAGACACTGGAATCCATTGGATTTGTGGTTTTTAAATCATTTTTTCATGGGACTTCAGAAATCTTTGTAAGTAGATATGGACTGGCACTTATCAAAACCCCAAATTCCAAGGCCAAATTAATGTCATAAAAAAGTAACAAAGAAAAATTATAACAAGATTTAGTTTCCATACCTGAAAACATTATGTTTAGCAAATTCAGTGAATGGTTACTGGCCACCTACAAAGTTCAAGGTCTCCAGCCAAAGCTAGTTACAGTCATTATCTATTTAAATGTCTGACCAGCACTGCTTTATACCAAAAACTTGGAAAACTTAAATAAAAGGGGCCTGGAGGTCTCTTTATGCAAATATTCAAACAGAGCTGAAGAGATGGCATTTGAGATCAGAGTCAGCAACTACAACCCCCTGGACAGATCCAGTCCTCTGCTTATGTATTATTCATGAACTAAGGATGGCTTTTACGTTTTTAAGTGGTTAGAAAAAGAACTCGAAAGAAGAAGAATCTTTTGTGATACATAAACATTTATATGAAATTCAAATTTCTGTATCCATAAATAAAGTTTTATTGGAACATAATCAGGCTTATCCATTTACTTGCCCTGTTGG
Source organism: Colobus angolensis palliatus (assembly GCF_000951035.1). Lineage (NCBI taxonomy): Eukaryota > Metazoa > Chordata > Mammalia > Primates > Cercopithecidae > Colobus > Colobus angolensis. Next base: position 2,466,067 of record NW_012114411.1, read on the forward strand.
GCTGCTTTTGCATTTAGGAAGAGTGGTGTAATTGCAGCAGAGATCGTGCTGTGTGCAAAACTGAAGATACTGACAATCTGGCCCTTAACAGAAAAAGCTTGCTCATCTTTGTTTTAGATTGTAAAATAATTTTTTGCTTTTGCTGAGATGTCTGACTGAGAACAGTCAACACAGTGAGAGCTCATCTCTACAAAAAAAAAAAAAAGAATTAGCCGGGTGCAGTGACTCATGCCTGTGGTCCCAGCTACTTGGGAGGCTGAGGCAGGAGGATCATTCGAGCCCAGGAGTTGGAGGTTACAGTGAACCATGACTGCACTCCAGTCTGGGTAACAGAAGGAGACCCTGCCTCTGAAAAAATTTAAAAAATAATAATAGGAAAAAAGCAAGCCTGAGAAATGTACCAGGAGAGCAAGGAGAATGCAGTTGAGACCTGAAAAACCGGTGACAAAGACAGCCAAGTACAGGTGGCCACCAACAGAAGTAGTTTTTGCTGCATTGACAGATGAAATCCCTCAAGGCATGGGGAAACAGACAGGTTCTTAGACGGAGCAGAGGTCCGATTTGTGTTTCTTTTTAATACCAATTTGCTAATTTCCTGTTGATGGGCCAGAAACTTATGCCTTGATGCTTTCCTTTCCTGTTCATGCAGTTTACTCTGTTTGCCTCTAAACCTAGATTCTCCAGAACGGGTTACCCTGGCCTTTTCCTTTTTTTTTTTCTTTTTCAGAGGAGCTTAATCAAACAGAATCCCAGGAATAACGTCTGCCTTTGAGCAGACAGCCTTGCTGGTGGCTGGCTACACCCTCTGCTCTGTTCTGGGTCTGGTGATGATCACCGGAGATTTCAGGGCAATTTCAGCCATATGGATCAACACACGGTGAGGACTGAAATAAATGACGAGTTTGCAGTTTTACAAGGCTATTAATGCCATTCACAGATGCCCAGTAGTTGTCTGTTTATGTTTTCTCCAACACTATATCCTAAGACAGAAGCAAAGCAGAGGTGCGGTATTTTTATGTTGTAACACTTTCAAGAATGAAATTTCCCTAGAAGACAGCACTTCCCTAGAAACTTCCCTAGAAGTCCTTGAGGGACAGGGACTACACTGAGAGAAAAAAAGATATCCACCTACTTGTCAGGACTGACGGGTTATCTGCAACCATATTTACACCACAATGGTGATTCCAGCCTCTACGAGACATTTGAGCAGCCTGTCCAACCTCAGGACAGTGGGCATGTGTGACGCTGGGCCCTAATGTCAGCTTTCCAGTAATCTCCGGGCTTTGCATGTAGTGGAGAACATCATCCTTGCTATTACTATGTTTTCATCATCCTTGCTATTACTATGTATTACTATGTTTTCAGCTTTCCAGTAATCTCCGGACTTTGCATGTAGTGGAGAACATCATCCTTGCTATTACTATGTTTTCTCTACCTGATCTATCTGTTTCAATGGACAAGTTGAGAGTTAGATCTCATCATTAACATACAACGTGAATAAATTGTCCACCTGAAAAGGACATCCTGAATAGTTTCTTTTAATAGAGAAACAAGGGTTTACATTTTAAATAACAACAACAAAAAATTGTGAACTCACCTAGAAAAATCTCCCTTTGCCTCCTGTAGAAGAAAAAATTCAACATCAGCGAAATACACTAAGCCAGTGTTAGAGACTCTACATTCTATAATCATGAGAGTTTCTCTACTGAATGAGATGAGTTCAGCTTCCTGCAGTTATCATCCTATTTGCTGCAGGAATACAATTAAAATAGAATGCATACCTTTGCTATTTGAATATGAGACATGAAATTAAACTCTCGAAAGTTATATACAAAGAAAGTGATTGATAATGACAAAATGTACATCTCCACCTCAAAGCCTGGGTCTGACGTGGTCTAGTTTAAAGATTCTAAATACGAACTTGTATCTGGATAGAACTGTCTATTTCTAGGGTCACTTTTTGTTTTGGTTTGTATTTTATGCTAGTCCCCAATTATACTGAAGACTCTGGAGGTAGGGACAAGGGAAACTTTAGTGAATCCAGTATAATACCTTAAACCTAGTAGTTGCTCAATAAATACTTACTGAAGGAATAAAGAAATGATATCATTTTAACTCATCTTGCCACTCTTAAGCTAATATTCTATAACACCTTTTTTTTTTCTTTTTTTTGCATAACCTAAAGGGCTTTTCCTTGTCTTTCCAGGGGGCAGAACATGATTTTTTGGCCACTACCTCTAGCTATTCACTTGGCTTTCTCCAGGGTGAAAGTACCAAACCCAAAGAAAATGGGATCAGTAAATGATCTCAGTTTCTCCCAGGCTTAGGTTAAACACACAACTTTGCTTTACAGGGATTTGCTGTCTTAAAATTTTGAAACACTACAAGCCCCTGTTTATCGCTATGGTTTCCGTCAGTGTCTCTAAATAGCTGTATGCAGCTTGTGGCTAAAAAAAGGTAAGACGACAAATAGTGAGTGGACACAGCTATGCCCGGTGAGTCTTATTTCCTTTCTTCTGTGTATGGCCCTGGGACAGAAAGAGGAGGAGAAAAACAACTTACCTGTAAAATATAGGAAGCTAATTCAAACACCACCTCACTGTCAACGTCAATAAGCTCCTAAAAGGAAAAAGCAACAAAGGAAGACAAGTTTGGTATTTAACAACCACTTTTTTCTTTTTTTAAAAATGTCAGCTCTTCTTTGGGAGGATTACTCAGCCCGGGAGTTTGAGACCAGCCTGGGCAACATAATGAGATCCCGTCTCTACAGAAAATTAAAAAATTAGCCAGGCAGGGTGGTACACGTCTGTAGACTCTGCTGTTTTGGAGGCTGAGGTAGGAGGATCTCTTAGCCTGGGAGGTTGAGGTTGTAGTGAGCTGTGATAGCACCACTGCACTCCAGCCTGGGTAATGGGGCGAGACCCCGGCTTAAAAAAAAAAAAAAGCCTCCTTTTCTGAGGATTTGCTCAGAATCTCCCATATTCATAGAACGTCTTGAGTCTCTGAGACCACTGCCCTGAATTATTCAGTCCTAAACACTCCCAACATCCTTTTTGCTGCTCTTAGCTGGGATGGACTAGGGGGCCCGGGCCTACCCGATTATCTCAAAGGCCTCATCTTTACATCTTTCAAGAAATTAAGAGGCGGACTAGGCCCTAGCATTTTACAAACCTGTTTGTTAATGTTATTAATCACTGGAATAGAGATGCTTGACAACAAAACGCATTTTCTGTATAAACTAAACTCAGAACTTTATGGAAAGAAAGGCTTTATTGAAAGGCTTTGTTTGAAAGGAGTGTTACAGTGGGATTGTGACTCCTTAAAATTAAATACAAGGTGAAAATACAGTTCCTCAGTTGTACTGGCCAGATTTCTTTCATGTACTCTACAGTTCATGTCGCTAGTGACTACTGTGTTGTCAGCTCAGATACAGAACATTTCAACCACTGTAGAAAGTTCTACTGGTCAGCGCTGTTACAGAGTGTAAGTTTCACAATGTTTCCACCTAGTAGTTCTTCCCCCAAATACTTAATTGTGATCTAGGGACTTGGTCTTCAAAGCACTTAAACTTCTCGTTGGTTTTTGAAAAAATTCCTTTTCTCTCTCTCTCTTTGTATTTTTGAAATTTGTACTTCAAAATGTATATAGTTCATATTTTTTAAAACAGCCTTTTTCTTTTTTTTTTTTGAGACAGAGTCTCGCTGTGTCACCCAAGCGGGAGTACAGTGGTGCAATCTCGGCTCAGTGCAACCTCCACCTCCCGGGTACAAGTGATTCTCCTGCCTCAGCCTCCTGAGTAGCTGGGACTACAGGCATGCACCACCACACCCGGCTAATTTTTTTGTATGTATAGAGATGGGGTTTCACCAGGTTGGCCAGGCTGCTCTGGAACTCCTGGCATCAGATGATGTGTCTGCCTCGGCCTCTCAAAGTGTTGGGATGATAACAGGTGTAAGCCCCCATACCCAGCCAAAACAGCTCTATTGAAGTATAACTAAAACACCGCAAAAAAACTGCATATGTTTAACGTCAACAATTTTATGAGTTTGGACAGATGAATACACCTATGACACCATTACCACAATCAAGGTAATAAACATATCTATCACAAAGATTTCTGTGTGTGTGTGTGTGTGTGTGTGTGTGTGTGTATGGTACAAACACTTAGCCTGGCATGGTGGCTCACGCCTGTAATCCCAGCGCTTTGGGAGGCTGAGGTGGATGGATCACTTGAGCCCAGGAGATCGAGATCAGCCTGGCCAACATGGCAAAATCCCATCTCTACTAAAAATACAAAAATTAGCCTGGAGTGGTGGTGCATGCGTGTAATCCCAGCTACTTGGGTGGGAGGGTCACCTGACCCTGGAAAGGTTGAGGCTACAGTGGGTCGTAATCATGCTACTATGCTCCAGCCTGGTGACAGAGAGACCCTGCCTCAAACAAACAAACAAACAAACAAATAAAACAAGAAACCCACTAAACATGAAAACATGACCTACATTAATAAATTTCTGGCCGGGCACGGTGGCTCAAGCCTGTAATCCCAGCACTTTGGGAGGCTGAGACGGGCGGATCACGAGGTCAGGAGATCGAGACCATCCTGGCGAACACGGTGAAACCCCGTCTCTACTAAAAAAACACAAAAAACTAGCTGGGCGAGGTGGTGGGCGCCTGTAGTCCCAGCTACTTGGGAGGCTGAGGCGGGAGAATGGCGTAAACCTGGGAGGCGGAGCTTGCAGTGAGCTGAGATCCGGCCACTGCACTCCAGCCCGGGCGACAGAGCGAGACTCCGTCTCAAAAAAAAAAAAAAAATAAAGAAAAAATAAATTTCTAAGTGCACAACACTGTCTCATTATACATAGCTCACATGTTAAAGACAAAGAGAAGCCTTGAGTTCATCAGCATGTGACAATAATACACAATTTAATTGATATCCTGTGTCTGGTGTCAAGCTTAAGCACAAATGCCCATCTTTATTTTTCTTTCCCTAATATCACTAGATCCCATAGTGGCTGACTGGATGACAGAGAGCTAGAGGTAAAAGAGATTTAGAGACCAGCCAGCCTGACCCTGAGAATGGAATCCAAAAACATTAAGGGACTTTGGAAAACCACAGGGCCTTAATGGCACTTAAGGGGCCGGGAACAGACCCCCAACTACTTGTCCAGTATGTGACCTCCCTTAGGACTTAAATTTCCCCTAAAATCAAAAGAAACCCAGTTTCAGCCAACACAGTCTCAGAACATTTATAACGTGAGTTTGCTTAGCAAGAGTTTCTATTCACTTGCATTACAAGCCAGACTCTGATTCAAGGATTTTTTTTTTTTTTTTGAGACAGAGTCTCATTGTTGTCATCTGGGCTGGAGTGCAATGGTGTGATCTTGGCTCACTGCAACCTCCGCCTCCCGGGTTCCAGTAATTCTCCTGCCTCAGCCTCCCGAGTAGCTGGGACTACAGGCACACACCACCATGCCTGGCTAATTTTTTTGTATTTTTAGTAGAGACGGGGTTTCAGCATGTTGGCCAGGCTGGTCTCGAACTTCTGACCTCAGGTGATCCACCCACCTTGGCCTCCCAAAATGCTGAGATTACAGGCTTGAGCCACTGTGCCCAGCCGATTCACGGATTTTCTAATTATTTTTTGAGAGGTTCAGAATTGGCTCCTGCAATTTAAAACAATGCATTCAAGCACACCTGGATCTTTCGAAGGAGAGGTATCATTCAGGCTCCTTTGGGCCTGGGAATTTCAAAGCTGAATACGAATATTTGCCCTGGAATCACCTTAGAAGTATGGCTTAAAAGAACTCATGAGAGCCTATGGAAGAACTGGGGACAATAATTCCTTACGTGTAACCAGCTGAAAGAGCTTTATGGCGGTTGGAATTGATAGAGGCTGTCAGTGCTGGGATGTGGAAGAATGTTTGGAATTGCAGTTCTGGGATTAGCAGGTCCCATCAGAATGTAAATCATTTAACAGTGTACAAATGGCTTCACAGAAACACTGTCCAGGGTTACCACAATAGATGGTTTCTACTCTCACTACGTGTGTTTCCATTCCCACCTGAATGCCTTGGAGTGCACTTGTTAGTGTACTGTTGTATGTGTGCTTTTCTGTCAAACATTTACACCTATGTTACAGCCAATGGTCGACTGCGGGCTAATATTTAACATCTGCTGAGGCTTATCTGATGCACAGCTCAAAACCAGCCATCAGAAAATAACACTTTTAAGTGCGAACATAGCTTTTAGCTTGCTGTTTGATTCATCTGATAAACGAAAATGTCTATACCTGCGTGGAGGCGGGGAAAATGAAGGAAGGTCTTTTATTCTATTCTACACAGCCCATTATGTGGTTCCAGGAGAGTATCACTGGTGAACATTAACTGTAATGTAACTGTTATCCATAGGAAAGCTACCAAAAATTCACCATCAAATATCTAACCTGATTGATTCAATTTCTCTCTCACCATAGTTGTTCTCGGGGTAAGTGAGAACTGGCACCGTTCACTGTGGTGACTTTTCGGTTGAAAAGTCTGACCTTGACCATCTATCTCCCAGTGAAGATACCAAAAACAGGAAGAGTTGAAATGTGGCCAGTGGGAGGGGAAATGATTGAAGAATCAAGTGCCCCAGGCATTGCACATGCTTACACAATCTGATGGAAAGAGCCGTGTTATTACTTCTGACCTCGCCTATTTAACATGCATTGAGTTGAAAGATCATTTCATTGGATGTTCTCAGAGGACTCAACACAAAGACCGAAAGGGTGAGGATAAGAAACAGTCTAGGGTGGTGGGAAGACATCCTGACAGTCTTTGCCCAATTCCCCAATGTCACTTGTTCATGATGCCTTTTCCCCCTTGTACACCTCACCGTGCTTCCAGGTGGCTTTGTCCTTAAGATTCTACTGCAGTGGGGCAGAGCTCTAGACTTCTGGCTCACTTTGAAAATTTCCCATGGTACTGCAAAATCTGAAAGCCAGCCAGGCACGGTGGTTTAGGCCTGCAATCCCAGCACTTCGGGAGGCTGAGGCAGGCAGATCATTAGGTCAAGAGATCGAGACCATCCTGGCCAATATGGTGAAACCCCGTCTCTACTAAAAATACAAAAATTAGCTGGGCGTGGTGGTGCATGCCTGTAGTCCCAGCTACTCAGGAGGCTGAGGCAGGAGAATCGCTTGAATCTGGGAGGTGGAGGTTGCAGTGAGCCAAGATAGCGCCAGTGCACTCCAGCCTGGTGACAGAGTGACCATCTCAAAAAACAAAACAAAACAAAACCACCCTGAAAGCCAAGTTCCACAGAGAGGAGTTAATAGATGTTTCAGGGGTCTTCCTAGCAGAAATGTGCTCCCACAGAACTTTAAGAAAATGACTCTCCCTTTTCCTTATCTGACTTTTTCAGTGGTCCAGAGGTGGCTTTTCATTTATTTATTTATTTATTTTGAGACAGGATCTCACTGTGTCACTCAGACTGGAATGCAGTGGTGCAATCTCGGCTCACTGCAACCTCCGCCCTCTGGGTTCCAGCAATTCTTGTGCCACAGCCTCCCAAGTAGCGAGGATTACAGGCGTGCGCCACCACGCCTGGCCAATTTTTTTATTTTTAGTGGAAACAGGCTTTCACCATGTTGGCCAGGCTGGTCTCAAACTCCTGACCTTAAGTGATCCACCCACCTTGGCTTCCCAAAGTGCTGGGATTACAGGCGTGAACCACCACACCTGGCCAGAGGCGGCTTCTTTCATGGGTTTCTGCTCAAACAGAGGAACTACACTGACAGAGACCACACAGTGTGCAAAAATCCCATTTTTTCCTGGGATTCTGGGCTTTCCCCTTAACTAAGGACAAGATGGGATCATAGGAGGAGCAGAAGACACTTCCAGGAAGCTTGAGGGTGGCTTCTGTCTGCCTTATGCAGGGGCTGAGGTGTGACATTCCTCTGTGCTTATGCAATCCACATCTCTGTGGTGAAGACCCCAGTGCTCCTGCAGCCATTGGAGGAGAGGTTTCTGCAGGGTCGTTGACTGAGCTGGAGTCTTGCCTGGGAATCTTGGGCTGTCTGGTGGGCACGGAATAACTTTACTCTGAGACTAGAGAAGCCCAGGGGGACAACGCTGGCAGGAGGGAATGTAAGGTCCTTTGGTGACTGTGGCCACTGGGTGTATACTTTAGGCATCTGCTTTCCTTACTACTGAATAACGCATGCTGCTTCCTTTGATCTGTTGAGAAATGGTATGGAAAGACAAACTGTGACCATCTGCAGGTGTGTGTGTGTGTGTGTGTGTGTGTGTGTGTGTGTCTGTGTTTGCACGTGCATACGTGCTCTGAGTAGGGGTGGGAAGGGCGGCCCCACTTCCTCCCACGCTGTGTTGTTTTATCCCAGGTGACTGAACTGCCGAAGGAAGAGGTCTGAGATTATTCATCAGCAGCACCATGGCTAACAATATTCTCAGAAAGATCTCCCTCTGAGGGCCTCCAAGTGTTTCTAACAAGTGGCCACGTGGGAACCCCAAATGGCAGGTGTTACGGATGTTCTCCAAGAGTCCTGAGAGCCGGAGGGCCTCTTTGCTCGGAGGGACGGGGTGGTGGGTCTTTACACTCAATCAAGAATCTTAATGAAAAGCAGCCCACCATGGTCCGGAATTGCAGGAATTCCAACTCTGATGTAAGATGAATGAGATAATTCCATGAGAAAATGTAACTGACAACCATATGGTAGGTTGAGAAGATTTTGTCAAGGAAAATCTTTGCAAATTCCACTCAGAACCACTTCTAGGGTTAGGAAAGCCATCAAGGGTTTTCCTAACGAATTCTCACCAGTTATCACCACGTTTATTCTTACCCACAAAACATCTAAAGATGATAGATAAGCCATTCTCCTTAAGATTATTTCTACTGTCCCCTGAAAGTCCCATATTCTGGTCTTAACCCCCCAATGCTGTGGGGACATGGACTGAACCACCTGACCTTCAGTTTGATTTTCCTTATCAGTAAAATGGGGATAACAATTTCCTTTCCAATTATTTTACTGGGTTTGGTGAGGCATAAATGGAGAAGTGACTTGGAAACGATAAAACACACTACAATTATTAGGTCTATATTATTTATTTCTGCTGATGAGCATCTATAGATAATCTGAACTCCACAGTTTTGCCTTTGTTCTTTAGTATATCTTAGCATTTATAGGAATCTTTACTAACATTTTGTTTTAAAAGAGATGGGTTGTGTGTGTGTGTGTGTGTATACTGGTCACCATGTCTGTGGTGTATTTTATGTGTCAACTTGACAGGCCAAGGGTTACCCATTATTTACTGATTTTTGAGACAGGGTCTTGCTCTGTCACCCAGGCTAGAGTGCAGTGACACCATCTCGGTTGACTGCAACCTCTGCCTCCTAGGTTCGAGTGATTCTTGTGCCTCAGCTTCCTGAGTAGCTGGGATTGCAGGTGCCCATCACCACAACCGGCTAGCTTTTTGTACTTTTAGTAGAGATGGGGTTTCACCATGTTGGCCAGGGTGGTCTCAGACTCCTGGGCTCAAGTGATCCTCCCATCTCAGCCTCCCAAAGTGCTGGGATTATAGGCGTGAGCCACTGCACCCAGCCCCGAGTCGCCCAGATTAAACGGTTTCTGGATGTGTCTGTGAGGGTGTTTCTGGATGAGATCAGCATTTGAATCAGTGGACTCAATAGACCACTCTTCCCAGTGAGGGTGGACATCACTCAATCCTGGAAGGTTTGAACAGAACAAAAGATGGAGGATGGAGGAGCTCGCCCCTTTTTTCATTTTTCTTTCTTTCTGTCCCTTGCTTTTTGAGCTGGGATACCACATTTCATCTTCTCTTGTCCTTGGACTGGGACTTATACCACTGGCTCCCTGGTTCTCAGGTCTTTGGACTCAGCCAGTGGACTGACACCACTGGCTTTCCTGGGTCTCCAGCTTGCAGACAGCAGACTGTGGGATTTCTCAGCCCCCATGATCTTGTGAGCCAACTCCTCATAAGAAGTCTCTTTCTGATATCTGTATATCTATATATATCCTATTGGTTCTGTTCCTCTGACTAATACACCGTATATCATTAAAGTGGGACACAGTGCCCATATTTAGCCCAACTTTCTCTCTTCTTGTGGCTCTCTGCCTCATTGCACAACTCATCATGACTACGCAAAGTTGCCCCCGGGGCAAACAGGGGCTGTGGTGCAGGATGAGACGGATGCGATCTTGCACAATTGCTCATTCTTAGCCCTCTGCCAATTTTTCAGCATCAAGTCACTTCATGTTTGTCTAATGATCCAAGAGGTGAATGCCACTCGTGCTCAGCCACAGCCCTAATTCTGCAGCACTGGGATTTCTCACGCTGTCCACCCCACGGCAGACAGCCCATGTCAGGATCTTAAGGAATCGCTCTTTATTAAGTTCTATTAAAAAAAATTTTTACTTTTACTTATTTATTTTTGTCGAGACAGGGTCTTGCTCTGTTGCCCAGGATGGAGTGCAGTGGCACCATTATAGTTCACTGCACCCTTGAACTCCTGGGCTTAAGTGATCCTCCTGCCTCAGCCTCCTGGGTAGCTGGGACCACAGGCACACACCACCATGCTTAGCTAATTTTAATTTTTTTTTTGTAGAGATGGGGGTCTCACTATGTTTCTCAGGCTGTTCTTCAACTCCTGGGCTCAAGTAATTCTCCTGCCTTGGCCTCCCAAAGTGTTGGGATTACAGGTGTGAGCTACTGCACCTAGCCTGTAATCATTCTTTTAGAGGTCATGGGCACAGCCAAGATGACAGATCCATGTCACTTTGTTTCTTGAAAGTTGAAAAAGAAGGTACCTGTCTATCCTTCTCTCATTCCCCCTCTGTCCTACAAGGGCACGCTCTAAACCTGCATCAATGAAACTAAGAGGTAAGGACGAGAGCTCTGTAAGTCTGAGGCTGATATTTATGTTGTCCTGTAGAAGGTCATTCTGGGCTTTGACTTGGTTCTCCCACCTACAGATGAGATGATGTCATCTGATCATTAGCAAAGCACGTTGAAGATATTGAATAAAGACCATTTATTTCAATATCAACAAAAGAGATAGCATTTAGACCTAAACTGCAAATGTGGCCCAAGGATGATTACCTAAACTACTTTTTTTTTTTTAAGAGACAAGGTCTCTGCCATCCAGGCTGGAGTGCCCTAATGTGATCCTAGCTCACTTCAGCCTCGAACTCATGGGCTCAAGTGATCCTCCCATCTCAGCTTCCCAAGTAGTTGGGAATACAAGTGTGTGCCACCACGCCTGGCTAATTAAATACATTTTTTTTTTTTTGTAGAGTTGTGGTCTTGCTGTGTTGCCCAGGCTGATCTCAAACTCTTGGCCTCCCAAAGTTCTGGGATTATAGGTATGAGCCACCACGCAGAGGCTCCTAGACTAATTTGAACATGACTTGCACCTTCCCAAGAGCACCCATAAAGCAGAAATTTTAAGCCTTTTCCTTTATGTCATGATTTGTTCTCAGTGCAATGTAGGCAACAATATTCAGTGATTTCTCAGGAAATATGCAAATCCTTGCTCCCTGGGATTGGAAAGTAACCAATTAAAAAATAATTTTCTGAGCATCAGCTATGTGCCTAGAACAGTGATAGGCCATGGAAGATGAGCTTAAAAATCCACTCAGAAAAATGCTGGTACCAACTTCTCCTCCAGCCTAAAGAAGCATATTTCAGCCCATCTTCAAATGACAACCACAGTCCTGTTTCTTTGGTTATCACTGCTGGGGAAAGTTAGTGCTTGTAGACAAAGCATAATTGAAATGTGATGAATGTCCCTAAAGAGTGCATTGCCAGCCGGATGTGGTGGCTCACACCTGTAATCTAAGCACTTTAGGAGGCCAAGGAAGGAGGATCACTGGAGCCCGGGAGTTTAAGACCAGCCTGGGCAACATGGTGAGACCCTGTTTCACTTGGAAGCAAAATAAAACAAAACACACGAAAAAAACAAATTAGCTGGGTATGGTGGCGCACGCCTGTAGTAGTCCCAGCTACTTGGGAGGCTGAGACAAGAGAATTGCTTGAACCTGGGAAGCGGAGGTTGCAGTGAGCTGAGATCACATCACTGCACTCCAGCCTGGGCGACAGAGCGAGACTCCACCTCATAAACAAATAAATAAATAGTTCATAGCCAATCCCTTCGGACCAGGGCAAAGTTATACAGGTGAAATATTAGATTCCTGATGTGATCTTAGAGACCAGAATAGATGCCCCTTTATTAACTAGAGTAGACGCTAAGGTTAAGTTACCTACAGGTCAAGGGTTCAGGACAAGCTGGCCTAGCAAATTTCTCAATTTCTGTGGCTAAACTCTCTACCAATAGGAGCTGTCAATGCTGGTTTACAACCCAGACCATTACAACTCTGACTGGACAGGGGGCCAGCCTTACAAACATTCTCTTCTGAGGAACTACTGCAGACTTTAGGCTAATGTCAGCAGTCCACAGAGGCTGCACACAAACTGTCTTTGTGTCCTATAGTTCACCTTGTGAGGTAAAGAGCCTCAAATTCCACCTCATTTTAATGCTAAAAGCCACCCCAGGAAGGAACCAGAGGTCATGATGTTAAGTAAAATAGGCCAGGCACAGAAAGACAAAGTTCATATTTTCTCGCTTAATTGTGGGAGCTAAAAATGAAAACCATTGAACTCATAGAGACAGAGAATAGAAGGATGGTTACCAGAGGCTGGGAAGGGTGGGAGGAGTGGGGGAGACGGGGATGGTTAATGGGTTCAAAAAAATAGAAAGAATGAATAAGACCTAGTATTTGATAGCACAACAGGGAAACTGTAGTCAATAATGATTGAATTGTACATTTTCATATAAGTAAAAGAGTAGAAGTGGATTGTTTATAACACAAAGGATAAATGCTTGAGGGGGTGGATACCCCATTTGCCCTGATGTGGTTATTACACATTGCATGCCTGTATCAAAATATCTCATGTACCCCATAAATATATACACCTACTATGTACCCACAAAAATTAAAAATTTAAAAAACCAAGACAAAAACCCCATCCTAAAGTGGACATGGGACATATGTCACCTATATGTCTACCTGCGATAAACACACTCGACACTCCTTCATAACTATGCGTAACTTTTCCCCAAATCTGCTGAGTGTGTATGAGTCTATTATGTAATACGAACACCATGAGGCATAAAACCCAACCTGCCCTTTCCCTCTTCAAAAAGAGCACCTTCAGTCCACGCTGGAAACTTTGTCTTCTCAGTTTGCAAACTGGTGCTGCCAATACAGCCCTGCTTTCTCCTAGTTAGCCATCTGGTGGCCTTTCGGATGATACTGACGGTGCATCCAGTCATTCTAACAGCCACGTTTGCCACCTAACCTCAATCAAGGAACTATTAAAGTACTTCTCTGAGGAACTGAATGGAAAGGTCTTTCAATGTGAGCGCCAATTTTCTTTTCTCTCTGAAGGTTTGCGTGTGGAGAAGATGGGGAGCTGGTGATTTCTTGATTTCTCTTATAACTGTAAGATGTATCATTTGTGGAAATCTTTCTGATAAAAAACTAAACAGACTGTCATTTTATTACCTCTGTTTGCAAAGCTTTCAGACATCACTGTGATGACTAATTTTTGATGGTGTATAATTTTCTGTCAGTGCAGAACCCAGAATAGGCAGGATTCAATCCAGCCTGAAGGTGTGGGAAGAGCTGAGGGTCCACATCCACTGCCTCGCTCCTGTCTCATGGGATAAGTCCGCTGCCTCCTGCAGGGGCTGATGGATAAGCCCCTTCTGTTGGCTGTTGGAAGCCACACCGGAAGAGAGAGAGGAGCAGATGGAAAAGGCTTGGCGGGAGAGCTGTGCCATCTCATCAGTCTCTTTCCAGGGAACATACACCATTCCAGGTAGGCTTCCTGTGGGAGTTTCCCATGGAACGGGACACACATTTCTAAATGAGATGTATCCATGCCCTGGCCAATGTCCTCTCTATCACCCACCTGTCTCCTTAGCGAGTTCAAGCACACCAGAAACACTGTTGGACCATGTGGGAATCTCATTCCACACTTCTTCCCGCTCCACCTGAAGCACACAATGACAGCCCCGGTGTCTCATATCCATATTTTAATTTGCTGCAACTTGGATAGATAATGACTACGTTTTCCTGCTCTATTGTATAAAGTAGAGGGGTGGAAGGGAAGAGAAAGTGAGAGGGGCGTCCGCTGTGGCCCTGCCTCCTGCCTGCTGGGAAAGAGAGCGGAAGGTAGGAAGGCAGTGTTCACAATCTGGGAAAAATAGCAAAACAAAGCCAAACACCTTTCCTCGCCTTTCTGCTATTACAGAGATGAGAGGTTCGTTCTCTGAAGAACAGGAAGCAGGGATGAAGTGGACCGGAAGTGCAGGAATTACACAGAATTCTATACCTAGTATGGAGACTGTTCCCTCCAGATCCCTGGATGTGGGAGGACATGTCCCAGGCAGGAAGGGAAGGGTTTTCTCTGGAGAGAATGGAGAGCCAGAGAGGAAAGACGTCCAGATACCAAGACACTGATATTCGGGGTTCCCCAGGGAAAGAACCAGCTTGCGACGGGATCACGTCACAGGGACACCCACTGGGGGACCATTCCACCCTGAAATGGAGCATCTGCTTAGTTTCCAAGTGTGAAGCGATAGACCAGGGCCAGCAGACAACTGAGGAAGCCTCGTACAGGAAAGAGAGACCAACACAAATAAACTGGAAAAAAAGAGCTGGAAGGAAACACAGAATAATAATGATAACTAATATTATCTGAGTGATAAGAGAGGATATTATGTTCCTGAAACAATAATAGCATAATATTTTAAAAATCAGATAATATAAAGAAACTCTTAGAAATTAAAACAAACAAACAAACAAAAAACAAAACCATAATGGCAAAGGTGAGAAAGTCCAGAGAAGAGATTAAAGTAAATCCCTACAAAGCCTCCCAGAAAGTAGAATAAAAAGACAGAGACAGACAGCTGGAGAGACAAGGTATCAGAGCGGGAGGCCATGACGAGCACTTGATAAATAGGAATTCTGGAAAGAGAGGACACAGGCAAGAGGGGAGAAGATATCAAAGAAACAATCCAAAAAGAACCCCACAACTAAAAAAGAATGCACGTCACATCTCCAGACTAAAAGTGCCCATTGAACACAGAGTACAATGGATTTATACAGACCCACATCAGGGCACCCATCCTGAAATTTTAGATCAAAAGGAGCAAAAAGGAGTTCCCAAAAGATCCCATTGTTGGGGGCCAAAGGGGAATGGATAGGATGGTGGGCTTTTCCAGAGCAATGCCTTTGGTATTCTGAGAGAAAAATTTTTTGGTATATTTCTGTATCCAGTCAAACTATTCATTAGATACGAAGCTAGAATAAAGACTTTTTCAGATATGCCAGGATCCAAACATTTTACTTCTCATCTGTGCTTTCTCTGGATTGATTGCAGGATGTTCTCCAGTGAAACAATGGCGTAAAACAAAAAATAGGAAGTCTCCGGATCCATGAAACAGAGGACCCAATACACAGCGAGGGAGAAGGAAAGACCCTGATGGGGATGAGGCATCCCAGGTTGAGACTCTGCATGAGACCAAGTCCAGGCTGGAGCAGGAGGATAGAGGAGCGTAAGAGAGAGGTCCTGGAGAAACAAAGTAGCAGCTGCCACAGCAACCAAAATCAAACCAAAGAGGAACGAGAACTACCCAATGTAGCTGGAAATGAATATTAGTAGACATCTGGGAATCCGTAGGAACTTTTGGAGAAAAGTGAAGGGTCTGTAGAAACTAAACAAGTGAAAGCAAGGCAAGTATTCCCTTTGGGTAAAACAATGGGTTGTCTAAAAAAGGAGCTGCAACCACAGGATACTACTTGGATTAGTCACGATAATATCACGCTGAAGACTCTCGCTTTAAGCCGGAATTGTGCTATCACTATATTGAGAAAATGGAAAAGGAAATAAAATGTGGGTGGTTATAATCTAAATCTACATCCTATTTTTTTTTTTTTTTTAGACAAAGTCTTGCTCTGTCCATCAGGCTGGAGTGCAGCAGTGTGATCTGGGCTCTTGGATTCACTGCAACGTCCACCTCTGGGGCTCAGATGATCCTCCCACCTCAGCCTCCAGAGAAGCTGGGACTACAGGCATGTGCCACCACACCTGACTAATTTTTGTGTTTTTTGTAGAGATGGAATCTCACTATGTTGCCCAGGCTGGTCTCAAGCTCCTAAGATCAAGTGATCCCCTCACCTCAGCCTCCCAAAGTGCTGGTATTTTACAGGCATGAGCCACTGTACCTGGCCATCTTCATCCATCTTAACAGGAATTCAATAAAATGAATCAATCTAGGAATAATACCCTGTGTCAATTTAGCTATATGGAGGCAAATACTAGAAGAAACAGCTAAAACTGTTGCAAGTGGCAGGAGTTGCGGGGAGGAGGCCATTTGTCATAATAAGCCTCGTGGAACCATTTGAGTTTTAAATGATGTCATATATGACTTTGATAGAAACCAATATTAATACTTTAAAAAGTGAATGAAATTGGCTGGGCGCCATGGCTCACACCTGTAATCCCAGTGCTTAGGGAGGCCGAGGCGGGCGGATCACGAGGTCAGGAGATGGAGACCATCCTGGCTAACACGGTGAAACCCCGTCTCCACTAAAATTACAAAAAATTAGCTGGGCGTGGTGGTGGGCATCTGTAGTCCCAGCTACTGGGGAGGCTGAGGCAGGAGAATGGCATGAACCTGGGAGGCGGAGCTTGCAATGAGTCGAGATTGCACCACTGCACTCCAGCCTGGGTGACAGAGCGAGACTCTGTCTCAAAAAAAAAAAAAAGTGAATGAAATTGAACTTTGAAAAAGCAAAATAAGCAGCTTATTTTACCTTGACAACTTAGATTTTAATATATGGTAGGAACCATTCCCCAAGAGACAGGGAGGGAGCAGATATTAAACCCACAATGGATAAACCCAGGCGTCTGGGTATCAGCATCGGGATGGGTTATCTGGGTCTAACACCACCCTCTGGGCTCTTCAAGGCCCCCAAAGCACCAGGGTGCCGTGTGGGTGGCACACAGAGAATCACAGCCAAGAGAAAAAACCTCGGGTCTAAATCCAACTAGCTAATCACATGCCTGGCATGAGACTAAGAACTTTGCATGCTTTATCTCACTGAATCTTCCCAAGAAGGTTGTGGTTAGACCTTATAATCCTTACTCAATTAGAGAGGAAAGGGAAGGTTGGAGACGTTACAGGAGGTGCCCACATTTATTCCTTTTACCAAGGGGCAAGGCTGGGAAAAGATCCCGGGTCTGCCTGGCAGCAAAAGCTGAACTCTCGATCACTCAGCAGTGCCTATCATGATCTTTACATTGACACAGGTTACACAGGCTATCCAGCCATCCCCCAGGCCTTCGCCTCTGAGTCACTTAGACTCTCTCTCCCTACTTCCTCCTCTGGAAAGCTATTGATTCTTGCTCCATCTCACGCAGAGATGCTGAGGCTCAAATATCATAATATATATAAGAAATTTAAAAATAAAATTTAAATGGCATTTTATATAAATGAAAAGACTATTCTTGATCACGGGAAGGAGACAGGGGCCTTGGGATGCAACTTGGTCTCCTATATCAATTTGAAAGAAGCTGTCTCTTGGTCATTTGTGGTCATTTATGTGCCCAAGCCCAAGGAAAGATTTTGAGAAGAGAGAGCTGGGTTCTGGGGTGACATTCAGCATGTGGGCTGATGCTGTCGAGACCTTGATCCTAAATGTGGCTGGCTGCAAAGGTGTTATCACCTCCACTCAGGGCACCTGTAGTATTCAGTTCTGAAATGTCTTCTTTTTAATTTTCCCTGAATCGCAAAGTCCTAGGCGTACATGATGTTCAGAAGCCTTCAGCGCCAGCTCAGCATTTGGGACGAGATAGTACTGAACAAGTCCTCTCCCTTTCCCCAAGCATCTGCCCAAGTAGGCTTTGGGTCAATTAATTTTTTTTTTTTTTTTTTGAGACGGAGTCTCGCTCTGTCACCCAGGCTGGAGTGCAATGGCGCAATCTCGGTTTACTGCAACCTCAGCCTCCTGAGTTCGCTCAAGCAATTCTCCTGACTGAGCCTCCTGAGTTAGCTGGGATTACAGGCGCCTGCCACCACGCCTGGCTAATTTTTGTACTTTTAGTAGAGATGGCGTTTCACCATGTTGGTCAGGCTGGTCTCGAACTCTTGACCTCGTGATGCGCCCGCCTCGGCCTCCCAGAGTGCTGGGATTACAGGCGTGGGCCCCGGACAATTTTTTACTTGCCCTGCTCGAGAGTGATTTCGTGGGTTCAGCCTTGCCATTCATTTACTTCGCTGCCCAAGGCTGCCACCTGGTGGAGACCGCTCACCGTTCGTTTCTGAACTTGGTTTCAAAGCGCTTTCCCATTCATTTTTTAAAAAAACACCAAATACTCTTACAACCTGTATGTAAGGTTAGTATTATTATTTCCGCTTTATAACGAGAAAATGAGGTCTTAGAAGAAAGAATTTGAAGGTACCTGGAACTGCATTTGGTATCTTTTTCCTCCATTGGGCAAAACCCCAAAATGCTGTCCTCTGAGTGTGCTGGGTTTGAGCCCAATTTAAGTCCTGGCTCAGCAACTGTCCCGAAATGAGGTCTTTTCACAGAACTGAATTTGATCATTACCAGGTCCTCTGTTATTCTGAACATTTGTACTTGGTGGAACTATCCTGTGCAGTGAATGTGTTGAGGTACTTCCAGAAGGAAAGTGATGGCTGATACCATTCCAACTGTGTGTGTGTGTTTGTGTGTGTATGTGTTAAGGTTTAATGGGCTTTTGCAATCCCCAAGGCCTGAGCTTAATTAAATTTTAAAATCCAGGCAGCGGTAGCTCCCTAGACTACTTTGAATTCACCCATCGAACACCTCACAGAGAAGTGTACGGAGGAGAGCCTCCCTCTGGGGTGCACCATAGCCTGGCCATTCATTAGGCATGTGATCTCATCTTCATCACTGGGAAAACAGGGATAAAAAGCAACATCTATCTCTTGGGTTGATGGGTGCAGCAAACCATCATGGCACTTGTATACATATGTAACAAACCTGCACGTTCTGCACATGTATCCCAGAACTTAAAGTATAATAATAATAATAATAATAATAAAACTTTTAGAAAATTCAGGACACTCTGGGATTTACATTTATTTATTTATTTATTTATTTATTTTTAAAAAGAATTGGCTGGGTGCGGTGGCTCATGTCTGTAGTCTCAGCACTTCGGGAGGCCGAGGTGGGCAGATCACGAGGTCAGGAGATCGAGACCAGCTTGACCAACATGGTCAAACGCTGTCTCTACTAAAAACACAAAAATTAGCCAGGCGTGATGGCTGGTGCCTGTAGTCCCACCTACTAAGGAGGCTGAGGCAGGAGAATCGCTTGAACCCAGGAGGCAGAGGTTGCAGTGAGCTGAGATTATGCTATTACACTCTAGCCTGGGTGACAAAGTGAGACTCCATCTCAAGAGGGGGGGCGGGGGAAAGACTTATTTAATCTTCCATCAACATCCTGATAACCTAGAGAAAATTCCTTACTGAGATCACAGGAATGGCTGAACCCATCACATCTTCATTGGAAAGTTCTCTGGTTTGTCCATTTGGAATCTGCACTGACTGAATGCATTACCTTTAAATTCCTTAGTAGACCTTTTATTCTAACTAATCCTCACACTTCAGACTTCAGACGAGTCCCTGACATTTTACCCAGGTAAGAGGTAGAAGTTAAGCTGTGAATTCAGAAAAACATCTGTTAATTTGCTTTCTGTGGCTCTACATTAGTCAGTTGGTGTATACCTCAAACTCTTCTGCATCTTGTTAATTAAATTTTTAGAGTAAGGGGAAATCATAGGTTTAGAATTATTTGATTTATTTCAAGGTAGAATGCATTTTGGACTCCAGGTTAATTACCATCAATAAACTTATGCAAAATTCACTCTCAAAGCGGTGTCTATCTCAAAAGGTGCTGTGAAGACTCAGGCAATTTGCATAAAGCACTCAGCAACAAGTCCCTACCTCATGTGAACTTTGTAGGAATGAACGTTCTTGTCCATTACTGTTAAAGAGCAGCCGTAAGGGGGTGTGATGGAGGTTGCATTCATGAGACATTCACTGCATTCATTATGTGCATGCGGGGGGTAGCCAGTGGAGTGGGTGTTTCTTTTTAAAAATGTTCTTTTAGGGCCAGGTGCACTGGCTCACACCTGTAATCCCAGCACGTTGGGAGGCCAAAGTGACTGGATCACTTGAGGTGAGGAGTTCAAGACCAGCCTGGGCAACATGGCAAAACTCATCTCTACTAAAAATACAAAAACTAGCCGGGCGTGGTGGTGCACACCTGCAACCCCAGTTACTTGGGAGGCTGAGGAGGGAAAATCACTTGAACCTGGGAGG
>NW_012114411.1:2487518-2506185 GCF_000951035.1 Colobus angolensis palliatus
AAAAAAAAAAAAAAAAAAAAAAAAAAGGAAGAAAATTCTGACACATGTTACAACAGCGGTGAACTTTTTTTTTAGATGGAGTCTCACTCTGTCACGCAGGCTGGAGTACAATGGCACCATCTCAGCTCACTGCAACCTCCACCTCCCGGGTTCAAGCGATTCTTCTGTCTCAGCCTCTTGAGCAGCTAGGATTACAGGTGCACACCACCACACTTGGCTAATTTTTGTATTTTTAATAGAGACGCGGTTTCACCACATTGGCCAGGCTGGTCTCGAACTCCTGATCTCAGGTGATCCGCCTGGCTCGGCCTCCCAAAGTGCTGGGACTACAGGCATGAGCCACCACGCCTGGCCAACATGGATGAACCTTGAGGCCATTATGTTAAGTAAAGTAAGCCAGACACAAAAGGACAAATACGGTATGATTCCATTTATGTGAAGTACCAGAGTGGTTAAATTCATAGAGACAAGAAGTAGTGGTTGCCAGGGGCTGAGGAAAGCGGGGAAGGGGAGTTGTTTAATGAGTATAAGGTTTCGGTTCGGTAGATGAAAAGGGTTCTTGGGTGAACGATGGTGGTGATGGTTGTACAACATTGTGAGTGTACTTAATGCCACTGAACCGCACACTTAAAAATGGTTGAGACTACAAACTGAGTTTAGTGTATGCTGCTCAAGTGATGGGTGCACCAAATTCTCACAAATCACCACTAAAGAACTTACTCATGTAACTAAATACCACCTGTTCCCCAAAAACCTATGGAAATATAAAACAATTTTCAAAAATGGTTGAGATAATAAATTTATGTGCATTTCACTACAATGCTTTAAAAAAGAAAGAAACTGTCTCAAAGTGACAATAGCATGCCTTTGAAAGATGCTGCTAGACCATCTAAAAATGGTCAAATATACATATATTTGGTTATAAGAAGCTCATGTGTATCTGCAAGACCTAAGTTGACTAGTGTGTTTGTCATACTTGTCTAGGTTTTTCCCCTTTGTCTAAGTTGACAAAGAAACCTTTAAAATCAGGAAACCTTTAAAATAAGGTTAGGAAACATGTCCACAGAGCAGCCATGGATCAAAGGAATCACATCATTATTATTATTATTATTCCTTTTTTTTGTTTGTTTTTGAGATAGAGTCTCCCCCTGTCACTAGGCTGGAGTGCAGTGGTGCGAACTTGGCTCACTGCAACCTCCACCTCCCAGGTTCAAGTGATTCACCTGCCTCACCCTCCCAAGTGGCTGGGACTACAGGCATGCGCCACCACGCCCAGCTAATTTTTATATTTTTAGTAGAGACAGGGTTTCATCATGTTGACCAGGATAGTCTTGATCTCTTGACCTCGTGATCCACCCGCCTTGGCCTCCCAAAGTGTTGGGATTCCAGGCGTGAGCCACTGCGCCCGGTCAGGAATCACATTATTAAATAGTGCCATTAGCTTCATAACATTCCATTCATTTATAGTAATTAACTTATAAATGACTTCTCTTCATCAATAAAATGGCCTAAGGAACAACACTTTGGAATTTCCGGCTTCAAATGATACTTTCAAGTTTCAGAGGGAAACTGGGGAGAAGGAGTTCCTACCTTGTAGATGCAGGACTTTGCGTTCAGAAAGAAAAGCTCAATGGTAGCATTATCCTTCAGGTATGAAATGCTTTCAATATAGAACCTGAAAGAGAAAAATGGTGCATGAACCACAGAAACAGCAGGCGCAGAAAATAAAGTGCTCTCTTGAGCTACATGATTTGAGATGAAAGCTGGCACTCCCCATCCTAAATGAACAAAGGAGAAAGGCACCATCCATGGTTTTTCTATGATTCCCTATGGAGGACAGTGTTTCTGCAGTTTGGATAGTGGGTTAGGACTGTCACGCCTAGTGGGTCTCACCATAGCCAAAGAACCGGGTCTGCCACCAACTTGTAAGAACGAATTCTCAAACTGGCCCTCTGCTTTCTTTGTCCTATCTGCTTTCTAATTTTACACAATGTTACTTGTTTTCAACACATTGCTTGTTTGTCCTAAACTGTCATTGAGTTGGATTTTCTTTCTTTTCTTTTTTTTTTTTTAGAGAGACAGGGTCTCGTTCTGTTGTCCAGGCTGGAGTGCAGTGGTGTGATCACGGGGGTTCACTGCAGCCTTGATCTCCCAGGCTCAAGCAATCTTCCCGCCTCAGCTTCCTGCATACCACCTGCATACTACACCTGCATACCACCTGCATACTACACCTGCATACCACCACATCCGACTAAATTTTTTTCTTTTTTTTTTTGGTAGATGTGCAGTCTTGCTTTGTTGCTCAGGCTGGGCTCAAATTATCTGCCCACCTCAGCCTCCCGAAATGCTGGGGTTATAGATGTCGGCCACCGTGCCCAGCCAAGTTGGATTTTTAAAAGATAATTTCTTCTTCTTAATCACAGCTTTCTTTGAAATGGTTACTACTAATCTCGAAGGTGGTAAAATGTGATTTGATTTCTGCACATTCGGAGAGCTAAGTGTTCTTAACACTGCCATATTAATGCATATTAAGCCAAATGAGAATCGGATTTCATCTAGATGGAGCTTATAGATATTTTCAAGATGAAACATGCTGATACTAAATGTGCCTTTATACTATTGACTTTGGAGTTTATTAAATTCTTTAATGAGATAATGTGCTTGTACTGTCTAATGACCAGCCGCACTGAAGAACTAGGAGTTGAAAGGAAGAGGAGAGAAAGGTTGAAATGCAGCATCTTGGAGGAAAGAAGGTTCTGAGCAGGTGTGGCAACCCTTACGGTGGACTAGGAGGGTGCTGGGTACCTGGGGCTCTTGGAAACTGGGAAACTGCCACCAAGAAGAGGCAGAAGATGAGGAAGGTGAAATGAGAAGAAACAAGTACTATGGTTTTCTAGAACAATGTCATAATCTGATGGCCAGAATCCTCTGGAGGGAGTCAGAGAGCAGTGATGGAGTCCCCAGCTCTGTGTGACTCAGGGCAGTCACATCATCCTGCCAGGCTTCTGTTATTCAGACTGTAAAAGAAGAGGTGGTTCTCTACCTAAGAAGCCCACTGGTTTTAAATATTGGAAACTACCTCCCATTTAAACGACAACAACAGCAGCAAAAACGAGAAACCAACATCGTATAAAGCAAACAAAATGATGTCCTTAGCTTCAAGAAGTTCTATTTATTTATAGTAATTCATTTAAAAATGACTTCTTCTAATCAATAAAATCACCTGAGGGGCAACAACTTGGAATTTTCAGCTTCAAATGATACTTTTCGATTCCAGTGGGAAACGGAAGAGGAAGAGAGTTCCTACATTGTAGATACAGGACTTCGTGTGTCTTTTCAGAAAGGAAAGCTCAATGGTAGCATTACCCTTCAGGTATGGTAAAACATAAAAGGATTTCTCCACAATTGGTCAGGCGCGGTGGCTCACACCTGTAATCCCAGCACTTTGGGAGGCCGAGGCCGGGGGAATCACCTGAGGTCAGGAGTTAAAGACCAGCCTGGTTAACATGGTGAAACCCCCGTCTCTACTAAAAATACAAAAATTAGCTAGGAGTGGGGGTGGGTGCCTACAATCCTAGCTACTCAGGAGGCTGAAGCAGGAGAATTGCTTGAATCCGGGAGGGGGAGTTTGCAGTGAGCTGAGATGGTGCCACTGTACTCCAGCCTAGACAACAGAGTGAGACTCTCTCTCTCTCTCTCTCTCTCTCTCTCTCTCTAAATATATATCCTTTACCATACCTGAAGGATAATGCTACTGTTGGAGAAACACGAAGATAAAAACCCATGTCTATAGGCTACATCAAGCCCATGGCCCACCAGCTTGCAACCTTTTGTCTATACACTAAATAAATAAATAATACTTTCTATCATTTTTCAAATGTGTGCAGAGGCTGCTGTGATTAATACAATTCAAGCTTTTTTAAATTGGTGAGTGAATTCGGAGTAACTTCAGACATTAGATTTTCTCAATCCACAGACATCATTAGTACAATTATCATCATCTCAGGTTCTATAAAACTTGGAGGAATTACACAGTGGTCCTCATACTTGTAAAGCCTGAAAATTAATGGACTGGCTGGTCTCTGCCCATAACCCCTGCCCCTGCCAAGCACCTGCCCCCTGCTTCCGGAGCAGGTGTCTTAGATCACAGAGGTCTCCATATAGGGCCCACCATGGTCTCAGAGACACAGTAAAGTTAAACAACTTTTATTCTTTAAGAATGGGGAGCAGAATGGCAGTAGCAAATTTTACATCTCAAAGCAAAATAAATTTGATTTGATTTGCTTTTCAAAAAATAAATCTATATGGTAGCTAATGCCTGTAATCCCAGCACTTTGGGAGGCGGAAGCACATGGATCAACTGAGGTTAGGAGTTCGAGACCAGCCTGGCCAACATGGTGAAACCCCGTCTCTACTAAAAATACAAACATTAGCTGGGCGTGGTGGCAGACACTTGTAATCCCAGCTACTCGGGAGGCTGAGGCAGGAGAATTGCTTGAACCTGGGAGGTGGAGGTTGCAGTGAGCTAAGATCACACCATTGCACTCCAGCCTGGGCAACAAGAGCGAAACTCCGTCTCAAAAATAAATAAATCAATCCACGTCCTTTGCAAAGGGCCTTTGGCAAACGGTAGTCAGATTAACAAAAGAAACTAAAGGAAGGAAAATAAGGAAAAGGGAGGAAAGGGAGAGAAAGGGGAGGGAGGGAAGAGAGAAAGAAATCCTAATACCGGAATATTAGCAGAGGCCTCCTGAAGTTGACAGTGGCCTTCATGCTCTAATAATGATTTTGAGTCTAAGTTCGTATAAGGTCTGAAATAACTTAATTTTCAAAGTAATGCCATATGTTTCTTAAAAGAATCTCATTTGCTTTAGTTCTTAAAAATTAAAGAGTACAGACATCCTGCCTCCTCCACCCCAATTTTCTCCTGAATAGTATATTAAGAAAATATAACGCTTCCCTTTTTGTTTCCACTCTCAAATGATGGAAAACGGAATTCAGGTGGCAAATTCTCCATCTCCGCGACTGCCTTCATTTCCACCGAGCTCTATGTTGTCTGGCCATAAAAGGGGCAGAGAAGGTACAGGAAATAACACGCACATTCCGAGATGAAGAAAAAAATCACCTCCTCTCGACAGAAGTGGAAAGCAGTTTCCTGTTAACTTTTATCAGCAAGACGACAGCCTGGAAAACCCTGTGAGTTCCGGGCCTGTCATATCATTGTTCTATTAGGGGAGGGTATGGAGCTCATCCCAAACTTTCCCTCCATGCCAGTAAACTGCTGAGTCAAAAATGCCTGCAGAGAAAAAGAGCTCACACCTCTCCACCCACACGCCCAGAGAGGCACGGTGCACACCGGGGGCACCAGGGACAAGAGCCTTTTGGGAAGATGGGGAGGGCTGATGGCTTGGATTCAAAGTCAAAATTTTCTTCTTCTTCTTCCTTCTTCTTCTTCTCTCTTCTTCTTCTTTCTTCCTCCTTCTCCTCCTCCTCCTCCTCCTCCTCCTTCCTTCTTCCTTCTATTTCTTTCTTCTTCTTCTCCTTCTCCTTCTTTTGAGATGGGGTCTTGCTTTGTCACTCAGGCTGAAGTGCAGTGTGCAACCACAGTTAACTGCAGCCTCGACCTCCTGAGCTCAAGTGACCGTTCTGCCTAAGCCTCCCAAATAGCTGGGACTACAGATATAAGCCACTATGCTGACTAATTTTTTTATTTTCTGTCTAGATGGGGTCTCGCTATGTTGCCCAGGCTAGTGTTGAACTCCTAAGCTCAAGTAATCATCCCACCTTAACCTCCCAAAGTAGTGGGATTACAGGCCAGCCTCTTCATTTCTTTCTTTCTTTTTTTTTGTTTTTAAATCCAGTGTTTGGCCGGGCATAGTTTTTGGCCGGGCATGCCTGTCATCTCAGCACTTTGGGAGGCTGAGGCAGGCAGATCTGTCTCAAAAAAAAAAGGTAGGTTCTTTTTCTGATTTTCAGGAGAGTCTCAGCAGTAGGTGGCGATGTTGCATTTCCTTAACTACAGGCGTGGAGCAGGGAGTGCTTCCAAGGTTCACAAAGAACATTCCAGGTCTCTGGGTAACCAGGGAAATGAAGGCTGTGTCTCAGATTCAGAGGGTCTGCATGGACAGTTCCGAGTGTGGCTGTGTATTGACCATGGCTTTATGATGCTTGGATGTCTGCGGCTTTGCTGGGCCTGGAGGGACTGCTGGTGCCAGGGTTCGCCAATTTCCAGACCCCAAGACTTCCACATGTCACCATGGATCCAGGGTCCACCCCTCCCGCCACCTCTCGGCTCTCACACCCAGGGCCACTATTCCGCCACCCTCACCACCCCAGGGACATGCACCAGATAACCAGGGGCAGCTCCCATGCCGCAGAGCCCGCTGAAATTATTTAAACTAGCCAATCCCAAGCCTGCTCTCCCCGCCTTACTTGTTCCTCCCCACAGAAACCACAAAAAATGCTCTTGCCAATTATTCCTCGGCTCCCCTGCCTCCTGACTAACCCCAGTACCTCCCACGTGGCCCTGCGTGGCACGGTGTGGCCCCTCCTCCCGGGAACTGAGTGACGATCTTTTCAATGTCTGTCCTCTCCTCATCTGCTGGCCTCACCACAGCTGAATCATCATCAGACCTACATTTTAAACTGGTTTTTGGGGCACATTTAGCAGGACTGAATCTTGGGGCACATATGTGAGTTGAAAGGAACACTCTAGAGGGAGCACAGACCTCGCTAAGAGGTTTTCTGACTCCACAAGCAACCGTCCACCCAAACTAGCTCAGATGATCCAGACCCGAGAATATTTCATGAGAGAGTCTGAAGGAGAAATAAATAGGTGCGCTGTGTTTATGCGTTTGCGCTTATTAAATATTAAACAGCCTCTAAAGCCTCGGGGAGTCCCGTCCCCTTCTTTGACAAGTGAAAGCCTCTGATTGCAACAGACTGAACACTGTCTAGTCAGATGGCAAGGGCCCAGCCAGATGACATCAGCTAGGTCTCTCCTCCATCCCCCCTTCTCTCCCTTTCCCTTCCCCATCCAGCCCTGGGCACTTGGGAATCACTGAATATTTACAGCAAGTGTTAATTAAATGGACCAGTGATTTCATTTTGTAATAAACACAAATGTCACATTTGAAATGCCTACTCTTGGTGGCAAATAAGAGCCATGATAATGACAGCAATAAGCTGTGAGTTTCTGCAGCCAAGCCTCTGATGCTTAGAATCTCAATGCCTCTAAAATCTTAACTGGGACACCTAGCTGAAATACAGCAAGCTCTGGTTAGCAGGAACCTCATTTTAGATCCATGCCATCATTGTTATTGCGAGTGACAGGAAGTAGCAGCTGCTGTCTCCATCAGCCAGAGAAGACACCAAGAATCCGGCCTGTGGACTTGGCTGTAAAATCCTTCCTCCCCGATCAGGCTTCTCCTCTCTTATTATTTTTTGCTGCTTGCTTCAGTTTATTGTCTGTGAAACTCAAAGTTTGAAGAGGCAAATCTAATCTCTGTTTATTTTCTTACAGGGAGTTTAGATGATCAGAGCTACAGGGATACTTGGTAGAAGGATATAGAATTAAAGAATAATCCAGACATGTAGGCTTCATTCTGAGCACAAGATTGCGCCTATAAAAAGACCACACACACACACACACACACACACACACACACACACACACAACACAGACTTCCTTAGGTGTGTATATTTTCCTTATATTTTTTCTTGACCTATTTCTAAAGCTTGCCTGGTGAACAATATCAGAGAGCCATTGTTCCCAAGCCTTCTAGAACTAAACAACGGTTTGCAGTTGAAGGTTCTCCTGGTCATACATGGACCACTGCTGGCTGCTTATAATGTGTGTTTGTGTGTGTGTGTGTGTGTGTTGTGTGGTGAGGGGAGTGGGAAGAGGTGAGGCTGGATAGTTGAGCAGAAGTCACATCATACAAGTCACGCTAAAGATGTCCTCTTCTGAGGATAATGGGAAGCTGGAAAAAAATTATGAGCAAGGATCAGAAGAGAATTCTAGAAAGATGCTCAATGTCTTCATATAGGGGAGTTTGGAAGGGATCAAGACCAGATGCAGAGATGAACAAGGAGATCTTGAGTCCAGGAGAGGTTTATGGAAGCCCTAATTACGATTAGGCTGGGTATGGAGAGTAAGGGATGGATAGGGAGCTGTTTAAGATGCAGGAATAACAGGCACTAGTGACTGAGGGAACAGGAGGAGGCAGGTGGGAGGGAGCGGTGAGGTCAAGGTTGATTCCCAAGTCTCTGGTTTTGGGGGCGGCATGGGTAGTGGTGTCTATCACAAAGACGAGGAGGTGACACCGAAAGGGGAGCACATTTGGAGGCAGAAAGACGACGACGTCATTAGACTCCAGCTGCATCTGTGCGGAAAAGCCAATCAGCGGAGACGGCCTGGAGCTCGGGAGAGAGGTCGGGACTGGGGCAGAGGATGGAAAGTCTCCAGCAAAGAGACTGCACCGGCAGCTGTGGATGGGGGTGAAATCACACGAGGGGAAGTTGCAGGGAGAGAAGACAAGCAAGACACAACCTCATGGACACCAGGGCTCGAGGGACAGCACAGCAGAGCAGGGAACCTGCCCTGAGCCAGGGACAGAGGGGACAAAGAGGAGGTGGCCCAGGAGAATGTAGTGCCATAGAGCCAGGGGGGACTGAAAGGGAGCACGTTCGAATGAGCCCAGAGCCACAGAGGCCACATCGGAGCAGGGCAAAAGCACGCCTGTGCAGCCAGGGGCGAGAGACCTCCAGTGACCAGGGGGTATGATGGCACTAGAAGCTGGATGGCCACAGAATGAGGAACGAGAGGCCTGTGGGGAAGGGGTGACAGCAAGTGCAGACTCATCTCTCCTGGCTGCTGCGTGCAGAGCAGAAGGGGTAGCAGAGGGCACTGGCTGGAGGTGGCTGTGCATCAGAGAGGGCGTTCTCTTCAGTTAGATTGGGACGTGGTCACGAAGGGGAGGAATCCATGGAGGAGATGCTTAAGATAGAGAAAACCAGAGGAAAGGCTCAAGGGAGAAGCTCTGTGAGGTGACAGAAGCGGCTGGGATTGAGGTACACGTGGATCAGTGAGTGCTAGTTGATGGGCTAAAGGTCTTCCTCTGAGATGCTCATGCATTTGCGTATGTGCAGCGAGTGGGTTGGGAGGCCGCAAAAACCCCATTAAAGATACAATTAAGTTTGTGGGTAAAGTAGTAGGACTAGGAGCTCCCTGGTGCTGGCTTTGTTTTCTCTGCAGAAACATAAGCAGCGTCATCTTCTTAGAGCAAAAGCCTTGACTATCTGGGACCTGAAGCAAGAGGTAAAACCACAGTGAGCAACAGAGACCCTGAGCAGGCACCCCTGGCAGAACTGGCTAGAAATACTGAAGATCTGTGTGGGATTCATCACAATAACCACGAACCAACCTGAAGTTGCATGAACCTTTTCCTGACCACACTCAGAAGCTCGGGGGTAGAAATAAAAGGTGTGTGTGTGTGGTAGGACCAGTCCAACCCTGGGGGTGGGTGTGTGTGTGAGAGAGAGAAAGGGAGAGACAGAGAAAGTGTGAGCAGCCAAGGGAGGTGTGGCCCAGGGTCAGGAAGTAGTTGGAAGGGTACACAATGGATTTGCACTGAATTGGTAAAAAAAAAAAAAAATACGACACGCAGGGCTCATAGGATCTCAGAAGCTGGAGGAAATGGACATGAAATTGCCTAAGAACAGGGTCTATCAGTTTTGTTCACTGCTCTGTCCTTGGTTCCCAGAGCAGCGCTTACGCCAAGAGACATCTCAAAGGACATCTGTGAGCCCATAAATGAAGGCGTGGATGATGGCACAGAAGTAGCACAGGAGGAGCAGTGAGAAAGCTGCTCATGCTACAGCTGGGATGATGGTGGACTTGCGCTTGTAAGTCCGGCAGTGACACAGCTCAGGGTGATGACAAGGTGCAAGTGGACCCTGAAGTTTTCTCTCTAGGAGACAGAAAACACAGTTCAACAAAGAACACCTTTCCGCGGGTGTCCACGGTGTCAGAAAACGCAAAAAATGGCAAGACCTTCTCTAGTGGGACCAACAGCAAATGTCTCAGGTCCTGAAAATCCTTGCCTTACCATTTGAGATGGCTCTTCCTCCTCCAATGTGGCATTTCCAAGATATCCAGTGTATCCCTTCAGAGTGGCAGCCTGCCACTCGTGGTGGTGTGCACCTGTCCTGAACACCCTCTTGACAGGTGGACGCTGGTTCTGCAAACATGGCCAAGAGTGGGTCACAAGGAGGGCTAGGGTCACCGCTTTTGACTTTGCTGCTCCTGGCTCTGCCTACACAGGGAGCGGTGGAGAACTCTGGCCACAGGTCTTGGCAGGCTGCCACACTGAAGGGACACACAGGATCTCTTGGAAACACCACATTGGAGGAGGATGTCACCTTTCCCCTGTGGAAATGGATGGTGTGCAGTAGGGGAGGACAGACACAAGGCTTGGAGTCAGACCTGACCGAACAGATGAGATACTCATCTCACCTTCGTAACTTATTAGCCATGCTGGGGAAGAATTTACAGACCATCCTGGGCCCCCATCTCCCTCTCTTTAATTAGGAATAATCAGACTTGCTTCCAGGGTAGCTGAGAAGATTAACAATCAGCCTTAGCAGTGGACAGGTGCTGAATAATGGATAGTTCCTGTCTCTCTGACCTTTATCCTTTTTGGGTAATTATATTGAGACCCTGAAGCCACCTGGGATCACTCCTGGTGATTTGTTGGATGAAAAACTGGAGGGACCAGGCCCCTCTTAGGCTGAATGACAGGTCAATGAAGGCAGGATCTGAGTCCTCCCTTCCACCATCCCGAAAACGTCCTGCAGCCTGATACTGGCCTCAGGGCCTCTGCAGAGGAAATGCTTATAGAAGAGACGCTGTCTGGCCTAGCGGATGGAGAGGGATTCCGAGTTCCAATTCACATTATTTAATATATTTGGGTCTTATATTTCCTAATCTATTGAATGGAGGGGATGATTCAGCCTGGTGTTTTGCATATGTATTATATCAGAATAATACATAAATCCCAAATAATAGCCCACCCTGGGGTACTTAGCCATACAGTGTTAATACCTCCATTCTCTGACTTTCTAAAACGTACCTTCAGGTACTTAGTTATCTTTTCCATGACCCTCTGTTTCTTTTTGTGTGTGTGTGAGATGCGGTCTTGTTCTGTTGCCCAGGCTGGAGTGCAGTGGCACAATCTCCGCTCACTGCAACCTCTGTCTCCCAGGTTCAAGTGATTCTCCTGCCTCAGCCTTCCAAGTAGCTGGGACTACAGGCACGCACCACCATTCCTGGCTAATTTTTGTATTTTTAGTAGAGATGGGGTTTCACTGTGTTGGCCAGGCTGGTCTCGAACTCCTAACTTCAGGTGATCCGCCCACCTTGCCCTCCCAAAGTACAGGCATGAACCACCATGCCCAGCCTACCGTGGCCCTCTTTTATCAGGTGGTTCGATTCTGCTTTGCCACGAAGGCTACCTAGACATGTGGTATGCAGATGTAATATATAGACATTTATAACAAAGGAGAAAGGATTTGAGGAACCTGGCAGTCAGACTGCATCAAGATATGCAGGTGTCATGGCTGGCGGCTGGAGGCTGCTCAGAGTCCAACCGTGCTTCTGTTTAGAAACACACTGGAAAGGTACCCAGCTGGAGAGAAGCTCTTTTATGAACTTAAGCCTATTCCAAGTTCTGGGCTTTTGATGAAGATGATTCTCTTACCACTCCTTTGCAGAAAACCGCCTGTGAGCATCGCTAGGCAGATGTCAGGTTATAAATAGAGGATTCTTCCCAGGATGAAAAGCAAGGTAAAGAGACGGAATTCACCTATATAGAGAATCTGCCTCCTCTCTTGGAGAAAACAAACGATTGGTGTTTTGTTACTGCACTTCTCGGCTAGCTAAGAAGTGGGAACTCAGGGTAGTAAGGGTGCTGGTGACACCCCCACCCCACCCTTGGAGGCTGCTGCAATAGGTCAACTGACTGGTGAGGGCCTGAGTTCAGGCAATGAGGAGGAGAGGGCAGTGCAGAGGGAGATTTTGGAAGCAGCAGCAGAGAATTAATGCACATAAAAATTCTAGGCTGGGAGGCCGAGGCAGATGGATCACTGGAGGTCAGGAATTCCAGACTAGCCTACCAACCTGGTAAAACACCATCTCTACTAAAAATACAAAAATTAGCTGGGTGTGGTGGTGGGTGCCTATAATCCCAGCTGCTCAGGAGGCTGAGGCAGGAGAATCTCTTGAACTTGGGAGGTGGAGGTTGCAGTGAGCCGATATCATGCCATTGTAGCCCAGCCTGGGCGCCAGAGTGAGAATCCATCTCAAAAAAATAAAAATAAAAAATTCCAGGAAGAGGACAGAAGACTTCAAGATGTGTAGCCTATGTGACTGAGTAGATGACGATGCCACAGATTTGATGGGACCATGGAAGGTTAAGGGAGGAGAGAGAAGGTAATAAGTTTGGCTTTGGACCTGCTGAGTTTGAAGTACTCAGGTGGGGCTCTGCAGGAGGCAAATGGAATGTGACACTTCCAGAAAGATCTGCTTCCATAGGAGCTGGAGTAGGAGGAGTGCATTCTGCTAGATGGCGTGTATAAAGACATAGTGGAGAACGGCTGTCCCTAAATGCGGATTTGGAAATTTTTCTCTTGAATGAATGTTCTTTGAGGTTCCTGCTTTGGCCAACTAGAAAAAAGGGTGGTGATGGTGGAAGTGTCTGTTATAGCTGTGGATCAGAAATGGATGTTATATCTCGGTCTTCAGCCATCCCATTCCCCAATTCTCTCTATTGCTAGCAACTATTTCACTTCTGCAATGCTGGTTTACCTGCTTTTATGCAGAGAAGACAGGCTTGGAGTGATTTGGAAAGAACTGTATATCTTAGAGACTGACACATCCAGCATCAACGTCAAGGTGCCCCAAGCTCTCCTGCAAGGACCCCCACAAATTGGAAAAAAACACCTACTAGGCAGCCAAGCCCAAGATTTTCTCCTCTTGGCTAATGTTGGTGAACATCACCAGGGAGGTGGGGAGGGCCTGATATATGGTAAATGCACTCATCCACCTGCGATGACAGGTTAATGACCTGCTTCCATGAAACTGGAGTCCTGCCTGATACCACCTGCCCCTCCCAGCGGAATTGTTCCTATTTGCTTTATATGGTTGCTTTGCCATAAATCTGAGAAACTGTATACACCATTAAAGAGAATATGGCATTGAAATCATTCCCACCAATAATGGAAATAGCTAAGATGAGCTTGGATATGTTCACAGCTGTTAAACAAATCAAAAACGCATTAAGTGCAAGTTGAAATTTACTCTGCCAGCTAAGGAAAAGTCATACACTTGAGCCTGCTAAGTGGACCCTTTAACTCTTGTTTGAAGCTCTTCTAATGCCTTCTGTAGCTTAAGGATGGCTATGTCTGAAACTGCATTCCTGATCGTGCTCTTTAGGAATGATAGAATTGCATATCATTCGTATCTCGCTCCTGAATTTCTGTTAGTATATTTTAAAAGAACAGAGTGTATGGCCTGGGTGTTTAGTGTTAGTGTCCATGTAAAGACTGAGGCATCAGGAGTTAATGCTTCTGTACTTGTGTTAGTCAAGGTTCTGGACAGAAAGAACCTGGTGGCTCCGCAGACTCGGTGTTTAGGAGCTGCTGGATTGGGAGCTCAGATTCTGACTTTGCTACCAATTCAGACTTTGCCCCTGAACCCCTGACCTGCCCAGCCTCCGGCTTCTCAGAACCTTTTGCAAACAGAAGTAGTAAGTCTTGTTGTCTTCATAAGACTGCTGCAAATATTAACTATTTAAATCACTATATCCCATAAATAGTTCCCTTTGCAAGCACAAAACAACATTTCTGAGACTAGATTTATGAATAGAAAAATGCCTATTGTTTCTGATATGTTATTAAACTGTATCCTCCCTTGGCAGGAAATGCAGATGGGCCTGTGGTTTGCTGCTGGGTTTCGACTACTCCTATTTGGGATAAACTACCCAAGTTTCACGAGATTCAAGTGGCATCCCTTCTGAAAGGAAAGGATACAAAGGCTTTTGTTATGTAGTTTCAAATTGCACCCAAGAAAGAATCCCACGGCCTGTGCTATAAGAGACTCATTGTTTGAGATATAGGATCCTCCCCAAAATGCAGAAAAAAGTTTTTCTCATCATTCCACACAAGCATCCTAGTGCAAATGCATAACACACACGTCCTTGCACACTCACAGGCACGCCCTGCACCCTCGCACCCCGTGTTTCCATCTATGAGGCACGCAGCTCCACTACAACCTTTATCCCTGGCGATGAACCAAGACAAACCTGAGCTCTCATTCCATGGAATCACTCTGCTCTCCCAGACTTTTCTGATAAAGAACACAAAGAAGCAAAAGTATAGACACCAGGTGTACATACCTGACACAAAAGTATAAAACCACAGGTCCCGACTTTTTAGGGAAGTCATGTTCCAATACTCTTCGATCTAGTTGTAGCCAGTTTAAGTGTCCCCTGAGGAAAATAGAGACAAATTGGTTAGGGATTTGCATTTTGCAGAAGTGTTTTTTTTTTTTGGGTTGAAGGTATATATGGAGCAGAACGTGCTGGATCGTAGATAAACTTCAATCTTCACCTTATTTTTAAATTTCTTTGTTTAATTTTTATTTTATTTTTTTGAGACAAAGTCTTGCTCTGTCACCCAGGCTGGAGTGCAGTGGCACGATCTTGGCTCACTGCAACCTCCGTCTCCTGGGTTCAAGCAATTCCCTGCCTCAGCCTCCTGAGTAGCTAGGATTACAAGCATGAGCCACCACGCCAGGCTAATTTTTGTATTTTTAGTAGAGATGGGGTTTCACCATGTTGGTCAGGCTGGTCTCAAACTCCTGACCTCACGTGATCCGCCTGCCTAAGCCTCCCAAAGCGCTGGGATTATAGGCGCGAGCCACTGTACCTGACCATCTTCACCTTATTACTAACTTTTCAGTATTGAAGAACCCAGTGGGATTATGTACGGGATATCAAGTCAGCAATGGATACTGTGTGGTGTGAGGGGGAGCATAGGAACTGGAAAGTGAAGGGATTGAGACCTGCTGTTTCTCAGGGAAACACTGAAACGAAAACGTAATCAGAAGTCTCCTTCTTGTCCTGAACTGCCTTTCCACCACACTCCCAACTGTCTTTTTTCCTAAAAGACTGAAAGCACACTTGAGAACATGTTAGCAATCCTCACCACATCTTGCTGGAGTGAAAAGCAAACCACACACAGTGTCTTAAAATGTTAAACTTGCCGCCAGGGGCAGTGGCTCATGCCTTTAATCCCAGCACTTTGGAAGGCTGAGGCAAGAGATCCTCAGAGGGGAACCACTTTCCAGGCAGAAAGACCAGCCTGTGCAAAGGCCCTGTGGTGAGGGAGGACCCCAGCGTCTTAGCGTCCTGTGAGTGGAAAGCCATGAGGCTAGGGAGAGCCCTGGGGGCCACATCTTGGAGGTTGGTCTTGGAAGAGTGGGACAAAGCCATGGAATAACCAAGCTGAAGAATTTACTCTTTCCTTTCCCTGCTCTCTGTATCCAATGTCAGGCCATCATCCTGGAGAAGACAGTCCTATAATCACTTTATGGAGTAAATTCACATGGAACAGACCCAACTGACCCCACTGCATTTCCCCGGTGGCTGATGCCGTGTGACATGTGTGCTAAGGACTGTGGGTAATGAGAAACAAAATCTGTGTGCATCATTGTCTAAAAACGCTTGCTCCTCTCAGCACATGCTTAAACCCCCAACAAAGGAAGGAGAAAACACACAAGTGGCTTCCAACCCCTTTTTGAGGCTTCACTCAAACTGCACCTTTTGCACAAGAAAAAAAAAAAGAAAAAAAAAATCTCTCTCCACAAAGCCCACACCTGTGGCTACAGGGAAGACTTTTGGACCTGCCTTAGAATAGTGACCACCTGAAGAACTTTGGCCTGTTTTTCCTCTTTCTAAGAATCTCCAGTTGGAAAAAAAAATTCCATGAACTTTATCTTTTTATTACCTTGCTCTGAATATAGGAAAAGTAAAAAAAAAAAATAAATGAAAGGGTTGGGCGCAATGGCTCAAGCCTGTAATCCCAGCACTTTGGGAGGTGAAGGCAAGCAGATCACTTGAGGTCTGGAGATCCAAAACAGCCTCGCCAACATGGTGAAACCCCGTCTCTACTAAAAATACAAAAAATTAGCCAGACGTGGTGGCAGGTGTCTGTAATCCCAGCTACTCGGGAGGCTAAGGCAGGAGAATCGCTTGAATCCGGAAGGTGGAGGTTGCAGTGAGCCGAGATCGCACCATTGCCCTCCAGTCTGGGTGACAGAGAGAGACTCTGTCTCAAGAAAAAAATAAATAAATAACTAGGGTGGGCGTAGTGGCTCATGCCTGTAATCCCAGCACTTTGGGAGGCCAAGGTGGGCAGATCACAAGGTCAGGAGATCGAGACCATCCTGGCTAACACGGTGAAACCCCGTCTCTACTAAAAAATACGAAAAAATTAGCTGGACGTGGTGGCAGGTGTCTGTAATCCCAGCTACTCAGGAGGCTGAGGCAGGAGAATGGCAGGAACCCAGGAGGCGGACCTTGCAGTGAACTGAGATCGTGCCACTGTACTCCAGCCTGGGCAACAGAGCGAGACTCCGTCTCACAAATAAGTAAATAAATAAAGAGAAGAGAGTATTGTAAGTAAAATAACAGGAGCAACTTCTTCCAGAAAGCTGGGATAAATTCCGTTCTGACTAGAACACAAGATCAGGAAACAGACGGTCTGGGTGCCAATGTCATCTCTGCCCACGCCTGATAATGCCCCACAGGCACCACGATGTTTTAAACCTCTGTTCCTTAGCTCATGCTGTTCCTTCATCCCAGTATGCCCTTCGCTTCCTTCTTCCCCGGCCCATCCTGCAGGACTCAGTTCTCATGTCTTTACTCCAGAAAGTCTTCCCACACCACACACCAGGTGGGATGGTGGGGGGTCCTCCTTCAACCCTTACAGCACCCACCCTGGGGGCTCACCCATGTCTGCACTTCCAGTCTACAGAACTGGCTCTCTATGCATTCACTTTCCCCAGCTGACTTTTTTTTTTTTTTTTTTTTGAGACGAAGTGTCACTCTGTCGCCCAGGCTGGAGTGCAGTGGTGTGATCTCGGCTCACTGCAACCTCTGCACTCAGAGTTCAAGCAATTCTCCTGCTTCAGCCTCCTGAGTAGCTGGGACTACAGGCACATGCTGCCACGCCCAGCTATTCTTTTGTATTTCAGTAGAGACGGGGTTTCACTATGTTGCTCAGGCTGGTCACAAACTCCTGAACTTAGGCAATCCACCTGCCTCAGCCTCCCAAAGTCCTGGGATGACAGGCGTGAGCCACTGTGCCCGACACTGGTTGACTTTTTATATCTGGAAAATGCCACAAGATCTACCTCATGAGGAGAATGTGTGCATATCTGGTCAACTGGAATGTGTCAAATTATCTTAAGCTGCAACCACTTCCTTCCTGCCTCTGAAAATGCCACCAAACTCTGTGGGTCTTCTCTTGGGGCTCAGCCTCCTGCAAGTACACCATGTGTAGGGCATGTGCCTGGCCTTCACTCATGCTGCCTCTCCTCCTTAGAACTAGAGAACCGTCTCTCCATCCCTTTATCTGAATGTTCAGCCATTGTCCAAGGCTGAGTTCAAGTCTTACTTTTTGTGAAGTCTTCCTTGATTGCCTAAGTCTAGGGTTTTTTCAAACTTCTCCAGGGCTTCTGGTTTGTATCATCTTCAAGGCATCTGGCATAATCTTGTACAATTAGTTATTTTTAAAAAACATGACCTGGGCTGGGTGAGGTAGCTCGCCGCCTGAAATCCTAGCACTTTGGGAGGCCGAGGCGGGCGGATCACGAGGTCAAGAGTTCGAGACCAGCCTGACCAACATTGTGAAACCCCATCCCTACTAAAAAAAATACAAAAATTGGCCAGGCGTGGTGGCACATGCCTGTAATCCCAGCTACTCAGGAGGCTGAGGCAGAAGAATTGCTTGAACTCAGGAGGCAGAGGTTGCAGTGAGCTGAGATGGCACCACTGCACTCCAGCCTGACAACACAGTGGGGTTCTGTGTCAAAAAAAAAAAAATGGTCAGGAAGCAAAGACAACATGGGAGCTGGAATGACCTCTACATGATCCTACAATAGTTGGCCTCTGAGGACAAATGACATTCTTTCCTCCACTTTCCCTGCTTGAACTCAAACACTCCAGTCCTGTGAGGGGATCATGATGTGTGGCCTTGCGTGGCTCCAGTGACCAGTGGAGAGGTAGACTGGAGTCCTTGGACCCTCAGGAGGAAGGAGGTCAGCTGCCTCCATTTTAAGGGCTTGTAAAAGTCTCTCACTGAAGGCTGCTTATAAAGGCAGACTGAAGGGACATGTGACCCATCTAAGGCCCTTATGAAAACTGCCCACTATTTGGGCAAAAACTGAAAGATGGATTAAAAAGTGAACTGGAAACCATAATTCTGGGCCCACCACTTTTGGCTGCAGCACTTGTTAAAATGTTGTTTTCGGCCAGGCACAGTGGCTCACGCCTGTAATCCCAGCACTTTGGGAGGCCGAGACGGGCGGATCACGAGGTCAGGAGAT
>NW_012114411.1:2506299-2509787 GCF_000951035.1 Colobus angolensis palliatus
GTGAACCCGGGAGGTGAAGCATGCAGTGAGCTGAGATCATGCCACTGCACTCCAGCCTGGGTGACAGATGAGACTCCGTCTCACACACACACACAAAATGTTGTTTTCTGCTCATCTCAAAGTCACATTCCCTGTACGCTACAGGGTCAAGAATTCCACACTGCAAAGGCGTTTGCTTTCCTATTAAAACTTTCACAGTCCTGACATCAAGTGCTTTCCTCAAACCTTTTATGTTTCTTTTGCATTAGGATGGGATGGAACACAAAGTGGTAAAGAGGCATTTCCTTTATACAGTTTAACTAAGAGATGCCTGATAGCTTG
Organism: Colobus angolensis palliatus; assembly: GCF_000951035.1. Lineage (NCBI taxonomy): Eukaryota > Metazoa > Chordata > Mammalia > Primates > Cercopithecidae > Colobus > Colobus angolensis. The sequence continues at coordinate 2,506,621 of NW_012114411.1, forward strand.
GTTTTCATGATTCTCATTGATTTTTCATTTGAGAACGCACTTCATTGCCTTTGCCAATAATAACACACACACATACACACACACACAAAAGCATCCCAGCAGCCACTCAGAGTATTTTTGTTATTATGTGACTGATAACTATCTTTAAAGCTGAGCAAGATAACGCTCATTTGGTTTATGGTTGCAGTAGGTCAAACTGTCAGGTCAGTAATAAATATGCAATTGCTTCTGGGCGATAGAAATTGGATGCATTCATTTAACAGATTGCTTTTAGCTTCTACATATAAAACAAATAGATTTTTGGTTCAAGTGTTGGCACCTTCAATAGCGATGGCCTCAGGGAGGGCTTTGTTTATAGTTACTGGAGGGTGGAGGTGTGTGATAAGTCTATCTGAATCCGTCACTTTCCAGATCCAGGGGAGAACGATACTGCCTGGCTTCTAGGTTTTTTATTGTAACAGGCAATTTCATATGGAATGAGTTTCTATAGAAAGCCAAAGCGAGAGATGAAGTTCTTAGATGTTTTATCTATTTAGAGATAGGGTCTCACTCTGTTGCCCAGGCTGGAGGGCAGTGGCGCAATCATAGCTCACTGCAGCCTTGAACTCCTAGGCTCAGATGATCCTCCTGCCTCAGCCTCTGGAATAGCTGGAACTACAGCCACATACCACTGCACCTGGGTAATTAAAAAAAGTTGTTGTTGTTGTCTTTTTTTTTTTGGTAGAGACAGGGTCTCGCTATGTTGTCCAGGCTGGTCTCAAACTCCTGGCTTCAAGCAATCCTCCCACTTCAGCCTTCCAAAGTGCTGGGATCACAGGTGTTAGCCACTACACCTGGCCAAGTATATGAAATGCTTATAGATGTTGCTGGATGAAGGTGGGGAGAGGAGCTCTTCAAATGGAAGAATGTTGATGTATTTAGTATCCTTGTCTTGTAGTGTGTGTGTTTATCAAGGACAGACCAGACACTTTGGGAGGTTGAGGTGGGCACATCACCTGAAGCCAGGAGTTTGAGACCAGCCTGGCCAACATGGTGAAACCCTGTCTCTACTAAAAATACAAAAAATTAGCTGGGTGTGGTGGCAGATGCCTGTAATCCCAGCTACGAGGGAAGCTGAGGGATGAGAATCACTTGAACCCGGGAGACAGAGAGCGCAGTGAGCTGAGACTGTGCCACTGCACTCCAGCCTGGGTGACAGAACAAGAGTCCATCTCAAAAAAAAAAAAAAAAAAAAAAAGGACCGACCAGTGATACTGATTTCACTATAAACCCTTAACAATGCAGGAAGGTTAAAGTAGGGTCTATACCGGGGACACCAGATTACTAACTCCAGGGCTCTCTAGCCCAGGAGAAATTGTTGGCTCCACTATGTTTTCTTAAGTCTATTCCAAATTTTCTTTTTAAAAATATTTTATTTTAGTTTTTTAGAGACAGAGTCTCATTCTGTTGCCCAGGCTGGAGTGCAATGGTGCATTCATAGCTCACTGCAGCCTTTAACCCCTGGGCTCAAGTGATCTTTCCATCTCAGCCTCCTGAATAGCTGGGACTACAGGTGCACACCACCATCCTGGCTAATTAAAAACAATTTTTTTTGTAAAGTAGGGGTTTTGCCATGATGCCCAGGTTGGCCTCAAACTTCTGGGCCTCAAGCAATCTTCCCACCTCTGCCTCCCAAAGCACTGGGATGGCAGGCATGAGTCACCGTACCCAGATCCCAATTTTCTTTTCTAGCAGCTTCCACACTATGTTTTGTGAATCACTTCCTAATTTACAAACACAAGCTCAACAAGGAGTCAAGGGCCAGTGCTTTCTGGATCTCCAGTGGTTAACAGAAGATGCTAAACAAATATTTGTTAAGAGAATGAATACAGCAGCTTCACAATATGCCCCACAGATCCATATTCTTGTAGGTTCAGGGACTGCTGTATAGACACAGCTCCCATCCTAAGTAAACAGTCTCCATATTAAGAATTCACTCTGCTCACCTGTGCCAGGTTCCCAGCTCCCTCTGGTCATTTGCATTGGGAAGGAAAGGAGGGAGAAAGCCGCATCCCTAAGCTCTCCTTGGAGGGCACCGTTCTTTTTTTACTTATCTTAGCTGTACACAGAAAGAGCTATGCTCAAGCACTTCTCTGGTCACTAAATATAAGGTACTGTTATGTGTTTGCCGTTGTTTCCGACAACACAGCATGGGTCGTCTGAGAGGTGGTAATGAACACTGAATGCTGCGCTCCCAGAAGCAGTTATTACAAGCCAGGCACGGAGGCTGCAGCCACTGACTTTCTCCTCTCTCACCATCCAGCAGATAATACGTGGAAATCCCAAACCTATTTCTAAATAAATTGCTTTCCCAGAGCTGTGTCTTGCGGTTGTTTCTTCTGCAACTGGAAAATTGCTTTTCTATTTTGTTTATTTTTAAATTGTAGATAAGCTTGTGGCCAGGAATGCTGAACAACTGAACCCTTTGCAGAGGCCCTAGCCAATGCCAGTCACGGGTGAAGCAAAAGCAAGGACACAACGACAGCACAGACCCGAGCTCACTCCCGTGCACCAGCGTTCCTGGCACTGGTTCTAAAGATGCATCTTCAATGAGCCAGGCCTTTTTCTTTTTCTTTCTTTTTTTTGTTGAGACGGAGTCGCGCTCTGTCGCCAGGTGGGAGTGCAGTGGCACGATCTTGGCTCACTGCAATCTTCTGCCTCCCGGGTTCAAGCAACTCTCCTGCCTCAGCCTCCCAACTAGCTGGGATTACAGGCGCCTGCCACCAAGCCCAGTTAATTTGTTTGTTGGTTTGTTTGTTTTTTTTAGTAGAGATGGGGTTTCACCATGTGGGCCAGGATGGTCTCGATCTCTTGACCTTGTGATCTGCCCGCCTCGGCCTCCCAAAGTGTTAGGATTATAGGCGTGAGCCACCGTGCCCGGCCAGGCCATTTTAACTTTAACAGTTTGAGTAAATCAGACTCCACAGATAGCACCAATCAGGTGATTCAATTAATTAGGATATAGTCTGCTGAAAGAAAAGATCCTTAATTGTTTACCATCTAGGTTCTTAAACTAACATCCTGGCCGCAGGATGTGAGCGCTCTAAAATTTAAGCAAAAATGTATTTTGTATGTAAACATTTATGAAGGAAAGGGAATATAACTTCAAATTTCTTTTCTTTTCTTTT
>NW_012114411.1:2509932-2511940 GCF_000951035.1 Colobus angolensis palliatus
AGTAGAGACAGGGTTTCACCGGGTTAGCCAGGATGGTCTCGATAACTTCAAATTTCAAAGGGGGCTGTGATGAAATGAGAGATTAAAAGCTACTCGTTTTCTTTTTTTTTTTAAGAGATGGGGTCTGGGGTCTTGCTCTGTTGCCCAGGCAGGAGAGCAGTGGTGCAGTCATACCTTGCTGCAGCCTCTAACTCTCGGGCTCAAGCAACTCTCCTGCCTCAGCCTCCCAACGTGTTGGGATTACAGGTGTGAGTCTCAAGCGCAGCCCATATTATTAACTGGTATGTGAAAATAAATTCTAACTATACCTGTCTTTTAAATTTGGAGTAATGGCTAACTAAGTTTCTTCTCTTTCTTCGTCAAATTTCTAAACACCTTTTAAAGGCATTAAAAAAAAAAAAACCCAAAACAAAAATCAACAACAAAAGACACTTATTTACAGCATTCAACAAGCAATTCTTAAAATTTATGACAGGAGACTCAAATTAAAATTTAAATAGATTATGACAATCATTACTTCAACTTGGGTGTGTTTGACTATTTCTGCTGAATAGCGTAAAAGTTGTTTAGTTACAGGCTATAGCTTCTGATAATGGGATCTTCCATTCCCACCTCACTCCCTAGCCCACAAGTTACTTCTTGATTTTAATTAGTTTTGTTGTTTTTGAGACGAGGTCTCACTCTGTCACCTGGGCTGGAGGGCGGTGGTACAATAGTAGGCCACTGCAGTCTTGAACTCCTGGGCTCAAGTGATCCTCCTGCCTCAGCCTCCTGAGTAGCTGGGACTACAAGTGCACCACCAAGGCTTGCTAAGTTTTATTTATTTATTTATTTATAGACAGATTCTCACTCTGTCACCCAGGCTAGAGTGCATGGTGTGATCTTGGCTCACTGCAACCCCCACCTCCTGGGTTCAAGCAATACTCGTGTGTCAGCCTCTCATAGTAGCTGGAATTACAGGCACGTACCACCACACCCACTTAATTTCTATATTTTTAGTAGAGATGGGGTTTTACCATGTTGGGAAAGCTGGTCTCGAACTCCTGACCTCAAGTGATCTGCCACCTCAGACTCCCAAAGTGCTGGGATTACAAGTGTGAGCAACAATTTTTTTTTTTTTTTTTTTTTTTTTTGTGGTAGAGATGGGGTCTTGCTATTGCCCTGGCTGGTCTTGAACTAATCCCGGCTTCAAGGAATCCTCCCACCTTGGACTCCCAAATTGCTGAAATTATAGGCATGAGCCACTGCACTCAGCCCACAAGTAAAAAAAAAAGAAAAAATTGAAATGTGGGTCTTAAAACAGCAATAGAAATATTTCAAAAATAAAAGGTAAGAATAGGTTTCTCTAAGGGATGGATGCCAGTGTTTGATAAACGAAAATCTCAGTTACCCTATTTGTACACCTGGAAACATTAAACCTGAACTTCTGAGTTGGTTCTCCTCCTGTTAGGAATGGAAGTTAGAAGGGAGATGGTCTGTAACTTTACAGGCCCCTGGGATGAGTCATTGCCAGCCCCCAACATTCAATGCTGAAGTAGAATCAGCTTTTCTTCTTTGCTCTGGAGGGAGAGAGCAAAAGAAATACTGCAACATTCCCGCTGTCTAGAACAGGGGTTTTCAAATTTGCCTGCACACTGGAATCAACTGAGAAGCTTTGAAAATTAATGCTCAGGTCACACCCAGGCTGATTCCACTGGAATTTCTGGGGGATAGGTCCCAGGCACTGGTATTTTATAAAGTATCCCAGGTAATTCTAATGTGTAGCTAAGGTTAAGATCCATAACTCCAGCAAAATATAAGTTTTTAAAAAATTTTTTGAGACGGAGTCTCACTCTGTTACCCAGGCTAGAGTGCAGTGGCGATTTTGCCTCACTGCAACCTCTGCCTCCTGGGTTCAGGTTCAGATTCTCCTGCCTCAACCTCCCAAGTCGCTGGGATTACAGGCGTGTGACACCATGCCCGGATAATTTTTTGTATTTTTAGTAGAGATGGGGTTTCACTGTGTTAG